>NC_089504.1:136149643-136452673 GCF_036850995.1 Saccopteryx leptura
GCATGAAGATAACTGGCCTATTTACTGAGATTGATCTTTCCCTCTGTGTGATTAGCTGGTTGATCTAATTTACGTTTCAGGGAGGAATGGACAATTGCCAAGGTCAGGGCAGTGTCCAGTGCCGGCAGGAGGAAGTAATAATATTCCTAACAGGCAAGCAGATGTGGGTGGAGTCACTGAAAGCCTGAGGACATGCTGCTTCTCCTATTGTTGTTTTTGACCTTTATGTTCTCTCTGTGGTTTTTTTTTTCTGCTGTGTTTTTCCAGCCTCTTATTTTACAATGAACATTTTATTAAAAAAAAAAAAAGGCAAATAAACAGCTGGCCAAAGGCAAAACTTTCCATGTTGTTCTAACTGGCCAGGTTGCTCTTCCCCCAGAGCCAGAATTCTCAGCTCTGTTCTGGGTGCTATGATGTAGTACTCACAGCTGTTTTATTAGAAACATGCAGCTTTACCCATGTTTACTCCACTCAGAAATGATATGGCTGGATTCCAAACCTTATTAATAATTACAACAATGATTATAAAAAAAATCTCCTTTTCAACTCAGGATCTTAATTCATGCACTTTGTAATTCTCCCTCACACCCTTGCACACTTGAAAAATAGCATAAAAAAAAGAAGCCACTTCTGTAGGTATATCTCCAAGTTTGCAGAACATCAATCTGTTTTCTTGGCACCACTGGACAATAGGTAAGGAGAACCATCCCCAAGTTCCTGATTAGATAACAAACATTTTTTAAAAAACATCAGTGGTGTTCAGCCAAAGGTTGACAGGAAAGATAAGTAAGAAGAAATATTAATTCTCCTCGACTCTGACCCTGCTATAACCTGAGGCTTCACAATGTCACACTTAGGATGGCAGTAATGCTTACTGCGAATCAAGCACTGGGTTAAGCACCCACCTCCATGGATTATCTCTGTAAAACTGGTAGCCACGGCCACCATCACAACCGCCTGGCCCATGCAGGTTCACATTAGATTCGGACAGACGGTAATGAAACAACGGAGCCAAGAACTGGTGGGCCATCATCTTTAATCCTAGCTTGCACTCGGCAGGCAAGAAACGCACACAGTGGGCTCCAAAACCCACTCATTCAGTGCTCACAAAGCTACTGACTTATCCGAGTTTCCTATAATCAAAGGTTTCTAGCTCACTAGCCTTATTCACCTCTGTTCCCCATTTCCTTCTCTCTGCACAAACTGTCTTCTCCTTCAGCACTCCACCATCGTGGCTGCTTCTCCTCTCCTCCATGTGGCCTTTATCTGCTCTCTGCTCTCTAATGCTAATCTCAGGAACCAAGAGAGAGCCAGCTCCGGGTCTGCCCTACTTTATAGTGTAGAAATCAAAACCTTTAATCCAATATACAAACAAGGAGGTCTCTGATACAAAGTCACTATTCTGAGGCATAATGGGATTCCTCATGAGAATGTACTACTTTAGGGGGGGAAAGGCTTAGTCTTAAAACTAAGCCTTAGGTTATAACAACTTTGCCAGCTTATAGCCTGTCTCCCACACCAAAAGCGAGCAAACATATGTCATATTTAAAAACTTATTTGACGAACAATCTCATTTTATCATTCAGTAACCTATCAGATGTGTAGTATGAATGTACTGTATCTCCCATGTAAAGCCAGTAGCCATGGACACCATCACAGCCGTCTGGCCCATGCAGGATCGCATTTGATTTGGACAGACGGTAATGAAACAACAGAGCCAAGAACTTGTGGGCCATTATCTTTATCCTACCTTGCACCTGGCAGGCAAGAAATACACACAGTGGGAAAATACTTCCCTTTCCATTCAGGGCTCCCAAAGCCACTGATATATCCGAGTTTCCTGGAATCAAAGTTTTCTACCTCACCAGCCTTATTCACCTCTGTTCCCCATCTCCTTCTCTCTGCACAAACTGACTTCTCCTTCAGCACTCCGCCATCGTGGCTGCTTCTCCTCTCCTCCACGTGGACTTTCTCTGCTCTTCTTTCTCTGCTCTCTCCTCTAATGCTAATCTCAGGAACCGAGAGAGAGCAAGCTCCCGGTCTGCCCCATTTTATAGTGTAGAAATCAAAACCTTTAATCCAATATACAAACAAGTAAGCCTCTGATACAAAGTCACTTGGGGTTGGAAAGGCTTAGTCTTAAAACTAAGCCTTAGGGTATAACAACTCTTCCTGCTTACAGCCTGTCCCCCACACCCAATGCACACTATAAGCGAGCAAACCTATATATCATATTTAAAAACTTATTTGACCAACATTCCATATTATAGATGAGCAAGTTGAAGCTCAGAGAGATTAAAATCTTTTTCTAAGGTCATAGACCTAGGAAGTAGTTGAGCAGAGATTTCAACTAAGGCCAATATATGGTTAGAATAGTTCCTAAAGTTGATCAATATTTGATGCTCAATGAAAATGGTACCAGAAGATACTAGTAAGCTTAGAATTTCACCATCACATCTAGCCTGTGATGGTGCAGTGGATACAGTGGATGTGTAGTATGAATGTACTGTACACTGGAACACTGAGGTCACTGGTTTGAAACCCTGGGCTTACCTGGTCAAGGCACATAGTATAACAAGCGAGCAATGAACAACTAATTTGAAGCAACTCTGAGTTGATACTTTCGTTCTCCAATCTCCTCTACCTCTCTCTCTTCTTTTCCTCTTTAAAATCAATAAACATCTTTTTTAAAAAAAGGTTCACTACCACAACATTTTATTGGTAAGCAAATTATGGCCCTGTGGGCCACAGATGTATCAACATGTTTACCTAATGTCCTTCTTATCTCTTTCAGGAAACAGTAGCAAAGTGGAGTAGTTACAAAAGAGAATACATGGCCCACAAAGTCTAAAATATTTACTATCTGGCCCTTTGCAAAAGAATTTTCCAATTCCTGGTTTATCCTATCCATCCTGGAAAGTATGCTGATCTCTCTGGCCCACTAATTCAGAGGGGAAGAAAGAGAAATGTGTTTCCTACAGAGGGGGAGGATGATCTAGATTCTAGACCATAAATTCTTTCTTTTTTTTTCCTTAGTGAGAGAGAGAGACAGACAGACAGGAATAGGAGACAGATGAGAAGCATCAATTCTTTGTTGCAGTACCTTAGTTGTTCATTGATTGCTTTCTCATATGTGTCTTGACTGGGGTGGAGGGGTGTTAGGGCTCCAGCAGAGCAAGTGACCCCTTGCTTAAGCCAGTGACCTTGAACTTAAGTTACTTAGGCCAGCGACCTCGGGCTTCAAGCCAGCAACCTTTGGGTGCAAGCCAGTGACCACGGGGTTGTGTCTATGATCCCACGCTCAAGCCAGTAATCAGCTGCTCACTTACTATACACTTCCACATTAAAAGAACAGAAGCTTCTGGATAGAAAGGTCAGTGAGCTTATTGTTTTTCTTTGTTTGTGACCCTGTACTCAGGCTGGTGAGTGCACACTTAAGCCAGATGAGGCCACACTCAAGCTGGCAACTTCGAGGTTTCGAACCTGGGTCCTCAGCATCCCAGGCCGACATTCTAACCACTGTACCACTGCCTGTTCAGGCTCCAGGGGTCTCAAACTCGCGGCCCGCCGAACAATTTTGTACTGATTTTTTTTTGTTTCCAACTGCAGTGAGAAAAGTGTTGCGTAACAGTTGCCTTTTGTAGACCTAGTGCGGCCCGCCAAACGGCTGTGATCTTGCTCTACGGCCCACATGCTGAGTTGAGTTTGAGACCCCTGGTAGACCATAAATTCTTAAGTGATGGCTTGTGGATCATTTAAACCAGGGGTAGTCAACCTTTTTTTACTTACCACCCACTTTTGTGTGTAAAGTTTTTGTTTGTTGTTTTTCTACAGAGACAGAGAAAGAGAGATAGGGACAGACAGACAGGAATGGAGAGATAAGAAGCATCAATCATTAGATTTTTGTTGTGCATTACAACACCTTAGTTGTTCAGTGATTGCTTTTTCATATGTGCCTTGACCGCGCGCCTTCAGCAGACCGAGTAACCCCTTGCTCAAGCCAGCAACCTTGGGTCCAAGCTGGTGAGCTTTTGCTCAAACCAGATGAGCCCACGCTCAAGCTGGCGACCTCGGGGTCTCGAACCTGGGTCCTCTGCATCCCAGTCTGACGCTCCATCCACTGCACCACTGCCTGGTCAGGCTATGTATAAAGTTTTGTTGTCAATAGAAGTACAAAGCCGCGAGGCGACCCTACATCTGTCACCCCAAAAACTACAACACACAGTGGGATCTTTTCTATGAGAGAAGGTCTCAGTTAGGAAGGACAGAACTTGACTGAAATTTGGGTTTTCTGACCCCATATAATTAGCGAGGCCTTGATAAGACCATGTGTCCTAACAATGGCCAATGGGTTATTGTTTGGGACAGAGGAGGAACCTGATACAGGGCCCTTGCCACCAAAGACATTAGCTTATGTAGAACAATTGCAACTTTTTCTTACTGAATTCAGCCAGCTTGGTTTTTTTGGTCATTATGGCTATTTTGGGGTTTTCTCATCCTTCCACACTCAGCTCAGGCCTACAGGAGACCAGTCTGTGAAGGCCTGAATTGGTCTTAGTCACCTGCCTGCAGGTATAGTGTCTTGCATGTACTTCTGTTTGCTACTTATTACATTGTATCAAAATGTGTTCACATGTCTGACTTCCATGCAGTCTTCCAGCTCCTCTGCAATCAACCTCTTCCCCACTCCCATCATACAACACAGTGGATTTTAAAAATCTGACAACTCGGCATAGTATTTAGCATATGCTGCACACTGTCTTTTGCATCTTTCACATCCTTTTTCTTTTTCTCTCTACACTCCATCCAGGAGATAAACACTTGCATTATTCAAAAGTTCAACATGAAGAAACTACAGCATGGAGTTAAGCAACTTGCCCAAGATGACAGTTACTCCGTGAGGGTCCTGGAGGGTGCCAGGAACCCATCCAGGCCCCACCCCCAACCGCTAACCCTATTTTGCTCCACAGAATGTTGGTAAATATTTGTTTAATTTATTTGAACATTACTCAACACAGATGAATATGTACAAACATTTGGCCTTGAAGGAAAAAGAATCCTCTTAAAGTCTCAGAGTCTGAAAGTTTTCTTGGGGACATAGATAAATTATATCCAGCAACATTTTCTAAAAACTGTCTGCAGCTTTGACTTGCACATGACATAAGGTTCCTTCTGCTCGCCCAAGGCCTCTCGGGGCAGAGTCTCCTCAAGCACGTGGGAAGAACGGCTACGTTTTCGTAATCAGCTGCTCACTTACTATACACTTCCACATTAAAAGAACAGAAGCTTCTGGATAGAAAGGTCAGTGAGCTTATTGTTTTTCTTTGTTTTTAAAATTGCTGGCATCAACCGTAGAAGGTTTGAACACTAACTTGTCATCTTAGGAATAAACTGCCGCCTACCAAAATCCATGTCCAAAGTTGCTCTGATTAAACAGCAGAAGTCATTAGAAGACACAACCGCTGTCAGTACCTTTAGTCAAGGAGAGGACATGACACAGGGCAGGACTGTTGTCGAGTTCCTCATTAAAGCACTCACTACTGAAAGCAACAGAAAAGGCACTACGCCGCCAGAGACGAGGAGGAAGTCATGTTCCTAAACTGCAGTGCCCTTGTGTTTACTGAACGACCTCGGCCCTGAGGAAACTCGTCTACTGTGACGTGTGAGAACCGCACTGAAGGGGCAGGGGCAGGACAGAGGCTGAAAGGTTTTGAAGCCTAAAAGTGAAACATAAAATTATTAAGAAAAAAAAAGAAATCCACACAAAACACCTTACACAGCAGCAGGCCCCTAGAGTATCCACTGAAATAATGATGATAACAATGATATAGTAATCCTAAATAAACTAATAAGAGGTGCATGCCAGACTAATTTTTTTTCTATTAAAAAGTTAAATTGCCCAATAGTAGAATCAGATATATTATTTTCAAATACATGAAGAGTGCAGTGAAAATTTGACTTATTTGTTGGTTCATTCATTTACTTAATTATTTATCCATTCACTCGTTTTCAGTAGCCCAGAGCCTAGGCCTCTCCTACAGCACTTGGATTTCCTGTGGGAATTCCCTTGTCTCCCAGTGTGCAGCCTCAGCGGACCCCAAGGCACTCTGCCTGCACTGACTCGCCCCTTGGATGCCAGAGTAGCTTTTTGGGCCACATCAGTCACCTCCGTGCCCTTGTGGGGACAAGGGGCAGGTGCATGACTGAAGCTGAAGCTCAGCTGGAGCACTTTATTTCCCCAGGATGTTGATATGGAAATAAAAAACAAAAAAACAAAAACAAGAAAAGAAAGAAAAGGAAAAGAAACAAAACTGGTGTAAGTGTCTGTAAAGCCAGTAGCAAAGCCAGTAGCCGTGGCCACCAGCACAGACGCCTGGCCCGTGCAGGTTCGCATTTGATTCGGACAGACGGTAATGAAACAATGGAGCCAAGAACTGGTGGGCCATTAGCTTTAATCCTAGCAGGCAAGAAATACACACAGTGGGAAAACACTTCCCTTTCCATTCAGGGCTCCCAAAGCCACTAACTTATCTGAGTTTCCTAGAATCAAAGGTTTACCTCTGTTCCCCATCTCCTTCTCTCTGCACAAACTGGCTTCTCCTTCAGCACTCTTGGCTGCTTCTTCTCTCCTCCACATGGCCTGTCTCTGCTCTTACCTCTAATGCTAATCTCAGAAACCAAGAGAGAGCAAGCTCCCGGTCTTGCTCCATTTTGTAGTGTAGAAATCAAAACCTTTAATCCAATATACAAAGAAGGAAGTCTCTGATACAAAGTCACTTATCTGAAGCATGATGGGATTTCTCATGAGAGTGCACCACCCCCTATCATGCCATAGTCAAGGGTGTGGGGAAAAGCTTAGTTTTAAAACTAAGCCTTAGGCTATAATGATCCTGCCTGCTTACAGCCTGTCCCCCACATCCAATACAAACTATAAGCGAGCAAACATATATATCATATTTACAAACTTATTTGACCAACAGTGCCCCCACTCATTCCCATGAGAGGGCACAAGTGCTCAAGACAGACCATCCAGAGGCCTGTTTCCTGCCTGCTGTGTGCCAGCTCCTTCACCCGACTAGCCAATCAGCTCTGTGCACTTTCCTATACTCACCCAATATTTACTACCCCTTTTCCCCAAGTGACCCCAATTTGGTTTCAGTGTTTTCCTTAGAAGAATAAGTTGTGGGTACCACCTGAGCAGGGAACCACGTAAAAACTGTGTTGACTGACCTGACCAATTGGGTCCTAAGTCAGGACAGAGAGCGGCACAGGCCGGGGATCCCTGGGAGACTGGGGAAATACTGTTTGCACGCCAAGGGTGGCAGTGACAGCGGAGCACGGGTGAAGGTCGCCAACCCCGTGGCATTCGGGAGACAGACTAAGCCCCAGGAGCACAGGCTGGTGAGCTACCGTCCCAAAGAATGTTTATACTTTATGACAAGCTCAGGGCTAGCAGCTGACATTGTCATATTCAGAAACAGCTTCCATACCACATAAAAACTTACTGGGACAAAAAAAAAGTCTTTTAATTTCCTCATTCACAGTTAACATTTAAAATAAAGCAACTAGACCACAGATTACAACTTAATAGTATGGGAATATTTAAAGAAAAATATCTTGTATTTCCTTTCCCTCTTGCTATGTGCTTACATTTCCCATTCACTTGTCTGAACAGTGAAATCAGACTACCATTTCCTTATGCTTAAAGCTGATTTTACAGCCCCGCGCGTCATCAAGACCCAACACCTTCCCACAAGCCTTATTTTCATACATTCACTTAGCAGAAGCTCCTGTAAAACTTGATATAATATCATTCTTTTAAAATCAAAGTTAAAACAAAATGAAATGACATATTCCATTTAAAACTTGACTGAAATTTTTTTTTTTCTGGAGTAATACATATTGTTAGAAAGAGGTCACTTTGATCCGCCTAATCATACCTGAAGAGGGACTCTCTTGACAGCCAGACTTCATTCTGCTTCACAGTTTTCCAAGAGAAGAGCAACAGCAGCAGCACAGTGGACACAGTCAGGGTGGTGGCCCCACAGCGGTGCAGCCAGCTGCAGAGCTTGCTCAGTCCGTGCACAAAGAGGATGCAGTAGCCCATGCTGGAAGACAGGGTGGGGAAGCGGGATTACTCCGGGGGTTACTACGTTGTCCCCTGAGCATTTTATCTCATAAAACTCACTTTCAAATAAAGCTTGCCCTGTGATAGAAAAACAACTATACACTTCCCCGTCTTACACAGCGTCCACATGCTAGTTCTCAGCTACGCCAGCACACCGGCTAGTGCTCTGGCATTAACGTGGAGAACAGGTTCAAACTGCCTTGGATCTCTT
Source organism: Saccopteryx leptura (assembly GCF_036850995.1). NCBI lineage: Eukaryota > Metazoa > Chordata > Mammalia > Chiroptera > Emballonuridae > Saccopteryx > Saccopteryx leptura. The sequence goes on from NC_089504.1 coordinate 136,157,983, forward strand.
CAGCTCAGGCATCAGGAGAAGTCCCTTGAGGATGTTCTTGGGTCCTGAATGGACTCTTGGACCCCCGATCCCTCATGTTACTGACACCATGTGTCCAAATGCAGACTCTGTGCTACAGCAAGTCATATCAGAGCTTTGTAGGAGACAGTCCCTGAGAACTCCCTCTCAGGCCCTGGGAAGGATACTGGCCACCAAAGGCCATTGGTCTCTGTCACCAGGGACGTGTCAGTCAAGTCCTTAAGCTGAAGGAAATCTATCCACAGGCCAACTCCTGAGCCTTGTAGCTTGGAGCTTATCACAGACAAGCTGTATTGATAAAGTAATTCCCTAGCTGGCGTTGGCTCAGCTTTCCAAACAAACAGGAAGAATCCCGTATGTTATCAGAGCAGAAATTTGGCATATGGAAATTATGTCTCTAAATGCCTTTGGCTTGGTGAACAGAACGTGGTTCCTAACATCATTACACACCCACAGGGATGCTTCTTGGCTGCCGAATGGCCTCAGAGAAACATAAACATTTAGTTGTGTCCATTACTGTTGTGTGCATTTTAGTCAAAACCCACTTCATTCCAAAGATGATAACTACAAATTATTACAGAATATTTAAGAATGAAGCAAGCTTATGTAAAGATATCCTACATTAGTCAGACTACTAATGTTATACAGAAGCCCAAACTGACAGAGTCTGCTTATTTATTCAATTCTTCATTCATTTGCTCTCTATGGTGATTGGCAATATGCCAAACTCTAAAAATAGAATTATGAACAAAACAGAGGCCTTGCCCTCAAAGAACTCCCGTCTCATGAAGAAGGTTGATTTTGTAACAGGAAATACCTGAATACTCTCATTTCTAACACACCTCCTTAAAAGGAACACTTCTTCCCTTTCCTTTTGTTTGCCTTTCTAAATGTCTGTGCTTTGGTGTCAAGGACTTGGAGACCCTGGGAATCAATTCAAGTTAAGGCTTCAACTCCATACTTCAAGTTCCAGAAGTTGACTGGTCCAGATCCTTAAAGTTTTAGGGTTTACTGTTTGGCCCACGGGAATCACTTCCCACACTCACCACAGGGGGATGATGGCTTGAGCCAAGGAGGCCCATGGCCCTGCTCTCCCATCCCAATCCCTGAATTTAATTGCCATGAGCACCTTGTAGAGCTTTGCAAATGTCAGAACAGAGTCACTAGTGCAAAGAAATAAAAAAACCAAAAACCCTCTTTCCACTTCCACAACTCCCCATCTGTGGCCTTGGAGGTATTAAGATTTTCTAAAAATCTCCCGGTTTTGTACATCCAACCATGCTGATGTCATAACTGGCCGCCATCATGTCTCAAGTTCATAAGGCTGCTTACCATTTACTCCCCCAGCCCCAGCCAGACCCTGAACCCCAGCTGAGCAGGGTGCCTCTCTCGCCGTGTGAAGGCCTTCTGGGCTCCATTCTTTCATTCACAGATATTTGATAAACACTGACTGTGTACCTGACACTGTTACAGGCACCAAGAACAGATCAGTAAATAAAACAGACAGTAATTCCTATTTTTGTGAAACTCACACAGGTGGGGAGAAACAGCCGAGAAGTAAATAAAACAAAGAGCATGTCACAGAGAGTAGTATGACATGTTGGGAGGAGAAGAATCCAGCAGGCAAGAGAAAGAAGGATTCCAAAGTGGGGAGAAAGTTGAGATTGTATACGGATGGTCAGGGAAGGCCTCCATGAAAAATGACTTGTGAACAAAGTTCTGAAATGCACCCTTAAGTTGTCTTCGTACTCCTGCCTTCACAAAGAGAAGAGAAAGGTGAACTGATTTGCAGAATTAGGTCATACAGCCGCTACAAAGCAAAGCCAAGCCCGAGAGCCAGGAGCTTCAGATTCCGGAGCCCACGTCCCACACGCCGGCCCGGAGCCAGAGTGCTGACTTCCGGCTGAAGCCTGTGCTCCTCACCCCTTATCAGACAGCTTCACCTGCCTCCTTCCCAGCCACTCCATCCTTGGACTCTCAATTGTTGTTTTCTGTGTCTGTGTGGGGAACAGAGCTGCCATCTGGCACAGCCATGGGGAAGGAAAACACCAACATTCCAAGAGCTCCCAAGCAATGGCTGCAAAGTGGCAGGAGACACGAAGGAGTAGCAAAGATAATTAGCTACCTGACATGTTTACGTGTCTGCCGAGTGCTGCTTCTGTGCTGGGTGCTGTGCTAAGTACTTTACACGGGACTGTCCACAACATATGGGACAAGGCAGAGCTGGCATTAAATATATTAACTGATTTAATAGCTTAATGCTCAGGATCTTCATTTTCATAAAGGAAGAAACTGAAGCCTGGAGGAGTTAAATAACTTGCCCACAGCCCCAAGGGCTAGTAATAAGAGTCAGATCAAAAGACCCCTGGCCCTAACACTCTACTGTAATCCAGGAGTTGACATACTTTTACTGCAAGGGGCCAGGGAAGAAATATTATCAGGCATGTCAGGCCATAAGGCCTCTGTCTTTTCTATTCAAATCTATTTTTGTAGCAGGAAAGCCGCCATTGACCCTATGTAAACGAAGGGCATGGCTGTGCTCCAGTAAGACTTATTTATAAAAACAGGCGGTGGGCCAGATTCCACGCATGGGCCATAGCTTTTTGACTCCTGCTATAACCAAAATGAAGGAGAACACCATTCATTTCCACTCGGCACAGGCACAGGGATCAAATAAAAGGATAATTTTTTTTGCAAGTCCTTGTATTGACATTTGGTTTAAAGAAATGTTAAGTCATATATAATAATCTCCACTTAGGTTGGCAAATTTCTTAGAGAGTATCCCATTCCGATAAATTTGAACATGATATCACGGAGATTAAGTGCTTCTCTATTATGTCATTTCATCTTTAAACATCTCAGCAGCAGAGGTGAGAGCCACTCTCCATTGCTAGGGGCAGGGTAAGTCTTTATTTTCAAAGAGGAGAGTATCAAGAAAGTGAGAAGCGGCCCTGGCCGGTTGGCTCAGTGGTAGAGCGTCGGCCTGGCATGCGGAAGTCCTGGGTTCGATTCCCAGCCAGGGCACACAGGAGGGGCACCCATCTGCTTCTCCACCCCTCCCCCTTTCCTTCCTCTCTGTCTCTCTCTTCCCCTCTCACAGCCGAGGCTCCATTGGAGCAGAAAGATGGCCCGGGCACTGGGGATGGCTCGTTAGTCTCTGCCCAGGGCGCTAGAGTGGCTCTGGTCTCAACAGAGCGACGCCCCGGATGGGCAGGGCATCGCCCCCTGGTGGGCATGCCGGGTGGATCCCGGTTGGGCGCATGCGGGAGTCAGTCTAACTGCCTCCCCGTTTCCAGCTTCAGAAAAATAAAAAAAAAAAAAAAAAAAAAAAAAAAGAAAGAAAGTGAGAAGCGACATGCTTTTCTGGCCTCTAGAGAGATAAAACTGGACCCGAGTTTGCCCTAGTTTGTCTGGCTAAAGAAAATCTGGGCTCTGACCAGAGACCTCTACACAGCACACAAAGAAGGCAGTGCAAACCGCTGACGTGTGACAAGGTCATACCCAGGACAACCCAGAACCAGACTGGCTGCTGAATGTTCGTTTCAGCTCAGCAGCGAGATGCATGTTCAAAGCACAGTTGAGGAGCAGCACTGCTGATGCTACCTCCTGTTCTGAACGTGATTTATTGACAAGCTACCCAGCATGCAGTGCACACAATACCTAAATACACCTGCATGTCCTCTTTATACTTTTATAACACACACCCAAAGGGAACTGAACAGGAAATGCAAATAAACAATTTCTCCTTTCATATTAGAATAAAAAAAATGTTTTAAACTTGTTTGAGAACTTTGTGAGCTGCTAAGCATTGTATAAATAGTACAAATGTACTTGCTCAAACCTCGCCCAGGAGCTCTTGAGTGATAACAGAACAACACTTTTGTTCCCATTTACATCAACCTGAAAAGATGACAGTTTTCCACCTCTGAGCCAACCAAGTATGTTATATTTGCAATGGCTTTACTTTTTGTTTAATTACATGCAGCAAAGAGAACCTTTTTGTTATTAAGTGGAACAGAAAGTCTACCTTTTAATTTAACAAGCTCAAATGACCCACTGAGAGTGACCATACATTTATCTATCTCATCAGTGATTTAAGAAACTCCTAACTTTAGATAATTTAAATGCAACAGATCCCTAGTTCTCTTCATTCTGATCTGTAGAATCCCCACATGGAAAATTATTCAATGGTAAGATCTTATTCCAGTTTCATGGACGCTCTGACCCAACATGGTTAAACAGTAAAGCCTGGGACGCTGAGCACAGAACAGGTGCTTGAGTCTGTAGCCGGGAAGACCAGGAAGCCAATGGACTCCTGAGATCCAATTTAACCCAGACGCTGCCAGTTTCTGAGCTGAGACTCACTAGTGTCCCCATTCTTGCTTTGTTCTTCTCTCTTACATATTTCATGGATGGGGACATTTCTCAGAAGACTGAACGTATTTGGATGTGAGAATACATTAACCTTCTAGGACAATGACCCCTAAGGAATCTCTTGTGCATTTACCTAGTACCCCATGGTACAGATACAGGGTAAGTATGAAAGTTTCTTTGTATTTCCTTCTCCGTGAAATAGATTTCTTCTGTTCTTTTCTCAGCACGTATATGGAACAACTGGGAGAAAATTGCTTTTACCTCCTGAGAACTTCCTAATTCTCTTTCACCCCTTTGAAGATGAGGTGCTTCCTCAACCTGAGGGTTCACCCAGAGCTCTGAAACTGGTGAGACCTACAGTGCTACAGAAGGCAGGGGTCTGCAGTCCCCACACAACACCCCACCTACACCTCAATTTGGTGTTTGGTCTAAGAGAGATTACGTTCTCTAGTTCTTTATTATTTTAAAAAAGGAAATGATTTTACACTGTGGACAATGCCTGATACACATTAAACAAGAAATGATAACAATATAATGTTATAATAATACTATTATTAAGGAATTATTTTCTGCTACATAGTGTAGAAAGCAGGAAATTTGTATAGTTTGTATTTCAGGTAGAAACAAGTGTCTTAAAACTTCAAACTTCCTTGTAGAGTATTGCTTGTTTCAGAAAGGTCTGATTCACACATCTTTTCTACAGAACAAAATACTGCAGAAAGTAAGATTCATTTGTAGAATGTGAAATATATATAGCCATGTATTTTTGTTAATGTGGATGCATAGGTCTCGAATACAAAAAGCACTAAGCAAATCTTCCCTTATCCCCATTTCAAATCTTTCTCTACTCTGTCTTTGTGAAAGAGAAGAAAATGCAAAGTATAATCTTTCTGGTGAATTAATGAAAGATGAGGAATCTTTTGTGTTCAACTTTGATGGGAAATAAACATTAATTGTTTGTTTGAAGGTCCAAGCTAATTGTTTAAAGATAGAGTAATATTTTATTTGTTTTTGTACCCTGTGCATATGACAAGGGCTACTTTATGGGTATGGCTGAACATCACATTTGAAGGTATCAGAAACTAACATGGAAACAAACATGAAGAGTAAATCAACCCAACTCCATCATGGAGATAATAAGACTCATAATGATTTTTATTTATTTATTTATTTTTATTTTTTTTTATCTTTTTTTTTTGTTTGTTTAAAATTTCTGAAGCTGGAAACGGGGAGAGACAGTCAGACAGACTCCCGCATGCGCCCGACCGGGATCCACCCAGCACGCCCACCAGGGGCGATGCTCTGCCCACCAGGGGGCGATGCTCTGCCCCTCCGGGGTGTCACTCTGCCGCGACCAGAGCCACTCTAGCGCCTGGGGCAGAGGCCAAGGAGCCATCCCCAGCGCCCGGGCCATCTTTGCTCCAATGGAGCCTTGGCTGCGGGAGAGGAAGAGAGAGACAGAGAGGAAGGAGGGGGGGTGGAGAAGCAAATGGGCGCTTCTCCTATGTGCCCTGGCCAGGAATCGAACCCAGGTCCCCCGCACACCAGGCCGATGCTCTACCGCTGAGCCAACCGGCCAGGGCCCATAATGATTTATGACCCAGACAACTGTCTATATTCAGGACATGGGAGTTATCCCTGTTTGGTGCCTTTACCCCAGACCTGGCTTCTTTCCCACCCAGTCTGGTTACAGTAGTCACAACCACATTTTCCATCTGGACCTGAGAGGCCTTTTGGCCAAAGCCAAACACTTCCCAAGTAACTCTAAAGCTACTTCTAAAAAGTCAGGAGGACCATCTTCTCCATCATCCTACAGCACAGTCATCTTTAGGACCTAAATTCTGCCATTTCTTCTTCCATAAATGACCATATTCTAGAGTGCAGCTTCTTCACTTTCAAAGCAAAATCATAATGGACAATCCACTAGTTTTTGCTGTCCCCTCCACTATTCCCTATGTTAACGCAGACCTGATCACATAGGCATGAGCTATGTCACATGTCCTGTGTTCTTTAATTCATGACAATACTCTATTATGAAGCATCTATTGTGCCAGGTACTATGACAAAACACAGGCATACAAAAGGGTGGTCTCAATTCACACTAGAGTAAGACAATTAGGTTTCTAAGAGTGTAAAGGATATTTTCAGATGACTAAAATTTATATAAGTGGTCACAGGTTTGAGGTATATTTTCCTTTGCAGAATCCAAGAGAAAAAGAAATAGATTTCAATAACAACAAGGGGTCTTGATGGGAAGGAGGTTGAAATGGCAACACTAAATCCATCCACACCTTCCAGGCACAGCAACAACCATCCTTGCAGGATTCTGGGTGTGTGATATCCACACTTACGTTTCCTCCACTCACACAGGCACATTTCCTAGCCTTCGGTATTGTGTTTCAGAACATGCTAAGCTAGGATTGTTCACATTTGAGCGCCTGAGGTTAGAAAATAAACGAAGAGCTTTGTAGAACCAAAGGAGGAGGAGGAAAGGACTTGGGAAGAAGAAGCCCACACATATGCTACTTTGATTTCTTTTGACTTTGATTCACCTGATCTATCATTTGCACAGGGCAGATTGAAATAATGACTTGCAATTACCTAGCACAGCTTACAATATTTTTTACATATACTATTCTGTTTAGTCTCATCTGAATTCAGATTATACTTTCCAAATTTTACTTTCAAATCCTGATTTCTCGAGCAGCCCAAGATGGCCGATGTGCAGGATCGGGTGTCGGATGAGGAGAAGATGATTCTGGATCACCTGTAGCTCCAAGAAGGTTGCTGAGGGCCAGTCGAAAGTGGTGACTCCCACTGGTCTTCGCCAGTTTCTGGCCTGTGAGTTCCAGGGCTGGTACATCCAGCAGCCAGATACAGAGCATCAGCTCAAGACCTAACAACCATAGTTAGAGTGGTATCTTAGGGAAAGGCTCCTCACACCTGACCCAGCTAAGGCACAGAAAACGTTGTCACAAACAGCAAAAAGAGCAGTAGCAGCAGACAAATAGCCCACAGCGAATTACAAACAGCTGAAGCCATGCCAGGAAGATTTAGAAATTACATAACTGAAAGCTGGAGTCAGACAACACCAACCTTATACTCAGCTACACAAACAACATATTTGAAGGAGCAGTCTATATCGAGACAAAATGGGAAGACAGGGAAGTGCAATTCAAATGAATCAACTAGAGGAATCCCCAGAAAAAGAATTGAATGAAATGGAAATAACTAAGATGCCAGATGCAGAGTTTAGAATAATGATTGTGAGGATGCTCAAGGATCTTAGAGCAACCATAGATAGACAACATGAGCACCTAAACAATGAGATATCTGGCATCAAAAAGGACATTGAAATCATAAAAAAGAATCAGACAGAAATGATAAACACAATATCAGAAATGAAGACTACACTACAAGGAATGAAAAGCAGGTGGGATGAAAAAGAGGATTGAATCAGCAATTTAGAGGACAGGATAAGCAAAAGCACGGAAGCAGAACAGCATAAGAAAAAGAGGATCAAAATGTCTGAGAAAACTCTAAGAGAGCTCTGTTACAATGGGAAGAGAAAAAACATCTGCATCATAGAGGTTCCTGAAGGAGAAGAGAAAGAACAAGGGATAGAGAACCTGATTGAAGAAATCATAGCTGAAAATGTCCCAAAATTGATGCAGGAAAAAGTCACACAAGTTCAAGAAGCACAGAGAATCCCATTAAAAAGGAACCCAGATAAACCTAAATGAAGACACATCATAATTTAAAAACCAAAGCTAAGAAATAAAGAAAGAATACTAAAAGCTGCAAGAGAAAAGCAGTCAGTCACCTACAAAGGAGACCCCAAAAGGATGACATCCGACTTCTCAACAAAAACACTTGAGGCAAGAAATATTCAAATTAATGCAGAACAAGATCCTACAACCAAGACTTCTTTATCCAGCAAGGCTATCGTTTAAAATAGAAGGAGAAATAAAAAGCTTCCCGTACAAAAAAAAAAAAACCCTCAAGGAATTTATTACAACCAAACCAATGATGTAAGAAATGTTAACAGTCCTGTTGTAAACAGAACAAGGGGGGGCGGGGAATCTAGTAAAGAGGAATGTAGATTTAAGATTTTAGAAATGCATCCAAATTGAAAAAAAAGAAGTAAAACTATCATTATTTGCTGATGATATGATACTGTACATAGAAAACCCTAAAGTCTCCGTTAAAAAAACTACTGGACCTAATAAATGAATTCAACAAGGTGGAAGGATATAAAATTAATATTCAAAAACCAGTGGCATTTTTATACACCAACAATGAACTGTCTGAAAGAGAAATTAAGAAAACAATCCCCTTCACTACTGCAACAACCAAGAAAGTACCTAGCTGTAAATTTAACCAAGGAGGTTAAAGACTTGTACTCAGAAAATTATAAAACATTGATAAGAGAAATCAAGGAACATAATCGAATCAAAAATGGGCAAAAGAAATGAATAGACACTTCAAAGAGGACATTCAGATGGCCAATAGGCAAAAGAAAAAATGTTCAACAACACTAATCTTTAGAGAAATGCTAATTAAAACCACAATGAAATATCACCTCACATCAGTCAGAATGACACATTAACAAAACAAAACATAATAAGTGCTGGCGAGGATGTGGAGAAAAGGGACTGCACTGCTGGTGGGAATGCAGACTGGTACAGCCACTGTGGAAAACAGTATGGAGATTCCTCAAAAAATTAAAAATGAAACTGCCTTTGACCCAGCCATCCCACTTTTAGGAATATATACTAAGAATACCAAATCACTGATTCAAAAGAAGAAATGTACCCCCATGTTTATGGCAGCATTGTTTATAATAGTCAAGATCTGGAGACAGCCCAAGTGTCCTTCAGTGGACGAGTGAATTAAAAAGCTGTATTACATATACACATGGAATACTATGGGGCCATGAAAAAAAAAGGAAATACTACCTTTTGCAACAACATGGATAGACCTGGAAACTATTATGTTAAGTGACATAAGCCAGGCAAGAAATAAAAATATCATATGACTTCACTCATATGAGGAATCCAATGAACAATGTGAACTGAGGAACAGAATAGAGGCAGAGGAGGGATCAAAGGGACCAGTGGGAAAGCAGACAGAGGGAAAGGGGATGAGAGGATGAGATCAGAGAAGGGAAAGAGCTTGGTGAAATTATATATACATAACAGCATTATAGAGAGCAGAAGAGCAAATCCTGGAGGAAAGCGGAGAGGGTGTTAGGGGGAGGGGGCAAGAAGGATGTTGAGGGGAATTCGGGGGTGCGGGAGGATGTATTCGGTGGGACACTTGAATCTACGTAAACACAATAAATTTAAATCAATAAAAAAATAAGAAATAAAAAAAAAATCCTGATTTCTAAGACATTTGCTTTTTACCATTTGGGACTTAACAGACAAAAGTACTCATTTTTTATAACTAATGGGGTTCTGTGATATTAGGGCCATGATTGTAACCGTTTAAACCTACCCTTGCCTCGCGCCCCCATACTGAGCACTGCTAATTCAGCACAACAGAGTGGCCAATTACCTTCAGACCCTGAGCACCGCCTCTTGGCTCACTTCACTCACACCAGTAGGCTCTGTTCTATATTATATTTGTCTGTGAGTAACAATCTTCAGTTTTAGAACACACTCAGTTGAGTCCCTCGGCAAAGTCCTCCTGTTCTCCATCCTGGTCATGACCTCCACACAGCACTCACACACCATGATGGTGACTGACCACCAGTCTTGTGCAGCCCCGGTACCATCCCCTTCCTGCGCTGCCCTGGAGAGTAACTTACCCTGGACGAAGTCTAGTTCCTAAATCTCACGCCCTCACCCGAGTTCAGGTCTCAAAAGGCTGGATGGAACAGTTCTGGTTCCTCAGCCAGAGAATAGGAACAAACGCCCTGGAGTCAAACATTCCCGTCCTTACCCTATGGTATTCCAAAGAATAATGTTAATTGACTTTTGAAGCCTCAGTGTCGGTAACTGACCGGCAGGAAGCCTACCAGGACATGACACTGGTGGGTTTCCCGCAGAGGATTGGCGACGTGCGGAGGAGTGGGAAAGCTCGACAGACTCAGTTTTCTTTGAAAATATGGTGAGCAACGGGGAAAACATGTAAAAGCACTAGAATACTTCTCTAAGTAAAAAGATTTCCTTTCATGACCCAAATCTTGAATTTCTCATTTAACAGTATCACTGATCATTACTTCGCTCGTTCTCTTCAGATCATATGGTAACCTCACTTCACCGTTCCTAGTATAACAGGGCACAGCCTTCTCCTTTCCTTTTGTCATTCTTATTATGACAAAGGAATGCCTTATTGCTTTGGATGACCAAATGCATATAAATGAATTCAGAGATAAAACTAGACAGTAATTGAGTGGATCTGGGTAATTTAGCAACACATACACCCTAATACACAAATATTCTCAGAGGGCCGGTGCACTTGACCTTGTAACTGTGAAAACTGCTGATCAGTCTATTGCCTAGGTTTTTAGCTGAATGGCTCAGCGACAAGCCCAACTTGCTTCCCTCATCCTTGTAAATGAATTATACAATGCGAACTTCAAGCAATCAAACTGAGAAGCAGAGAGACTGGATACCTGGGTCTCCCTCATTCTGGGCTTTTTACTGTTCCTATGCCTTGGCCCACTCAAAATCGGGTTACTCGTGTCATCTTAGGTGGCTCAACCTTGTCCCATCCCTACCAGCCGTGGACTTAGAGAGACTCAACCTGCTGAACTCAGTATCAATCAGCCTTGTGGGTTATCTGACCTTGCTGTGAGCCCCCACAGCTATTAGGACTCAGCCCTGAGTATCTCCCCACGGAGGTTTGTCCTTTGACAGATAGACAAGCCTCTGACCTGTTCTCACAGACTGCAGCGGCTCTTAGTAAGCTGCCCCTTGAAGAGGGAAGTCTGGCATTGCTCCTGTTGCTGCGGCCACATTTCCTCCTGACACACATTCCTTGTGGCTGCTTGCCCACACGAACTTCCAAAAATCGCCTGTCCCTGCTGCTCACGAGGACACCCTATTCTGTCAGAGTAGAGGCCCCGCGCCAACGCCTCCTGTCCGCTTTCAGGCCCTTCAGAGAGCCTGTCCTCAGGGCAGGTGTGCCTCTGCCCTGCCTGCCTTTCCCCAGGGGACACATCTCCCTTTCCCTGCTGGGCCCAATCTGCCGAAACTGAGAAGGCAGGTGGTCCCATCCCAATATGTGACAAAGTTTTTGTTTAAGATCTTAAGGAAATAAAAATCATCGTTTCCACAAGATTATTAAGAGCCACAAAACAGTTGAACTTTGGAGCAGAAAGACACCTTGAGATCATGTAGCAGTGTCTGCTGGAGTTTGAGATTTCCCAAACCAGTAAAATTTCCCCAAAAAGGGGAGCTGAGTGGGGGAAGAGCAAGTGGTTGTGTGCCCCTGCTGCTCCCAGCAGTTCCTGGGAAATGCTGGGCTCCCTCCACCCTCTGGTTTTGCAGACAGGAAAACGGTTTCCCCAAGACCGCCGCGCAGAGGGGGCAGATTGGGCTGTGCCGATTCCCGGTTCAGTCTTCTTCATAGTGGGTTCGCTAAAGTGCGTTTTTGTTGCTATCAAAAAGATTTCCTTTCTGATTTTACTACTGGTAAAACTTCGATTCACTCTAAAATAATCATCATTCTCCTCCAGCAACTCGGAAGAAACACGCATAGCTGGCTTATGGGAGGGGGTCCCCAGTGTCAGACGACAGAGGGGGTGTTAACTTCATGGGAAACATTCCTCATTTTGTAAGCTGAAAATACAGTATGTAAATACTGCAGTATTGTTTCAAAAGCAACATGTGTAAGGTTTTAAAGTTCCATTTCAAATTGATAGGTATGATTTGAAGATATTTCTCATAGTTGAAAATGAATGGGAGTCGTCTTTTCCCCAGTGTTCCACGTCATGTCCGTAAGTGCAGGGACTATGCAAATGACATCATTGAGAGCAGGGAGAATTCTTATTTTTCTTCCTTCCTTCAAGTACATGTTACCTTCCATGTTTTCAGTTACTCTTGATCAGTTCTGCCCACAATATTGTTGCTGCCTTCACTTACTCCTATTTCCTTTCCCTTCTCCACTCATTCGTACATTCTTACAGTAGTTTAGGAATTTGCTCTTTGGCACTGAGGTGAATAAATCACCCTTAATCTGGCATATGAATGGATAACCAAACACATTCTATGACTTTAAGCACTCTCAACAACTATTTCTGCTTCACTGGTTCTAAAAAGTTTTAGTCCATCTAAGCATTCTAATGTGGTTTCTGTAAAACACAGAAAAGGTAACCATAAAATTATATGCTTCCTCTGAAATAAGAAGAGAGAAAAATTTCTATGGAATAATGATTTAAGCCTCAAGCTCTCCTTCCTGTTTAAAAAGGACATCAACAAAATTGACATTCATCATCAGAAGAAACTATTATTCTACTTTTTTTGTGTGTATGTGTGGTAAAGCTCTGACCCTAAAGCCATGGAAAGCTGCATAGATAGCCTACTTTTTGTTCCTTTCATCCACCGATTCCTGGTGAGAGGGAGTGTGATGAGAGGAAGGTGGTGTTTTCCATCTTTTCTAGCTGCGCATGGAGGAAAGTGAGGAGATTTTAGTGGTTTGCTCATTACTGGCATTAAGTGGAAGATGAAAGAGTATTGTTAGTCCAAGTTATTCTGGGGGCTTATCTTGCAAAATGGCCAAATCAGCCCCCTGAAACTGACGGGACTCTCCTGTCTCCAGTGACAGTGGGCATGACTTCCGTGGTGTCCATCAGTGAGGCCAGGCGCTGGCTTCATAATAACTTTAAATATGTGATGAGTAAGCAGTTCAGCTTCCTCAGGATTACCAATACAACTCCGTACAGTACTTCATTTTCTCATTATTCTGTAAAGTTTTTGAGACGAAGAATTTCTGCATTAAGATAATGACCTGTATTTTCTGGAACACCAGTGAGCACACTGTGTGTGTTTTCCCTATAGTACTGGGTGCCGAAGCTGTGGTAAACAGCTGTTTCTTGGCAAGGGCAATAATGGAAAGAAAGTCATGCAGAGGAGATTCTTGGGTCTATTAAAGGCTTGGGACATGTTCTTCACCATCGTCAACGACAATGTGTAGGTCTATTAAATGCAAAAGGCATTATCCAGTGACCCCTTCCAAGGGATGCCAGCGGCAACTGCAAAATTCTGTGGTCCTGAGGAACATTTCAGCAGCTCTTTACCCAACTGTCCACCATTCTCCACTGAGATTGGGAAGCTGGTCACTGCTGGGTAAAAATTTTTTCCAGAGGAAGCCCCCATTTTCATCGAAAACTGTTAGTATTTATAAATGAGCTCTGATGAAGTCATCAGAACTCTCTAAACCTACAGCATAGAAGTTTCCAAAATAGGCCTTAATTTCTGGACCACCTCAGTTACACAATTTTAGATAACAATGGAATCCACTATAGTATGTAAAACAGCTTCCCTGTGGTGTTAGTTATCAGGATAATTGTGAAGAAATATTGGTTCATTAGAGGGGATGTCTCACTCAAAAAATCCTAGGTTTCCTCCAGTTCCAGCCTCTCAAAATCTGCATTCAGCTCTCGGGTTTGCACTCAGAGCTGTGGACCTAACCCAGCAATCTGTCTGACCTCTTCATCAGCCCTCGGGAGAGCACCTCCTCCCTGTCACATGGCTGTGGCACCTGCAGGGACTAGAGCTCTGGAGGGGGAGCGTGGCCTGGCTGGACACGGTCAGGTTGTGGATATTAACACAGCAGATGCTAGGCAGTAAAGAGGCATCCTCGGGAAATGATGACTTGGCTCCACACCGGAGTGTAAAATGTAAAGCTGCAGGACCCTGAAGGGAAGAGGACAGCCATCTTTCTAACAAAGACCAGTTTACAGAAATCGATGGTGGGTGACTGCACCCAGTCTGCACAATGCAGCAAAATCCAAATTGCTTCTAAGAGGCAGGCACTTGCTCTTTGGTAATATTGATGTTTTCTTTATATTGAGAACTTTTATTTTAATCCAAATCAGTTTATTCTTAGCAGAAAATGGGCAGGGACACCACTTTGTCTTTTTTAGAGAAAATGAAATAAAGCCAGAGAAAGGTTCTATTTAAGAAACAGCAGTGTGGGAAGAGCCAGGGCTGAAATGATTTTTTTTTTTGGTATTTAGAGGACACACCTACATGGGTGACAAGAACTCTTTGCTTGCCTAACCAGGTGCTGGCACAGTGGATAGAGCATGGAACTGGGATGTGGAAGATCCAGGTTCGATACCCCGAAGTCACCAGCTTGAGCGTGGGCTCATCTGGTTTGAGCAAAGCTCACCAGCTTGGACCCAAGGTCGCTGGCTTGAGCAAGGGGTTACTCGGTCTGCTGAAGGCCCATGGTCAAGGGACACATGAGAAAGCAATCAATGAACAACTAAGGTGTCACAACAAAAAACTGATGATTGATGCTTCTCATCTCTCTCCGTTCCTGTCTGTCTGTCCCTCTCTCTGACTCTCTCTCTGTCTCTGTAAAAAAAAAAAAAAAAGAACTCCTTGCTTTAAATAAGATAAATAGTTGAAGACAATATATTATGAACTTTTATATGGTCTGCATAAGAGTCTCTTTCAGAAAAATTAAAATTTAACCTCTTATTTATCACAAATTATTCTCTTGTATCTGGATTAGAAAAGTACACTGCTCACAAAAATTAGGAGATATTTTATCATTTCATATTCATTTTGAAATATTCCCTAATTTTTTGTGAACAGTATATATATATTGCACATACAATTCTCTGTCACTAGACTCCTGAGGATTTACATCACACAACTCCTGGAAGTATCAAGTCCTGCTTACCACATACAGTTGAGCTGAAAGTGCTTCACTAAGTCCACATTTTCTCCTTCTTCTTTACAACTGAGAAGAACACTAAGACGTTACTACCAGAGAAGCAATATAGTCCGGAAGGTGGGTGATCTGTCAGTAGGCAATGATCTGCCTTCCAGCTCCGCCACTGACTAGCTATGTCATTGGGGCAAGTCATGTCTCAGATCCCAGACCTTATTTTTGTAAAACAGGAATAATGATGTCAGCTACCTCAACTGATTTAACAATAATACTAGATATTCGTTGACCAGGAACAACACAAAACACTTTGTGAGATCATATATATACATGGTGCTCTTGCTCTCATTTACACAGATAAGGAAACAGGCTTAGGGACAGCATGCTCATGTTTAAGCCAGAATTCCAACACAGGCACCCTGACTTCAGGGGCATGCTGCAAACCTCTGCCTACAGTGGGAATTAATTGATATAACATATACAACATGCTTAGCATGGTGGATGACATAAAATAAAGATTCAGTAAAAGTTTTGATATAATAAAATAGCATTAATGAGAATAATATATACTATTTTAAAGAGTATTACAACAAGTTAAATGTTTAGAGAGATGTCTTTTAATGAATAAGCAGTTAGTGAATTCTTTGGGAGAAGAAACTGAGATTCACTTATTTTGGCAGCTGCAGATTCGAGAACAGTATGCCCGACAGCGGTGCTCTGTGACTACCTGTGAGATGACAGATGAACACTGACTGCACCAGGAATCATCGGTATTATGGAGAAAACCCAGCCGAGGCCACTTTCAGCTGGTCTCAGCAGCACGCATCTAGAACAAACGCGGTGTCCACGCCCCTTTTGCCCATCATATTTCTCATTACTGGCAAAGCCTGTTATCTTAAGGCGATATAGAACACAAAGAATTTATGCTGTATTTTTGTTCTTGTCAAATAGTATTTAGAGTTCATCTCCCTCCCACACTGTGAAGAAACATAAAGGACCTTTAGGAGCTGCTCTCTCCTTACAAGTCAAAACCAGATGCTGCGAAGCTGTAAGAAAGCTTGCAGGTACTTGGTTTTGGATGGAAATCAAAGGTTATGAAATTCTTTTCTAATTATATGTGTTTTAAAATTCCTAACTCAATATGAATAAATAAAATTAAACTCGATTAAGTGATATTTAAATAAATTTTATTTGAATTAACAAAATTCTAACCCAATATCAGTCAATTAAAAATAATGTTCTTACAATATTTTGGTTTATAATATTTACTTTTGGAAAAGTTCATCTTATTTAGCACTCATAAAATTACTTCATTTCAGGAAGCTTAATAGAATCATTATTTTAAAAACTGAGAAAACCTGGGTGCAAAAAAGCTTCACATCTTATTCAAAATCACACAGTAGATAAACGGCTGAACCATTTCAGGCATATCCAGGCACCTGAAGAGAAATGTGGCCTTGGAATGAGGGTGTTTGAATAAGACAAGAGAACAGACAAGCTCCAGCACAGTTCCGATATTCAGAACTAAGAGGCATTATGTAATCACACATACAAATGCCCTTCATATTTTGAGCCATTTTTTTCAAGGACAAATTTTCTTGAGATTGTTCCTATATTTAAATTAAAAAAAAAAAAAAAAAAACACAAAGGGGAAAAAAAGAGAAAGAAGGAAGAGATAGAACTTAATTACAATCATGCTCGTTAACACAATTAATCATTTTAAGCACACCAAAAATATTTTTAGATAATGACTATAATTATCTTAAATAAAACAGAGATGCTTGGAAAAGAATGTATTGGTAAACTATCACTGCTGAAATCCTGAATCCACTTCAGTCACTATTTCTCATTTCACAGTCAAGCTTCCCGCTGGGGGTGAGCTACTGTGACCCACAGTGAGTGTGAGAACGTGAGCTCATCCACCCTTCTCTGTGGCTGTTTTTAAAGCTGAGGTAATAAGCACCTTAGCTCCTCAAGAATCTAGTTGCTATAAAAGAAAGGACTGTCTCTCTGGAAGTAATATGTTGGTGACAGAGGGCAGGTCTCAAAGATGAAATCATGAGCGGTAATTACCTGGGCATGTAAAGGACTCTCTCGGCCACCACAAAACCCACCCTGAAGAAGAGATTGCTGGCTGGAATGAACGGGAAAACCAGGAACAACAAGCCCACTAATACTTCCTTATGCTCCAGTCTCTGAAACACACAACAGTGAAGGACAAATTAATTTGGGTTAATTCCACTTCAGTCAGCATTTAACCACCTCTTTCATTTTCAAGTTCTCATTGAAGGAATGAGTAAATTAGTCCAATGAAAACCTTTTGATCAGTGGCTGAATTCATCAGAGGAAGTCCTCAGGCTAACACCTCTGGTGTGTCAAAATATTGCATGGACCCAGACACACATTTGCCACCCAGAACCATCTGATATTTGCATAATACAGTCAGTCACCATTACTCCTTCTTCTTGGCCAGCCATCCAGCAACCCTGTTCCTCGGTTCTGTCCCCCTTCAGAATCTCTGTCCCCCCAGGCAACTCACTTCTCATTTCCAGAGAGTAAAACAACTGATATACTCAAGCTCAATAAAGTGTTATGGAAAAGTACTGTCCTCTCAGAAATAGGGAGCATAACAAAAAAACAAAAACCAACAACAACAACAAAAAAAAACCCACACACAATCCCACAAGACAAGCAGAGCACATCATAACAGAAATTAAATGCAAATGGTAAAATCTGGTACCAGTGAGGAAGATCAATTGAGTTGAGAAGTTTTTAACACCTCTCAAATTAAGCCAATAAGCAAGTATTTATTCCATGAATGTTTTGGGGATCAAAATTTATTGCAATGATAACTCAGTAAATTGATAAAGCACCTATTAATTTGTAAAGATTTTTCTGTCACTTAAAAAATTTCTGTTTATTACTAATACTATGTTGTAATGGACACTGTAGAAAGTAGCTTGTATTTCCATGAGTGTATATGATATGAACACATCTGAAGAGAGGCCTATTTAAAATAAATTTTAATGTAATGGTTTTATTTTCTTCCTTTTTAAAAAAATTAAAAAAAAACGAAATGCAACTTTCCATATTATAGTTTTAAACATTTTTATGAATATTTTAAAGTCAGTTACTTTTAATAATTATATAAGAATAAATAAAAAATTTCAAAAATATGTATATATAAGACCCCCTAATACAAACTAGTAATATTTTAAGTATACAAAGTAAAAATTTTAAACATGTTGACACATTTGTCACTTGGATTTTATTAAAATTCTTTATACTACAACATATAGAGTAATAAAATTTCTCATAGCAAATTCATATGAACAAATATGATTTGGACAATTTCTCTTAATAGTTAATGATCTGTAAGTAATGATCTCATTTTTTACCTGAAAGAACCATACTTTTTAGAATTAAAAGATGAAAGATAAAAAACATGCATAACAAATCAAATGGGTGCAATAATGTTGCATTTTTTATGACCCACAAAAATTGATTTTAAAAAATGGGTGAAAAAAGTAGCAGTTCATTATATTTAAAAGTTGCATGATATCTTTGTAATTTAGATTATATAAATATTTTGAGTTTTCAAAGAACATTTTAGTTCAAGAGCTTAAAGTTTACATAGGTAATTTATAAAAGAATAAACACCATCGTAAAAATCCTGTGACATTAAGCACAAGTATTTCTTGCTAAAATGAAAAAGAAATCTCTGATAAAGAAGTACAAGTTGGTAGTTACAAAACAGTCACAGGAATGTAAAAGACAGCATAGGGAATATAGTCACTAATACTGTAATGACTATGTATGGTGCTGAATGGGTAGTGGAAATATCACAACGAACACTTTGCCAAGTATGGTGTTGTTTAACCAATATGCTGCACACCTAAAACTACTGCAAAGTAATATTGATGTAAATTATAACTAAAAAATAGTAATATATTGCCTCACCTGTGGTGGTACAGTGGATGGTATGTCAACCAGGAATGTTGAGGTCACCAGCTCAAAACCCTGGGCTTGCCCAGTCAAGACACATGTGAGAACCAACTATGAGTTGATGCTTCCTGCTCTTCCTTCCGTCTCCCTCCCCCAGCCTTTCTCTCTCCTTCTCCCTCTCTGTCTTCTCTCTCTCTAAAATCAATAAATAAAATCTTAAAAAAAACACATACACACACTCAGGGGTCCTTGGGTTACAACAGTCTCAACATATGACTTTTTGTGTTTACGACACTCACTCCCATAAAAACTTGAAAAAATTGAGACGTGAGTGCTTCGGCTTATGTTGTTAGTATCACACTTACAGATTATTACATGAGCAAACTAGTTTGGTTGTGTGCAGCAGAAGAACCTGCAGTAACACAGCATACGAGTGAGGGAGTTGGTGTCTCCCAATATGCTCACTTATGCTATTTTGGACTGTTAAAAGTGCAAGTATTCTGTTTGTGTTAGGCTAGGGCAGGGGTAGTCACCCTTTTTATACCTACTGCCCACTTTTGTATCTCTGTTAGTAGTAAAATTTTCTAACCGCCCACTGGTCCCACAGTAATGGTGATTTATAAAGTAGGGAAGTAACTTTACTTTATAAAATTTATAAAGCAGTTAAAGCATATAATAATAATTACTTACCAGGTAATTTATGTTGGATTTTCGCTGTTTGGCAGAATAAATCTTTATAAAACAACTTACTATAGTTAAATCTATCTTTTTATTTATACTTTGGTTCCTCCGCTACCACCCACCATGAAAGCTGGAATGCCCACTAGTGGGTGGTAGGGACCAAGTTGACTACCACTGGGCTAGGGTGTGTTTCCACTTACACCAAAACTCAGGTTATGTCACTGTCATAGGAACAGAACTGTGTCATAACCCAAGAACCCCCTGGATAGATTAAAAATAAATAAATTCATAAATAAAATCCTAGACAATGAATATCTTGTTGAGAGTTCCTCATAAACTCTGAGCATATTTTTAAGTACAGGGTTGGTATGCTTTTTTCATAGGTGCACTTTTACTTTTTTAAAGATAGTTGAGCCTGACCTGTGATGGCACAGTGGACAAAACATCAACTTGGAATGCTGAAGTCACTGGTTTGAAACCCTGGGCTTGCCTGGTCAAGGCACATACAAGAAGCAACTACAACAAGTTGATGCTTCCTGCTCCATTCCCCCCTTTCTCTTTCTCTCTTCTCTTTCTAAAATCAATAAATAAAATTTTAAAAATAAATATAGTTGAATATTTCTTTCAACTCTTTACAAAAACTGGAATGCTTTTCATAAAAGTGTTCATTTATCTTCATATAGAGATTTCTAAAGAGAATTTAATACTCCTTATTTGTTAATCCTATAGAATTAGAAAGAACAAAGGTTATGAAAGAACTCCAACTGGGCTATTATCCAGGTCTCCAGCTGTTGTTTTATCCAAAGAAGGCCTCCCTGCCTCTCATCAAGGTTATTAGAGAACAGCCTTCACTGCGATTATGAAAGAGCCATCACCTTCACAGCCTCAATATCACAACTTTTTGTCTGACCTAAGCCCCAGTTCTTCACTATGATGGGCATATGGTTATGTCCTTGACAGAACACTGAGTGTTTCAGCAGCCATTAGTTTGGAAGGAGGTGTTAGTAGAAGCCCAACTCCATGCTGCCTCCCTCCTCGTTCACTGAGCCCCAGCAGTGGGCAGGATCCCCAAATGCTTACTGCTGCTAGGGACATGGAGATGGATACTTCAGGCTCCAAGAGCAGTCTTTATATACTTTATGGCAATCATTTCAGTTGTAATTACATATTTATCTGTGTGTTTGCTACCTGCACTATCTCCACTAGACTGTAAGCTATGTGAGAGCAAGGAGCTGGCCAGCTGTGTTCACTGGTACATGATTTGTGTTTAGTTCAGTGCCTGGTGCTTAGTAGGCCTTCAGAGAAAACTGGATGTGAACAAAGGAAAAGGCAGCGAGGATTTCCTGGTGGAGGTGACAATCTGGGTGTGAAAAATGAGTGAATGCCTACAAAACAAATTCGGTGGTGCTTGTGGGGAGGGATCAGTTGATCTAATTCCAGAGGGCAGATACAGAATGTACAAAACAGGATAAAACTATCCATGTTGGCAGTTGGCAATTCATGATGATCTCGTATGCCCTGTGTGTAGCTGACCTGTATTTAGATGTCAATAGGGAGCTAGAGATAGGTCCGATAGGTAAAGAAAGAAGAGCAAGTCAGGGTCCAGGAGAAGGTGTCCAGATTCAAATTGTGGTCCTGCTATCAACACACCATTAGTCACTCTGAGCGGGCACCTCATTACGTCTCCCACGTCTCAACTATAAAATGAGACAAGTGAGGCTCAGGGCTCAGCAGGGCTGGATCATCACAAAAATTTCTTGATCAATGGAAGTCCACAATATTGGACTTGAGAGTTGTGGGCTTAGAGGCTACCACTCCACAGTGCTAGAGGGGGTGTTCTTACGGTGTGTTTTTCCTTGTTTTCAAAACACTCGCCTGACCTGTGGTGGCGCAGTAGATAAAGCGTCGACCTGGAAATGCTGAGGTCGCCGGTTCGAAACCCTGGGCTTGCCTGGTCAAGGCACATATGGGAGTTGATGCTTCCAGCTCCTGCCCTCCCTTCTCTCCTCTCTGTCTCTCTCTCCTCTCTGTCTCTCTCTCTCTCCTCTCTAAAAATGAATAAATAAAAAAAAAAAAAAAAACCCCACTCAATTGAAGACAGTGGCACTGCGCCCACGTTAAATAAAGTGTTTCATTGTTATTTCATTTTGAAAGAAAAAATAATATTCATGAAAAGATTCTTTATTCTCAAATTGAGTTGATGATTATATTGTCTTCCCTTTCTCCCCATTAGGTTAAGAGGAATAGAAAATATTCATGAGCATATTTCTTTAAGCTGTGAGCCAATCAGCTAAGGATTAAGTTAGGAAAAACTATGTCATGGATGTGGCTGAATTTCTAGAATGAGAAAGACTGGGAGGAAAGCCAAGTTTGTATCCTGTGGATCCCAGATGAGACAAAATTGCCTAAGTAATTTATAGCTTATTTTAGCCTAATAGAGTCAGATGAAATGCAAACAAAATATGAGTGGGGGGAAAAAGAGAAAATCTGTGGCCTTTTCCAAAGTACATAGAAGTGCATTTATTTCTAGGAGGAGAAGCAAATGGAAATTTACCTATTCCAAATTACATGAGGGGATGAAAATATAATGAGAATTCCAAGAGTTTATTATACAGCCATTAATAGTACCTGGTATTTACTGATTAACTGTGCAACTTCATACAAATTATTTTACTTTTCTGAGTTTTAATTTGATGATCAGTTAAACAAAAGTAAAGGTATTGATACCTATTGTATTCTTAGGAAGAATGTGTGAGAGATTCACTATGATTTTCTTTTCTGGCTTGGAAGGATATAAAGAAGCAGCCTTCTGAGCTGTCAAGAGGAAAAAGCACTTCACACCCCTTTGAAGGTGCCCAGAGCACTCATCAGCCATTGGCACCCCCACGAATCTCAACCAGCAGCTCAGTTTTCTCAAAACCAGCAATTACTTCCAAGGAAATCCAGCCCCAGAATCCAAGTCTAGACTGGCAGCTTGTGGTTTATTCACTCCCTTTCTTAATCCTAGTTCACCTTCCAAAGTACTGGTCACAAATGAGGACACACACACACGTGCGCACGTGCATTGTGGCCAGCAGCATATGGGTGTGTGCTCACAAGAAGACTCCTTCTCGTTCCATTCAACAAAGACACCATCCACTCACTGCAGGGTGTTCCCATCCATAGGGCCAGAGAAAGGCCCTTTTACGGTAATTATCATTACCATTATCATATTTTCTCTCATCTCTAAAGAGGTTTCAGAAAAATGGTGCAGTGCATTCAGGGTGTGAGCATGTTCTCACAGTTCTACATACAGCACAGTTACATTTCAACCCTAAGGGTTATTTGGCAGCTCTAGGCCCCAGCTGTCTGCAAAGCTCTTCGGCACTGGGAGTAAAGAAGGTATTTGCCAAGCTGACAAGTGGCATGGCTGGACACTGAGCAGGCCCTGCTTTTTGTCTGTTTATGGGCCTACTTCCTCCATCAGACTATGCATTCCTGCATGAGTCACCATCTCAGGTGAATTTTTTATCTACATACCTAGTACATACCTATCTGACATGCAACAGGTATGTGTTGTGGCAGTAAAGATCAGGGATGCGAGTTGCACATAGATCACTGGGGTTCTCAAGCACCCCAACAGCCATTGCAGGGACTTGCTGCTAAGGAAATCTTTTATGTTTGGTAACCCTCAGAAACACAGTATTTGCAATATTAATTTGGGGTGGAAAGCTTTAATTCCTTGAGCATCCAAGAGTATCTTATGACCTTGGCACAGAGGGCCAACAGTGCTGTGGTATTTTTAATCAGGAAAAACGCGTACCTTCTGCCCATCTCTAATTCTGGTCACTGCTCCTTACTACTTCCAGGTCCACCGTGATCACTGACTTTTGTGCTCAGGAAAATTGAAATCTTTCATTTTATTGAAATTCAATTTTAACTTTTTGAGTATTTCAATTTTTTAGAATATCCCATAATTTACTACTATTATTACTGTATTTTCTATTGAGAAAGACAAGTTATTTAATCAACTGGAATCCCCTCTTGCTTTACTTGACTGCACAACAGTGTCTCGTTTCTTATGCGGGGTTTGAGCTGAACTCCAGTTATTGAGCTGGGCAGCGAGCGAGGCTCCTTCTCTGGCTCAGTGACTCCCAAATTGCAACCCTGCAATTTGTGCAAGTTTAAATTAATTCCAGTTTAATCTTCACTACAACTCTGTGGAGATATTATCCCTGTTGTAAACTCTAACGTCTTAGACCTTTGGGTCCTTCACAAATATTTATAATTGAAATCAGCAGAAATGTCAGAGGGTTACTGTATTATTTCCATGAGAAATATTCCTTAAGGCTGCATAGGCCTTGAGGTCTTCTAGCAAAATTTGGGGGCCTGGGTTCTCACTGTGCTGCTGTGTACAGTTTAAGAATTTTAGGCCCTGGCTGGGTGGCTCAATGGATAAAATACTGTCACTGTGCATTGAGGTCAGGGACTCAATCCCTGGTCAGGACACATAGGAGAGGCAACCAATGAGCGCACAACTAAATGGAGCTAAGTTGAACAACAAGTAGATGCCACTCTCTCTCCCTTCTTTGCTCTCTCTCTCAAATCAATGGAAAACCTTTTTAATGATTTTTCAGTGGCCCAACACCCCAACTGCTGTCTATTAAAAATGCATCAGTGAGGCTCCACTTGAATAAATCAGAGGCTCGGGTTTATTTAAAACAGCGTGAACACTGACCTGGCAAAAGCCCTGAGAGGCTCTCAAGGATGATGCTAACACAGACTGCATAAAATGGATGGAGAACTGGCCCCCACACACTAACTGAGAGGCCCAAGAGGATGCTATCAAGACCAGAATGGGAAGTGCCCAAGCTAGAGGGGTAAGGACAGAAAGAGCTGGTCTGTTTGGGGCAACAGGCTTCTGTCTGAGCTGTGCACAGATGCACCTTAAACTTATTTCCACTGGGCTGCCCTCTTGTCTTCCTGAACTTCTTCACTGTGGTCTGTGTTTTCCACTGACTTTTACAGCCGCTCCCTCCTCTGCCTCTTTCTGCCACTAGTTCTGCTTGCCTATCTACAGGCACAGATCTTGTCTGGGGCTCCTTTCCATGATGACAGCTCTCACCTGGCCCCTCTGTTGCCTCATCAGGCTACCTGCTAACTGTCAATTTTCATATTGGCTCCACTAACCCTGCCCACATCACTGCATAAGGTCCCTTCATAAACTCTTCAATCACCTCACTGATTGTGCCATATGTTTTTTTGCCAGGACTCTGATAGGTCAGCTCAAAGTGAAAGACTATGGGGAGGGAAGTAGAGGTGTGAACTCCAAAGAAGGAATAGAACTCTGGCTCTTGTGAGCTGATACAAGCCAGCTCCAGCCCACTCTTGACTTGATTCCATCCTTGTATTGTTGTATTTCCATTCTGTTTCAGCCCTTGGGTGAACCACCCTTTTTAATGACATTGTGGTTATAGAAAATTTGAAATGTTGCATAAAAACAGTAAAGACAAATACCAATCTAAGAGAGCTTTCTTATCTGGCAAATGAAATTGGGACCAATCTCTCAATAATTGGAAAAGAGAAAGTCTTAAACTTTTACTGCTATTGTGATGTCAAATGCAACAAACTACTTCTTATGATTCAGACAAGATCTAGAATCTGAATTCCATAGCAGCAATGCAGGAAGCAAGAGGAATTTGGGGGCAGTCTTAAGGGTAGAGAGAATAAGAACATTTGAAGGCTGATTTTCAGACCCTCAGTTACTGCTGCCAAATTCCTTGGTGACTATACCTTCATCTGGGGCCCATAGTTAGTCCCACTGGACACAATGCCACACTGCAAGAGGTTTAAGGACAGTCCTCCCATGACATGCACACAGGTCACACCTCAAATGAAAGCATGGGAAGGAAACCACTAGCAATTATTTTCCTCCCTAGTCTGAGAGCAATGAGACAGGCTGAGTGGGACAGAAAATGGGCTTTGGTTCAATATCTCAACAGCAGAGCCGCCAACCCACACTCTACTTGGCTCAAGCTGGTGATATCATTTCCTCACTTTCATGTGCTCTAAAATGTACTCATAAATGCACAGGGAGAAAGTTTTAAAAGGGGAAATGAATGAAGAAATTATGCCCCCTCAGAGACAAAAGTAGATTTGTACACCCTGTGCCTGCCCTGAGCCAATCCAAACATGGCTCTTTCCCATGCCAACCTCTCCTCACCAGGAAGCCTCCTCACCAGAGGCCCTAATGAATAGAAAGCTGAAGGCAGATTAAAATCAGAGCGTCCCTAAACTCACAGTTTCGATTTCTGGTCTTTGGTTCTGGACTTCAGTTTTTTGCACAGAGTTTTCTGTCTGATTTGCTTTTAATCAACAGTCTGAATCTCCTGGCTAACATTAGTTCCTGAGATTGAAACTTCTTATCTCACAAGAGCACACCATTATGTTGCAGGGTTAAATCGGGGGGAAGGGTGAAGCTCTCAGATTGCTTAACTCTAATTGAGAATTAACTAATCCCTAACTTTATTTGGAAATGTATGTTAAATCCTGCATAGGTGTGTTTTATTAAATGTTTAAAGAAAAAGAAAAACAAAAATCTCTTAAAACGATCTTTAGACATGACATAATTGGAAAATGTTAAACTAGAGGATCAACGCCATTTATTTAGTGAATCAAGCACCAGTAAGGAGTTACAAAAATTACGTAAATTAGAAAAATGTTGTTTAAGAAACTTTTTTTTTTCTTGAAGTGAAACTATTACAGGAATTTGTGGAAAAATGAGAGAAGTCAGAGAAATGAATTTCCTTCATTTCTACCTGTGGTTTTGAACAAAAAGGGAAAAGGTACCAAGAGCTATGCATTGAAAAAAAAAAAAAAAAAAGAGTGAGGAGACTAGAGAGATAAAGGGAAAAGGCAAGAGAAGATTTCATCTAATGCCATGTTCAACATACATTATTTCCTGTGTGCTCGGGGGGAGACGCGCAGATGGGGCGATAAAGGCCACCTAGAAAGTGGCAGTGGTACAGGACGGAGGAAAAACAAGTATCTCCTCTGCTCACACCATATGCCACTTGTTTGACTCAAACTTTCCCACCGGAATTTCATGATAATATTATAACATAGGTAATTATCCCCAATTTTACAGATGGGAAATTGAGGCTCAGAGGAATCAGAGGGCCTAAGATACTTATCTAAGTTGATCCAATTAGCAAGAAACAACTATTTCAAACTGAGGTCTGTCTGGTTCATTCCAAAGATTGTCCTTCTGCCACAGCTTACACGGCTCTGTGATCCAAACCTAATGTCATGTATGTGTGTATGGGTGTGTGTGTATATGGGGGGTTGGGTGGGATATTTCAGACCTTCACTGCCTTCTGGCTTTGTCACAGAAACACAGTGACAGAAGATAAGACCCAGTAATTTGCAGGTTGCCAAGCAAGGCATTACTGTGGAGAGTCTAGAAAATCTCACCCCCAAGGCCAATGACAGAGGGCACGATTGACTCACTTTGCCAAATAAATGCAGACATAAGTATTCTACAGGCTACAGGGATCAGCAGGGTATGTGGCACAGAATATGTATTCCTCGTCAAGTATTCTGCTTGCATGAGTGGTTTTAGATGGCCCAGCTCCTCATTCTGACAAACAGCCTCTGGAAGAATGGACATATTCACGTGTACCAGTCAGAATAGAGTAAGATATAGTCATTTATTTGACTGATCTTAGTTATTGAATTTTTAAAATTATATTTTAGAAGACTTGAGATAAGAATAACAATTCTTATTGATACAAGAAATTAAATACTGTGATGAAACTGCCATTCTTAGTAACAAAAATAAGAGAACATTCACATACTAGTGACCACAGAGACACAATGAATATGCTTGGACAGCTAAATGGGGCAGAGGCTTTTTAAATTTTAATCTATACATGCCCTGCAACTTGGTATTGCTCTAAGCTTCCATTTTTAATATTCAACTCTTTATCTATGAACTGTTTTTTTTAAATCATTTTTTTTTCAATTACAGTTGACGTACAATATTATACTAGTTTCAGGTATATACCCTAGTGATTAATGTTTAATCATTATATAACTTACTTAGTGATCGTCCTGATAAATCTCATACCCATCTGACACCATACCTGGTTATTAGAATATTGACTAGACTATGTTCCCTATGCTGTATTTTACATCCTCATGACTATTCTATAACTATCAATTTCTTAATCCCTTCACCCTTTCCACCCATCCTCCAACCTCCCTACATCTGGCCACAGTCAAAACATTCTCTGTAATATCTATAAGTCTGTTTCTGTTCTGCTTATTTGCTTAGAGTCAATTATTGATAGATGTGTATTTATCTCCATTGTATTGTTCACATTTTTTATCTTTCTTCTTCTTGAAGTAGACCTTTGAAACATTTCATGTTATACTATTTTGATGGTGATGAATTCCTTAGCTTTTTCTTGTTTGGAAAGCTCTTTATCTGTCCTTCAATTCTTTGCGGTGTATAGTAATCTTGGTTGCAGGTCTGGCTTTTCATCACTTTAAATATTTCTTGCTAATCCATTCTGGCCTGTAAAGTTTCTGTTGAGAAATCAGCTAACAGTCTTATTGGAGCTCCCTTGTAGGTAACTAGCTGCTCTTCTCTTGTTCCTTTTAAGATTCTTTCTTTGTCTTGAATTATTTGTATTTTAATTATGTGTTTTAGTGTGGGCTCTTTTGAGTTTCTTTTGTTTGGGATTCTACAATTCCTGGACTTATATGTCTATTTCCTTCAACAGGTTAAGAAAGTTTTCTGTCATTTTTTTCAAATAGGTTTTCAATTTCTCGCTCTCTCTTTTCTCCTTTTGGCACTCTCATGATATGAATGTTGACATGCTTGAAGTTCTCCCAAAAGTTCCTTATACTATCTTCTTTTTCTTTTGGTCTTTTTTTTTCCTCTTGTATTTTTCTGAAGCTAGAAATGGAAAGGCAGTCAGACAGACTCCTGCATGCGCCCGACTGGGATTCACCTGGCATGCCCACCAAGAGGCGATGCTCTGCCCACCAGGGGGCGATTCTTTGCCCATCTGGGGCATTGCTCCATTGCAGCTGGAGCCATTCTAGTGCCTGAGAGGGATGCCATAGAGCCATCCTCAGTGCCCAGGCCAACTTTGCTCCAATGGAGCCTTGGCTGCAGGAGGGGAAGAGAGAGACAGAGAGGAAGGAGAGAGGGAGGGGTGGAGAAGCAGATGGGTGCTTCACCTGTGTGCCCTGGCCGGGAATCAAACCCAGGACTTCTACACGCCGGGCTGAAGTTCTACTGCTGAGCCAACCAGCCAGGGCCTGGTCTTTTTTTATTTTTGCTCTTCTGATTGGGTATTTTTTGCTTCCTTATACTCTAAATTGCTGATTTAATTCTTGGCTTTAGCTACTCCACCATTGATTCCCTGTAAATTATTCTTCATTTCAGTTAGCATATCCTTCATATTGACTGGAGCTTTGTTATGGTTTCCATTTTCTTTCTTATGTTGTTGAAGTTCTTTCTTACTAAGTCACTGAGTGTCTTGAACTCCGCATCTAGTAGTTTGCTTGTCTCCATTTTACTTAGTCCTTTTTCTGGAGTTTTGTTCTCTTCTTTCAGTAAGGACATGTTTCTTTGTCTCTTCATTTTGCCAGCTTCCTTGTGCTTTTTTTTTTTAATTTTTATTTTTTCTATGTATTAGGTAGAGCTGCTACATGTCTCAGGCTTGGAAGAGTGGCCTAATGTCATAGGTATCCTGTCGGATCCAGTGTCATACCTCCCTCTCCACCTGAGTTGGGCACTCCAGGTGTGCCCTTATCCCCCATGTGGACTGTGTATACCCTTTTGTTGTAGTTGAGCTTTGATTGCTCTTGCCATGTAAACTGGGAGGATTTACCCCCAAGCCAATAGGCTATAAGAATTGGCTGCAACCCCTGTGGAGGACCTGCTGTGCAGAGGCCCACACCACAGAGTAGGACCTACTTCTGTGGGGTTCTGGTGCCTGCTGAGTGTGCCCTTGAGTGTGTCACTTGTGGAGGTGGTTGAGTAGTGCTTCAACGTGCTGTAAAGCTGTGCACTGGGTATGATGGCTCTGGATCTCCCGGGAGGTGCAGGTCAAGGTCAGTCTCCACTTGTATTCTTTCTGGGGCATCCTGCCATTAGCTGAAAAGCAATCTGCAGATAGCTGTTACTTGTGCTGGACTTGGAGGTGCTAAGGAGAGGCCAAGCTGTGAACCAAGGACAACTGCCACTAGCACTGGACCTGTGGCCACTTAGCAAGAGCAATGGGGTATTCCTAGGCCAGATGCTGTTTTTTTGAGAGACTTTTGATAAAGTCTGAAGCACGAGCCAAGACAGCCCTTTTATATAGAAAAGCCACTGGAAACAGCTTGGGTGGGCCCACACCTTATGTGGGGTACGGTTTCAGGGAATCACCAGGGTGGGGTAAACAGTGTAAGCTAAGTTGAGGGAGACTCAGATATGACACCTGCCTGCTGGCTCTGTTGGTATATGGCTCAGCAAAGGAATAATTGCTTCTGCCAGCACTTCTGTCTGGGAGAAAGCCTGCCCCACCCCCAGCCCTTATCCTAATGCCAGACAAGTCAGTTCCTCCTTGTATGTCCCTGGTGTGAACTGTTTATATGTAAATTTTAGAAATGTGACACTAACTATGATAAGCCATTTTATCTTGTCACATAGCTGTTATATTCATATATTATATATATATATATATATATATATATATATATATATATATATACATACATGCATACATATATACACATGAAGAATTCTTTAAAGAGAGCAGATTCAGAAAATCAAAATAGTGGTTTTTCCCTAAGAGGGTAACACATATAATGTCATATGGTGCTGGCATAAAAGCTAGCTGAGTAGATTCAGGGGAAAGGTGGTATCTGTACTCCTACGAGACACCACTGGATTCAGGAGAGATCCTGTTCAGAGGAAGGTCAGTGGTGCATTAGACAAGGTGCCCAGAGCCTGTCCAGAGCAGAGTACAGAAGAGAGAGAAAGAGCCCATGGCTTAGGGACCCAAGTTTTGCATCATGCTCACCCCATCTAGCTCTGGCTGGAGAAATAGAGATGACACTGTTATGCCACAGACTTCTAGGTCAAGAACTATAGCTTAATAAGGTGACAGTGTGGGTGCAGGGCAGGAATGATTAACCAGTTTTCTCCCCCGGGTAGGAATTCAATTAGAAACCAAGATGGATTTAACCATGCAAATGAAGTCAGGAGTGATTTTAGCTTTGATGAAGAGGAAAAGGAGGCTGAAGAAAATGAGATGCGTTTTCATAAATAGTTTTGTTCCTAGGGAGATATGCCTGCCTTGTAACTACTATAGTCTACTTCTGACTATAGCTCAAACGCTTCTGTTAAGGAGACGTCCCTCTGCCCCTTCCTCAGCAGAATGCTACAGGCTTATTTTTTGTTAAGAAAAAAGATGTTTTACTTTTCCATACAGTGAGTCAGACTCACTGAAGAGTATGGTTCTTCCTACCTGGGACTGTCGCACAGGAGATAGTCCTTCCCTATGTAATCTAAAACGGATAAAGAGAAGGAAGCACAAAATACCAGTTTGACAGAGTAAAGATCCAAATATTTTACAGCAGCATTTTTTAAAGACTATACTTCACCATACTTTATCAAATAAATTACAAAGAAATGCTTGTCTTACTTCAAGGTGATGATATATGAAAGTCATTAAGAAATTTAGTAAACACTCTTAAGTTAAAAAAGAAAAGTGAGATTTACTTATACATTTGAGCTTCTAGAGAAACTCCTATTAACAGTAGATTTGATTCCTGTTATCTGCACCTATCCAAAGTCAAAGTAGCTTCATAATCAAAGTATGTTGCATGTCCTTGAATAAGACACACTTTCTTGCTTCTGAAACATATGGTGTTAAAAATAGGATGGATCAGAGCTTTGGCCAGACATGAAGAAGTCCCAGGTTTGATTCCTGGCCAGGGCACACAGGAGAAGCCCCCATCTGCTTCTTTACCCTTCCCTCTCTCCTTTCTCTCTATCTTTCTCTTCCTCTCCTACAGCCAAGGCTCCATTGGAGCAAAAGTTGGCCCAGGCACTGATGGTGGCTCCATGGCCTCAGCTTCAGGTTCTAGAATGGCTCTGGTTGCAACAAACAATGCCCCTGATGGGCAGAGTATCGCCCCCTAGTGGGCATGCCAGGTGGATCCCAGTCAGGCACATGCGGGAGTCTGTTTCTCTGCCTCCCTGCTTTTCACTTCAGAAAAAAATAAAATAAAAATAGGATAGATCATAATGTTTCACCAGAAGTTGTAAAAAAGCTCTTTTTCTAAATAACAGACTTGATCAAATAATGCACTTCCCTCACCTTTAAATGTGCATTCAAACAGCCTATTTGCTACATCTTAAAACAGCAAAATTAACGGACTAATGAATTTAGCAAAGAATAGAAACACAGGCCCTATAGTTTAAAATAGTATCAAGTACTGGTAATTTTCTGAATTCAGACATTCACATACCTATTGTTTCATTAGGGCTGCTTTGCACAAATAGCTACATGTATCTCTAAAATGTATATAAGAGAAGCAGTTTAAAATGATTTGTCTGAGGCTTGACATAAAGATACAAGTAAGAATTTGAATTTGAACACATAATCCCTAACTGGGAGTCATTTTCCCTTGGAAAATTTTTACAAGGTAACAGGAAAAAAATGCTTTAGACAGAAAAACAAAGTGTAAAAGTATTTCTCCAACAAGCTTTGGCACTGCATTATTCCAAAGAGAAGGCACTGTCACAGTGAGCAGAAAAGGAGAGTTCACTGGCCAGAGTCATTCAAATCAAGAGGAACTGAGCTCTCCTGGAATGAAAAGAATTTGCAAGGCACTGCCAAGGAGGCTGACATTAATAAATGTTTTTCCCAATTAATCACTTTTTATAACCAGATGCCAGAGTCCTAGGTCACCAGCTGACTAAGCCAAGTTTGTCATTTAAAATTACCAGGTCTTCTGTAAATACTGGTAGCCTCTGACAAGTAGAGCCAGGCTGAATGTAAAACTAAATACACATTTTAGGTGAAATTCTTCCAAAAGTGCAACCACTTATTAGCAAACAGTCACATATCAGCTAATCGCAGAGTTTAAGGAAGTCCTTTCTCTGTCCCCCAGCTCTCCAGCAGGGACTTGGCATGAACAGAACTATATTCTGAGGCAAAACAGCCCACTTTCTCCTCAGGTAATGCACAGAATACTCTCACAAGTGTCTTTTTAAAAAATTATCAGCTAAGCAAGTGAAGATACAATTTTTAACTTTCTCCAGTTACAAGGAAAACTGCATGTGCAGAGCTGCATGCAATGTCACTTTGGTCTTAGTGTGGAAATGGTCACTTCACGTACCTGTGAATCAGCTACTCTAGGGTCCACTCACTTCCTCACACCGAGTTATGGATGGCCATGTAGTGTCCCCACCCCATCACGGGCTTAGCAGCCACAGTCACTGTATCAAACACCCGCATGCACATTTCTAACTAAGGCCTCAATATTAAGGAAAACAAGAATTCCACGAATCTGTTTCAAGGTCTGTCTTTTGCTTGTTATTAACTGGTTGAAAAAATCTAACTAAAATAAATGGTTTAAAAAAATCCTTTTACAGGGGGTACCGCTAAATGTGACTTGTGGTGTCTTGTTTTTGAAGGGACAAATAAGGCAGCAAGAAAGGGTTTCAAGTCTTCCCAAGAACAGACTTCAGAATTCTTCTGCACCCACCCTCCTAGAACTACACCAATACTTCCCAAAGCACATTACGAAAACACTGTTCCTGCAGGAAGCTCATAAAAAGGGTTCCAAATTCAAATACATCTGAGAAATGTCATTTACTATACACCCCATTTGAAAACTCACAGGGCTGCTTAGAGCACAGTAAAGGCTTTGTGAAGTTTTCCAGCTTAAAAAAAAAAGGTTTAACTAGTGCTTCTGAAATGCAGACTCTTTATTTGGGGTAACCTTACTTAATGACCTGTATGATGCTCAAACATGTTTTGATAAGCGCTGGTGTATGGTGTAAACTGCTCAAGCAGAAAGAAGTGAAAGTTTCCACCTTAGGAATTTCTATTACCTGTCCCAAAAAATCAACTCACTGTCTGGAAACAAGAAAACTTCCCTACATCTCAGCTACAGCATTCATGCCATAGTTGAAACTCATTTTCTGTTATTCATCTTTTGCAGATATAAAAGCGCTGGCTGCCATTTTCCAGGTTAAAAAAAAAATCACTATACATTGAGAGAACTTTATGAAGCCATCCATCAGCACAGTGCTGGGTCCTGCGATGGTAAGGCCTGAGAGTGGAAGGTTCCTGGCTGGCAGAGGCATGTTTAGATCTCATCTGTGTTCAGGAGGGCAATTCTCCGAGAGGGAGGGGAACTGGGGGAGGGAGAATGAATGGAAGTAGAGAAAACCAACGTCTTCCAGGCAGCTCCTGGGTTTTATTTATTTTTACCTCCATAGTCAGTATAATACTTGGAGCCAGTGAATGGTCAATGAATTAAATATCTAACATTTTATCTTACTGTTTTCCTCTCCAAGTACAACATCTTGCACGTACATATTCCCTACGAAGTTGCTTTCCTTTTCTCTAAACACTCTGCCAGCTTTTAAGACCGGTTTCCACTTCCAGCACACAGCTGCAGAGGTGGCTGCTAACTGTGACCGGTGACGTTACTCAGTCCCCTCTTGCCTGTGAGAGACACAGAAAAGTACAGAAGCGCCCAGGGTACTCTGGGACACTCCCCCCAATTCAAAGAACTCTTGAAAGTTTTCCCATCCTAAACAATGGTTGTCTTGGTAAAACATGGGCATTGATTATTCATCCCTTCAACAAATATATATTGTTGCTGTCTCTTCATAGTTTCTTTGGGCATTGTGCTTAAAGGCAATTGCTTAAGGAAGTGAGCCATCAATCACTTCTGTCCGCTTTGTATTTTCCAGGCAGTATTCTACATTCTTTGGAAAACATCAGTTAGCAAAACAGACACACATACAGAAAAAATCTCTATCCTTTGCGAGGGGAGGGAGAGAAGGAGAGAGAGGGGGAGAGAGAGAGAGAGAGAGAGAGAGAGGGAGTCTAGTAAGGGGTATCTGCAATATAAGGTGAGCAAGAAGTGGACTGCAACTGCAGACAGGGTAGTCCACGTTGGCCTTGTGGAGAAGGTGGTAATTAAGCAAAGGAGAGGAGGGAGCCAGCCACAGAACTCACTTCATAATAGGCTGCAAGTTCAGGAAGGAACCAGAGAGAGAATGCAGCGCAGTGGGGTGGGCTGGAGATGGTAAAACCTTTTAGGTCACAAACAGAACTATATTCTGAGTCCAAAACAGCCCACTTTCTCCTCAGGTAATGCACAGAATACTTTCACAAGTATTCTGTGATCTGGGATTTGCGCAGTGCCCCTTGTAAAGACTATGAAATTTTTACTTTGAGAGAAATATGCAGCCACTGGAAGATTTTAAATACAAGAGGGATGGGCTCTGGTTTTCATTTTTAAAGGCATAATTTGGCCACTGTGCTGAGAATAGACTGGACCACTGGCACTAAGGGAGAAGCACGGAGATCCAGTGGCAGCCCTGGCAATAACCCAGGTGAGAGATGCTGGTGGCTTGGACCAGAGTGATAGCAATGAAATTAGACAGAAGTTATCTGATTCTAGATACATTTTGGAAGTATAGTTGACAGGATTTATTGATGAACTGGATATGATATTAGATAGAAAAGCTGAGAGGAAACAAGAAAACCCCAAGAATTTTGGTTTGGGCAACTAATGGGATGCACTGAAATTACAGAAAGAACACTGCCAGGCAAGCAATGAAAGGGTAAGTTTAGAAGTTCAGAAGTTAAATTTTGGAATGTTGAGTTTGAGACTCCCATGTGGAGATTCACGCTTTCCTTCCTGAACAACCCCAGGGACTATATAGGCAGATATATCCACGTAATATCACATTTCAGGATAGAGGGAACTTCGAAGACCTTATTGTCAACATGTTGATGGGTAACAATCTAGATATAGAAACATTTAAACTCATTGAAAATGTGCTTTTTTTCTAACACTTTATGCTGCCCTATTAGGCAAAGCTTGTGTAAACATAGGGAATTTTAGGGGTTTTTTTTGGGGGGGGGTGAGTCTCTTCAGTTGTATTTATCACAGTGCCACACTTTATAGGGTTGTTGGGCCTTGTATAAATAGCAAATCACCTAGAAAATTTGTCAATCAATCACTTTAGTCTCCTTTGCATTTTCCAATACCATAAGTAATTTCCAATGGGCTGTTTGTTTAGAGGGATTTGTTTTACTTGCTTTTATCTCTGGGACTCCTAATTACATATTTCATGGTTTTCCTAGAACAAGATGGGAAAAGGTGCGCTAAACGGAAATTTTATGTTCTGAACGAAAATAGTAGGAGCAGAATGGCTCCAGGAGTAACTGAAATGTCTTCTGACCTTGTTAAGAGCTTAAAAACAATCAGAAGCATTGTAAGGCTAAGTGGTAATAAACTGCTTTTATGAGAGTATGAATCATTAAGTTAAAAGGAATAAAAAGTCAAAAATTAAGATTATCACTCAAAAGGTAGACATTATTTTGAGCAAAAGCAAATAATACTAGAGACTATAAAATCTTGCTGAGAATCTTAACGCATACAATAAAGAAAAATAAAGCTGTCCCTGGTTTCTGAAAACTCCCTTTTTTTCTATTAATGCAATCAATCCTTCCATTAGTAAATTCAGCGAGTTTTCCAACTAAAGTATAAACATCGAAGGGGTAGGTAAATCATTTCCTTATTAAAGAATGTGACTTGTGAAAATGTAATTGCCCTGCGAAGAATAAAACAAACTATATGTGAAATGATGTGGGAAACGGCTGCCCGGCTCAGGTCAAAAGCCACGCAGAGCTCAGGCACAACTGCACTGCGCAGGGCACAGAACCTGAGCGAGAAAGACCTGTGCAGGGCTCGGACCCAGCACGAGGAGGATGGCTTCCCAGGCGACAGTGATAACGGACAGAAAGGAACGCTTCGGGAAGACGTTGTGCAAGGGCCTCCGATTTTCAGGAAGCCGCTGGATTAACAGTTGCATTTCTAGTGTCTATTCTGTTTCGATACTCATCACGAAGTGGGATGGAGACACAGCAATGACAGTAAGTTTTAAGAACAACAAAAAATAAAAGAAAGTGATTGTTTCTTATATCCTGCCTACTTTTGCTAAACTTTCAAATACCTTAAAAGACATCTCTAATATTTATATTTCCATAGTTTGGTGTTGTAGGTGACAACTCCGGACAGTGATATTTGACATTATTTCCTTCCTCTTGATAAACGTTCACTGTTTTTAACTAAAAGAGGAGTTTTATGTTAGAATTCTGCCCTTCTATATTACATTTGAACTTACTTCCAAATTCTAAAATAAGGTACAGAATTAAAAACTTGAAAGTATGTCACTACCATTAGCTTTTAGATCAAGAATTCAACCTGTTACTTAAGATGAAGAATATAAGAAGGTGGGAGGAGGATTAATCTTTAGTAACATTATAAGTAATTTTAACCCTGTAAAGCACGACTGTATATTGAAATATATAGAATAATTAAGAAAAGGCAGCCAACTGGATTATGTTTTTTCATGTCTGGTTATTTCCTACAAAATGGAAACGGGAACCCTATTGTGCTCTTGAGATTATGCTGTGACAAATGCATGATGATGGTGACGACGATGATGACACCTGACAGGTTCTCAATGCTTCACACATGCCAGTCACTGTGCCGAGTGTCCCATGTGGCTCCCCCTGGCTCAACCTCTGGTGACCCTACCCTGTGGTGCGGGAACAAGGCTGAATGAGATGGCTGAGAGCAGGTCAGTGGCACAGCCTGGCCTCAGACTCAGCTCAGTGCAGACCGTTCCACTCCACAGCCTCCCCTCCTCCAGCCTCAGGACTCTCGACCTGGGATTTGTGCAGTGCCCCTCAACATGCACAGGAGGTCTGGCTCCTCCTTGAGGTTTGTGGTCATGAATCTAAAGTAGACTGCCAAATGAAACTAGGGTGACAGAACATAAGTCACAATTTGTACCACATGTAGCAAAGCAATGACATAAAAGTATGTCGGGAAAAGCAGTCTCAATGCATCTTCAAATATGCTCCATTTTACAATGTAATGCAAATTCAACCTCTCTATGTTCCAACACTGCATCTGATAAAGCAGTAAGTTCATTTTCTAACTCTCATCAGAAAAATGATATAAACAAAAATCTTTGCTTTGGAGCATGGCCTAAGGGCTAAAGTTAACCACAGCTACTGACCGGGATAAACCGTGACCAAAGTAGCAAGGCGTTATCACAATTGGTAAAAAGTTGGCCGGGGGAAAGATCAGCTAAGAATAGTGATAAAAGGCTGGACCAATGGGCCTGGCCAGACCTGAAACAGAGAGGCATCCCAGACAATGGCTACTCCATGGCACTGGTGGTCATGGACAGATGTCCCAGGTCAAGATACTATCAAGACCTCTACCATCAGTGATTGTAATGGTCCCAAAGCAGGACAAACTGAATGAGTATAAATGGGCTATAAA
Source organism: Saccopteryx leptura (assembly GCF_036850995.1). Lineage (NCBI taxonomy): Eukaryota > Metazoa > Chordata > Mammalia > Chiroptera > Emballonuridae > Saccopteryx > Saccopteryx leptura. The sequence goes on from NC_089504.1 coordinate 136,196,446, forward strand.
AAATTTGACCTTTAATAGTATGAGGACGATGTTCATGAATTGAAAACAGAATAGAAATTGAGAACATGGAGTTTGCAGAGAATAGGAACTTAAAAGATAATATAGTCCAGAAATTTACTTATTATTATTATTTTTTTTACAGAGACAGAGAGAGAGAGTCAGAGAGAGGGCTAGACAGGAACAGACAGACAGGAACGGAGAGATGAGAAGCATCAATCATTAGTTTTTCGTTGCGCATTGCAACACCTAAGTTGTTCATTGATTGCTTTCTCATATGTGCCTTGACCGCGGGCCTTCAGCAGACTGAGTAACCCCTTACTCGAGCCAGCGACCTTGGGTCCAAGCTGGTGAGCTTTTTACTCAAACCAGGTGAGCCCACGCTCAAGCTAGCGACCTCGGGGTCTCGAACCTGGGTCCTCGGCATTCCAGTCCGACACTCTATCCACTGCGCCACTGCCTGGTCAGGTTAGTCCAGAAATTTAAAAGGATAAAAAAAATCAACATTGACACAGCCATTCACCTTTTAAAGACAAGCTTCATTCCTCAAGTTCAATTTTTTTTTTTTTTTTTTGTGACAGAGACAGAGAAAGAGAGAGGGATAGATAGGGACAGACAGACAGGAAGAGAGCGAGATGAGAAGCATCAATTCTTTGTTGCGGCACCTTAGTACCTTAGTTGTTGATTGATTGCTTTCTCACATGTGCCTTGACTGGGGGCTATAGCAGAGCAAGTGACCCCTTGCTCAAGTCAGCAACCTAGGGCTCAAGCTGGTGAGCTTGGGTTTCAAACCTGGGTCCTCCGTGTCCCAGTCTGATGCTCTATCCACTGAGCCACCGCCAGGTCAGGCCTCATGTTCAATTTTATTTAACTACTTGGTGGGTTAAAATAGCATGCTTATTGTACCAGTTGTCATAATGGCTATTTTATAATTTAAAAGTTATTCCACAGTAACCTATGTGCCACAATAATAACTGAACCTATTATTTGGCTGAACAAAATGCAAAACAATTTTTAGAAATCTGAAAGCATGTTCAGTTCAGGTGTGTGGATCTGTGGCTGTACAATGTCCTATACCAAGGGATCAGCTAATTTCTGATACAATGGCAGAATTGAATAATTGTGACAGGCTGCCTCAAATATTTACAATCTGGTTCAGTTTTCCATCTCCTCGTGTATTCCATTGCAGTGAACTTCCTTCCTTAAGCTATTCCAAGTCCTTTTTGGAATGAGGTGAGAATGTCCATTGTAAATAATGACTTTCCAATAGTGGCTCTCATTCTATTACCTCCTTATTGAGATGTGTGGGGTTTTAATGAGAGAGAGGGAGCTCTAAGACTGACAGTTGCTGTTTGCTCAGCCAGTAGCTGTCTGTTATTTTATCCAGTACCTTGAAGGGTGTTGTGATTTGGATTAGTGTGTGGGCTAATGGAGCCAAGGCTGAGAACAGGCATGTAGGGAAAGCCTGAGATTAATGCATCTCCCCTGAGTGAGCAGATACATTTATTACCCCCAATTCTACCCTCCACTTCCACCAAGTCGTCATTGGTGGTCACCTCCGTTGATCAGAAAGCAGATTCATCCCCCTATAGGTGTGACTATTTGACTGGTTTTCCAGGGTCCAGAGATGACATCTAGGATTTGTGTTGGTTTCAAGGCAATGACGTAGAAGGCTGTGAACAGACTGTGACAAAACTCTGACCCCCCTCCTCACTAAAATTAAAACCAAAACAATCCTGAAAGCCCCATACTTGGGGAACGGGACCTGCACTGAATTATATCCATTCTCAGAAGACATCTCACTGTTGAGGTCATTATTAGGAAAGCTACATATCATTAACTCCCCTACTTTTTTCCTTGGGTTTTACTTTTATAAGTATACTACATGACTATAAAAGGTATAAAAATACCTTAAAATCTCAAGACAGCCTGTGAGAATGAAATAAAGAATCAACAACAAAAAAGTACTCTTAAATATAATTTAGTGTCATTTCCTCTGTAATGCAGGAAAATCACATTAGAGGACATGGGAAAAGGGCAACTTTAAAGAGGAGGGCCGATGGTCCTAACTCCTCCAAACAATCCAAATCAGGCTGGCTACTGTCCTGATATAAATCACTATTTACTGTGAGTCAACAGTCTGGCATACTTCTATAAGAGTCATAGAGAGAAATCCAAGCGCATTTTCAGCTTACAGCAGTCCTGGTGTATGAACATGCACTGTTCATAGAAAATGAAATAATCAGACTCCACAATTGAAATATTCTTTATCTCTACTGTACATACATTTGAACAGATTGATTGTCCTCATCGCAAAAAGAACAATTTAGTTCACTTTAAAATTCATTGTTAAAAAGAACCCAAGCCAATAATGAATTTCTAGATTGTTCTCTACAACGACATTATGTCATATAACTCCTAGTGCATAAAAGATGTGGAGTGGAGGAGGAAAAAATGAAGAAGAAGCACAAAGAAAGACAAATTTGACATTTAAATTCTTAAAGATGCCAAGTGAACTCTTCTAGGATAAATAAAATTAACTACTCCTTGAAGTCTTAAATTTCTTACGCCACGAAAATAGAAAAAATGAGAAACCATCTCTAAATGAATTCCGCAGCTATTTCTAGTGAAAGATAAGTCTTGGGTTCTGTAGCCTCGCTCTCCCACTCGGATCTGGCCGAGAGCTTGTTGACAGTTGCACATCTACGCTTGCGCTGTTTACTCACAGGGACACCCCAGCTGGGCGCAGAAGTGGCCTGAAAGAGCCTGCAACTTGCCATGGCATCCAACTCAACTTACTTGTAATAAAGAAAGGATTTGTTTTTGTTTTTAGTGAGTATAAAAACGTGTAAGAACAAATGTTCAAAGGAAGCCTACAGAGGATGGGATTCGAGGGGGTGATTGGGAAATAGCAGACCTGCTGTTTTATTTATTACATCTGTTAATTACATATGTTAATTTGTAGCTTTATAAGTCAATTATTAAAATAGTAATTACAAAGTCAAATAGGAATAAATACAATTGTGACAGGGTAGAGTATATCCCCCTCCTCCGGAGACCTGGTTGAAAACAAGGAAAGACATTCTATTATTTCATTACTTTTTATTTAAAACTAACCTTTCCCCATTGAATTACCCTAGTAACTTTGTCCAAAGTCAATTAATCATGTAAATGTGAGTTTAGATATGGAATCTCAATTCTTTTCCTTTCCAGTGACAATTTTTTTTCTATGATTATTACTAACTTGGGTCACACTCTCCTGTTTCTTTATATGTCCAGTAATCTCATTAAAAACTAGCCGTTGTATGCCATACATTGTAGTGACTCTTTATGCTAGCTTGTTCTTTCTAAAATATGCTGGTTTTCCTATTTTATTATATGATGAACTTGCCTGGACTGAAACTGGAAATCTGTTCTTCTGCAGACAGCTGAAAGTTTTGCTCAGGACCCCCCCCCCCCCCCCACACACACACACACACAAAACCTTGTGCGCGATTGCTGGGGCATTTCTCTTGTTCCTACATAGTTCGTGATCAGTCAGTGATTTCAAGAGAGGTTATACATAGACAACTTAAGCCAGTGAAGTGTCTACCCTCTACCACTCAAACTGTGTATGGGTTGAGAAATTCATTCACATTCTCAGCAAATAAGTAAGTCTCTGCAGGCTTTCAATCTGCTTGTGCTCCCTGAGGTGCTCCCTGGACACATGCCATTTAGCAGTCAGCCAGGAACGCGCCTCAGAGAGCATACTGGCTCGGCTCTTGTATAGCTCTTTGCTTCCAAAATCTCTCTTCAATAGCTAGCTTCTCTGATACTTTCCCAAACCAAACCAGTCACTTCTAGCCACTGAACCTGTTTCTCACATGGGTAGAGATAGGGGTATGGGTTGGAGAGAATGGGGGAAATGAGACTACCCTCAGGCACTTTACCTAATTCAGCAGCAGTTTTTCAAAAGTAAACATTTTCAAGTTTTGGTCATTTTTGAAATGGTTGCATTCAATAATTTTTTCCAGTTTTACACATTTGAAGTATCACCCCACTGAGGCAGGCAGTCGTCAGTGGAAGTGGTGTCTTAACCATAATTGAAGCACTAATGAACATATTACCATCTCATTTAACATCACATGAAATTGAACACATTAATTCAAAAATTATCCAACCACAGCAGGAAAAATGTTTCTTGTTTGCAAACACTACATTTCAGATCTAATTTCAACAGGGTTGGTAGAAACAGTACACACACACACACACACACACACACACACACGTATAATTAAGGTGACCATGGGGTCTGTTAACCTCACTAAGGTCTTTGCAATATATATTGTCTAGGAGGAAAATTTTAACTACGTAAGATTTTTTTAAACAATAGAGTGGATTCAATTTAGACCTAGACCTCCAATTGAGGGGGGAAATCATTATTGAGTACAGAGAATCTCTCTTCAAAGGCAGAGGTCATTTACATTTAAGAAAATTACCTTGAAGGCGGCTAAGCAATGCAGGCTCAGTAGGGCCATCACAACCGCCAGAAGGATGGTGGCTAAATTCCGCGTGTCCCAGATGGTCTCTACCAGAGGAATACTGCCGACCTGCCAGTCATAGCACAGGGTAACAGGTGCAAGCAGGAGCCACATGTTGAAGGCCAAGAGGTAGGAATAGGTAAGGAACCTACAAAGAGGAGAAGAATCGATGAAACACAACTAAAGGTCCATGACATTTTGTAAACATTCATTCACCCTGTTTCTATTAAATATATGTAGCATTTCTACACTGTCAACATTATATTATAGGGAAAGACAAGGTAAGATGGAATTCTTCAAGTCATTAAATTCATCATTTTGGAAAATATCTAATACCTCCCAGTCACTGTGGTAGAAGCTGGCCTTTCAGTAGTGAACAAGTAAAGATCTAGTTTCCATGACATACTCTGAAATTATTATAGAAATAAATACATTATGACCAGAAATAAACATTTTCAAGGAAAAGTTTGATGAAAGCGTACAACAGAAATACTGCTCTGTTGGGTATGATTCCCTGGGTAAGAGATATTTGAAGTGCCCATGTTTTTATTTCTTTATTTTTGTTTTAGAGAGAGAGAGAAAGACAGACAGACAGACAGGAATGGAGAGAGATGAAAAACATCAATTCTTTGCTGCAGCACCTTAGTTGTTCATTGATTGTTTTCTCATATGTGCCTTGACCGGGGGGCTCCAGCCAAGCAAGTGACCCCTTAATCAAGCCAGCGACCTTGGGCTTCAGGCCAGTGACCCTGGGGTCATGTCTATGATTGCATGCTCAAGTCGGAGACCCTGCGTGCAAACTGGCAACCTTGGGTTTCAATCCTGGGTCCTCAGCATCCCAGGCCAATGGTCTATCCATTGTGTCTCTGCCTGGTCAGGTTGTAGTGCTCATTTTTAATAGTGCCCAGACTGCTATACTAGACATAAAAATATTTAACTATTTTAATAACAGATTATCATTTTATAGCATGTTGATCCATATTAAATTATTTCCAGAGAATCAAAATATCTGTGGTAGGGAGATAAAGTTCATTCACAGAGGGACCAGCCTTCATGAGGGGGCAAGTACAGCTGCCCTTGCTGACAACAGCCAGGTGGACCTAGGGAAGGAAAAGAATGAATGGAGGCGTTACTCCCGTTTCCTGGCTGTCTCTAGGCACTACGATAAAATGGAAAATATTCACCCTTCCTTTCATGGTAGTGAAAATTAAGTTCATTTAAATTTATTCAGTCAACACAAATTCATTGAGTAGTGTTCTAGGCCCTTGAGAAGGCAGAACTCCCAGTACAAGCTCCATCCAAACCTCTGTCCCAGGAGATAACCAAACCATAGCATCACTCCCAGCAGCATCCTGCTATATTCCTGGGATGGCCCCGCCTCCCATTTTACCACACTTGCCTGAGAAAGCTCATCACTAACAGAAAAACATACTGGTTTTTTTTTTTAGCTAATACCTAAGGAGATGCCCCTGATTTCTTTTTTTTTTTAAGAGCATTTTCTACAAAGGGCTTGTAGTTGTATGTATCTCTTACTACTCAGAAGTGTTTTTCTCCAGGACCTGAGAGCCACTGCATTAAAATGTCATCATCAGGAAGGAGAGGGCCTGTTCCCCAGTCTCTGTGGGAGGACAGAACCCTAACTTCCATTACCGCCAGCCAGCAGACTCAGCCAGACCAGTCTCATTCACGCTGACCAACCCTCTGTCACTGCGCACTGCTCCGACCCTGCCGGGCCCCAGCGCGGCCCTCTCTTATTCTCCCTTTCAAGTAAGTGTCCAGTCATCTCTGCACAAATCAGAATGGTGCTCAGCTCTTCCCCTTAGTGTCAGTAGTTACTGAATAAAGTCCATTTTCACTGCTTTTACTAATGTCCAGCTGTGCTTGTCTTGCCATCCTATATGGGCTTAAACAGAATATTTAGATAAATGTCTTGTCCCCAAGGACTCTCCAATCCAATATTAAAAATAAGATGCACAGAAGTGAAGAAGCAGAATGAGACGAGCCCCCAGGAGTGCAGAGAGTGAAGGGAAGTCCTCGTCTTGTTCCCAGGCTCTTTCGGAAGGATTCTTGGACTGGCAAAGGGGTTAGATCGGAGAATTCCTAAGTTATCTTCCAGTGTGATGAGTCAAATCACCTTAAATTCCTGTCAACATGTAACTACTAGTCTGAAACATCCTTTCCAGACCTTCCCAACTGATCTCCCTCATCCTCCAAGGTTCCCCCAAGGTTGGCAGTCAATCATTAGCGATGATCAGGTGGGGCTCAGTGACGGGAATAATTCATTGTCCCAACCCTCAAATCCGAGCAGAGAAATGTGTTGAAGGAATGGAGATATGGCATGGGTGTTTCCCAATACTTTTCTCTCTGTTACTTTAAATAAAAAGTTAATATACCAGCAGGGTAGTATATACTGAAATCTTGAAGAAGTCCAAGCTTTGTTATTTACCAAAAAATGAAAACAAAAATTGCCTTATCCCTGTTAGGCTTGGGCCTGAGTAACTAACTGTTTTATGAGAATGCCAACTCCACAGAATAATGACTGGGTCACTTTGTGCTTCCGTTTTCCACAGAGCTTCTAAACTACCTAATTCCTAGCTCAGCGAGACTCCCTGTGATGGCTTTAAAGAGGAATGCTGAGCTGTCAAACTTAGCAGGAAAATCACGCAGCTTTGTTGTTCTGTTACACTCCGGGTCTTAAAAATTACTTTAAAAATGGATTCTCTTTTCCCTGGTATAACAGTTATAAGCAGTGATTATAAATGGCTGAAAAAAATTATTACATTAAAAGCTGATGGGTTACTTTATAATAAATGAATCAGTCTAAATCAGGTGCCTACAACTTACTAATTAATTTTAACCATCACAGAAAGTGAGACTAACAGCCAGATGTCCGCCTGATGGGTACATATACCACCATTTATGATGTAGTCTTATCAAAAAAATAAATTAAACTTTAATCTGATCAAACCTTTTTAACATTATATACTGAAAACACTGGGACATGCTAAAGGCCACCACAGGCGTGCAATATGCAAAATCCAGGATGTTGCAAATTCCAAATAGCAAAGGATGGTAGTTTCTTCAACAAATAATGGGGGTGGGATGAGAGTAGGGCAAGTGGCAGAAAGAATAGAGATATCTATAAATTAAAAGTGTTGTAAAAGACGTACCACACAAAGTACAGATTTTGTTTAGATGCTAATTCATACAAACAACTATTAAAAATAACCACTTATGAGACAGAAAAAATTGAAATGCTGATACTAGATATGATACCAGAGAATCATTGTTAATTTTTTTTTCTTCTTTTCCAAGGGAAAGTATGAGAGATAGACAGACTCTGGCATACACATCAACTGGGGTCCACCCAGCACGTCATACCATGCCCCTGTCTGGAGCTGAAGCTCTGCCCAGCTGGGGCCATGCTTGCAACTGAGTTATTTTTAGTGCCTGATGCCGGAGGCTCCACAGAGCCATCCTCAGCTCCCAAGGCCAATGTACTAGAACCAATTGAGCCATGGCTGCAGGAGGAGGAGGAGGAGAGAGAGAGAGAGAGAGAGAGAGAGAGAGAGAGAGAGAGAGAGAGAGAGAGAGAAAGAAAGAAAGAAAGAAAGAAAGAAAGAAAGAAAGAAAGAAAGAAAGAAAGAAAGAAAGAAAGAAAGAAAGAAAGAAAGAAAGAAAGAAAGCAGTGGGAGGGGGAAGGGTGGAGAAGCAGATGGTTGCTTCTCCTGTGTGCCCTGATTGAGAATTGAACCCAGGACATCCACACACTGGGCTGACGCTCTACCACTGAGCCTACTGGCCAGGTCCCAATTGTTAATTTTTAAAGCATGATAATGGTACTGTGGTTCTCATTTTTAAGGGTCCTTGTCTTTTAGAAATATGTATTAAAATACATGCATATTAAAGGAGATGATATATGGTATTTGCTTCAAAGTGACAAACTGGAAGCAGGGAGAGAGAAGTGGGTGGGATATGAATGAACAATCAACTGTGAGTTATGACTCTTGAAACTGGATAATAGATATGTAAAGGTTCTTTACGCCAGTTTCTCTACTTTTGTACAGATTTGATATTTTCCACACTAAAAACTATGGTATATATTTTAAACTGGTGGAGGAGTCAACAACAGAATTGCAACAGAATTACTTCCTCATATGATACCTAGCTGCAGCTTGAATATGAAATAGCTGCACATGGCATACAGATATTTTTATTTGAATGTTAAGTGCACATTTGCCCTTGCCCTGCAAGCTGTCCTCGGTCTCTTATATTTTCAAGACTTACAATAAATACCATACTGAAAAAGAAGCATCCATGGCAATTGAGGAGAATGTTATTTTTTAAAAGTTAGAATTTCAATGTTATTATTAAGATTCTTTTAAATGCTCATTGTGACTGTTTACAAAGATTTTAACCCAAATAGGTTTAAAAAGTAAACCTCAGAGGAAAAGCAATTTATCCCTTTTAATACATAAGTATTGTTTCCAGAAACTCAAGACATCACTTTTATTGCATATGATTTCAGATCAATGTTGATAGTAAACTGTTTAAATATTATTTAAAATACTGAAAAAGCATTGAAAATTTTTTGCAAATTTAAGCATAAGAGGCCATTTGGAATCACACCAAAAACTAATTGCACTTTAAGGGGCTAGTTGAAGTAGCTAGAATCAGCAACTGAGGTATTTCTACTTACCTCATTGACTAAGAATTACATTTTAAACTAATCATTTTATTTATGTTTACTAAAATTTCAGAAATGAAATGATATGAATATCACTGTCCTTCTGGGTTCTCTTTCTTTAAAGTAGAAGCAAGAACAAAATGAATTATTCACTAATTTTCTACCAGGAATTCTGCTAACAGGAGGGGAGTCACTAGAATATCCTGCCAACAAAATCGAATATGCAGCACGGAAAGTGAGGAAGTCAGCTTAAACAATGCAGTCATGTATTCTTAGTGCTAAGCCAGGACATCCATGAACAGGAAAAAGAAGATGAGACGGTGGGGGAATTGTCAGGCATCAAATGTCATCTGATAAAACTGTGGCTCTTTTATATAAATCTTCAATTGTATCAAGAAAAAAATAGAATGCTTTAAGTGCAAAACTACATATAGATTCTGTTCTTTGCCTTTGAAAAAAAACTTTCTATTTTGCTAAGAAATAACATAAGCTTCAATTTTTTGTCCTAGAAAAATCCCTATGATAGGTGCATATCAAAAAATTAGGCACTGCAAGCAGAAATACATAGCCCTTGCTTGTTCTATATAAAAATGTTACTGTCCGAAGAATCCTCTTTTTTCATGCACCCCCAAATCTTTCATTGTTTCATAAATATAGGACATTGGGGCGACTCGATCCACTTTGTATCCTCTTGGGAAGGACATTAGCTGAACTGTCAATACACCAACCTCATTGTTAACCACTTTTACCGCCACGGTGGACCACCCCACCCTGGCCTGCCTCCGCCTCTTCCTACTAGTCTTAGTGATCTGTCCCGTTCCTCCTCAGGCTGTTACCTATTTTCAACTCCTCAATTGCCATGGATGCTTCAAAGGGTCTCCACAGTCTCACTGTGAACCAGCAATAATGACAGACCTTTTCCAGGCATAACCTGCTTATATATCATCATGAGCATCTTCTCCTGCCTGTCACCTTTCCCAGACTGGCCAAAGATGCCGCTTCCTACACTACCCTTCTCTCTGGACAGGAAATCCTCACTGGAATTCAGAAGAGTCGAGTAATTACTGTGCACTTTTCCAAGTGCTTAAGGCTAAAGAAATGCAGTCCCTTACCCTCTCTCATTGGACCCAGGTTCGGCTTCCATTGAACAAACACGTGCTGACTGCTTACTATGCATCAGGTGGATTTCCAGATTCCAACACAAGAATCTTGTTGCTATACTAACAAATGACATCCAACATTAAAAACCCTTCAAACATATCCAGCACTTTCTAGCTCATAAAGTATTTGCATATAAGGATTACCTAATCCCAACACAACCTTTATACAGTCTTTATCACTCATTTTTGAAGTAAGGGAAGTAGCTGTAAGGAGACAGTGGCTTGTCTGATGCTCCAGCGCAAACCTGTAACAGAACCCACACGCCGGACAGGGTTCTCTGGCTCCACATGAACGTGTCCACTGTATCATACAGTCTTCTATTAGCACTGCTTTATTAAGGTGGAGAACTGAAAGATAATATGATGGATCAAATATTGATGTTTCATGTAGAAGTACCTTCCAAAGACCCTGATTTCTGCCTTAAACAGTGGATCTCAGATGAACTTGAGCTTTCAGTTAAGGCAAGGTTGACAGAGTGTAACATCATCTACAACAGTGGTCCCCAAACCCCGGGCCGTAGACTGGTACAGGTCTGTGGGCCATTTGGTACCGGTCCACAGAGAAAGAATAAATAACTTACATTATTTCCGTTTTATTTATATTTAAGTCTGAACGATGTTTTATTTTTTAAAAATGACCATATTCCCTCTGTTACATCCATCTAAGATTCACTCTTGACACTTGTCTTGGTCACGTGATTCATTTATCCATCCCACCCTAAAGGTCGGTCCATGAAAATATTTTCTAACATTAAACCAGTCCGTGGCCCAAAAAAGGTTGGGGACCACTAATCTACAACACAGTAAACAGATGAGCACCACACAATAAAAAAATAGAATTTTTAAAGAAAAGCTTGGGCTGGGCATTGTATTCATTATGAAAAGCATTTTTTTGCCTTTACATACCAATGTTAGCAAAAATTAAAGAATTTCTTTAAAAAAAAAAAATTTCTTCCTTAATTTTTATCTCTTCCTCTGAGATTTAAGATTGCAATGGAAACACAATATGTAAATTTAAAGAATTATACAGCTTTCTTCAAGAAGTTTTCTAACAACTGATCCCTAGTCCAGAGGTAGACCTGCTACCTCCCCAAGGTCCCCTGCTCTCACCCCTCCCCTCTGCTGGATGTCTCCCAACATCCCCAGGGTCCAAGACAAATGAGATAAATGACTATTACCCGGTGTCTTTTCAGGTGGCAAGACTCCACTCAACGTCTTTTATAATCTCTTTTATGCCCAACAAGCTGCTCTTCTATGAACATAATACAAGCCCCTAATGCAGAGAGCTATTCAGCCACAGAGGAAACAGTTTATACCTGAGGATTTCAGAAAGAGTGACACACTACCTTCCAGATACACTTAGGCTGCTGGTCGAGTAAGATTCTCTCATCCAACCTTGTGACCTTTTAATCAAAATGGAAAGGTCACAGACACTGTGGAATCTTTACTTTTAACACACTTTCCTGGGTGATTCTGATATCCACTTTAGTTAGGAAATCCTGGCTTTAAAACCCAGAATAGCTTTGTCGGAGGCCCTCCTACCCAAGGCCTGCTCGTGCGAAGGCAGGGACAGAGCGGGCCATTTTGCACAGATCCCTTTGAACATACAACGTCTTATTTTTAAAGAGTAAATTTTAATTTAATTTGTTCATTAAAGTTTAAATTTGTTCAGAGTTTATTATGAGATAGTTCTCTATTAAGGGCTTTAAGAACGATAAGTATTAAGAAGACACAGTGCCTTAAGAGAGGGAGGATCACCACGTAAGGATCCGTGCCTGTCTGAAACGGTCCACTGAAAATGTAAAGACAGGACAGGGGAAAAAAAAGCTTTGTTAGAAGGAAGAGGTTGAGTTCCATCTTAATATTATTTCCTATCTTGATGTTCTCTTACAAAGTCATACAAGCCTTTGCTTACGCTTTTGAGCATCAGACACAAATTTACCCATGCTAGAGCTACATGTGGCATTTCCAGAGCGCTGGAGCCTGAGAAGAGATAATATAATGTTTCCACTATCAAGGCCCCTCTCTGCTGCCTCATAATCAGTTTTCCATTTTACCAGATTTGAAGGGGACAGGATGTAAAGCAGTATACAATTGAAGGGAAAAGCACTGTCTTTATAATATTTAAGATGATTGTCTTTCAAATCCAGAAAATAGATAAAAGTAAGATTTACAGCGAAAGATTAGAGTTCCCCTATCCACATCACGTTTTCTTTATGAGATGTGGTCTTGGATAGGCACGTAGAATATATTTGCTTATATTCATGTTTATAAAGAGATAAACAGATGAGTAAATCCTGGGCAAAATGGCAATATCTCTGACAGGACAAGTTGCACAAGAAATCTATTCCATCACTTCTCAAATGCAAATCCACCGAAACCACGAAAGCAGACCCTTCGGCACAGGAACTAGAACTGTGTTTGGCTTAGACTATGGGGCTTGGGGGCCTGCTTGTTCATGGAAGCTATGCAATTAAAATACAACATCGCCTCTGCTCTGTAACTTCTAATTACACTTTTATTCTCAAGTCAATGTCATGTCATTCAATTGACCCACACAGTCTTAATTGTAGGTTGGAAAACTTATTGATCAGTCACATAGAATTACTGACAGCTGATACAACCTAAATGTTTAGATTAAAATGAAGAGGTAAAGGATTAAGGGCCTCATTACCAGCAAATCCTGAACAATGCTCACCATCCAAGTTCTGTTCTGACCCACTTTGTGATTTGACATACCCAATAGTCAAGAATAAGAAGTCAAATTCTAAATGCCTTCCAAACTTCTGTTAACAGAAATTGTGTGAAAATAAAATATAAAAATATACCCCATACAAATACACAGTGAAAGCTAAATGTTATGTAATTTATTAATAAGGGAAACTGAAACATAATAAAGCCAGTTGAACTGCAAGAGAATTTGAATTAGTCAAAGCCTTCTTAGATATAACACCAAAGCACCAACAACAACAATAAAAAAATAGATTAACTAGACTTCACCAAAATTAAAAATTTTTGTGCTTCAAAGGACATCATCAAAAAAGTGAAAAACAGACCACAGAAAGGTAAAAAATGTCCACAAAGCGTATTGCTAATAAGGGACTTATATCTAGATCATAAGAACTCTTACAACTTAATAGTAAAATATCAAATAGCCCAATTAAAAACTGCACAAAGGATGTGAACAGACATTTCTCCAAAGAAGACACAGAAATGGCCAATATGCACATGAAAAGATGCTTAAGATCACTGGCCATCAGGAAATGCAAATCAAAATCATAATGAGATACCATTCCACACCTACTCATATGACTATAACACAAACAAAACAAAAAGACAGTAAAAAGACAACTGTTGACAAGGATGTGGAGAAACTGGGACCCTCGTGCCCTGCTGGGAGAAATGTGAAATGGTACAGCTGCTTTGGGGAACAGTCTGGCAGTTCCCCAAAAACTTAAATAGAGAGTTAACATGCATGACCGGGCAATCCCTGTCCTGGTGCACATGAAGAGAAACGAAAACACACATTCAAACAAAAACTTGTACATGAATGCTCATAGTAGCATTATTGTTAATAGCTCAAAAGTGGTAACAACCCAAATGACCATCAACGGGTGAGTGGAGAAAATAAACCAGGAGAGCCATACTATGGCATACTACCGGGAATAAAAAGAGCGAAGCACTGACAAATGCTACAAGGCAGATACATGTTAACACATCACAGTAAGTGAAAGAAGGCCGTCACAAAAGACCACGTATTATTATGATTCCATTTATAGGACATGTCCAGAATAGGTTACTTTATAGAGACAAAAAGTAGATCAATAGTTGCCTATGGCTGGGGGTGGGGAGGGGAGGTAAAATGGGGTGTGACTGCTAATAAGATACGTTAGCTTTGGGTGATACAAATGTTCTAAAATGGACTGGAGTGATGGCTGCATAACTCCATGAATATAGTAAAGACCATCGGGTTGTATACTTGAAGTAGATGGACTGTATGGCACGCGTAGTATATCTCAACAAATTCACTGCGGGGGACCCGGGTTCTATTCCCGGCCAGGGCACATAGGAGAAGCGCCCACTTGCTTCTCCACCCCCCCCCCTTTCCTCTCTGTCTCTCTCTTCCCCTCCCGCAGCCAAGGCTCCATTGGAGCAAAGATGGCCCGGGCGCTGGGGATGGCTCCTTGGCCGCTGCCCCAGGTGCTAGAGTGGCTCTGGTCGCGGCAGAGCGACGCCCCCGAGGGGCAGAGCATCGCCCCCTGGTGGGCAGAGCGTTGCCCCTGGTGGGCGTGCCAGGTGGACCCCGGTCGGGCGCATGCGGGAGTCTGTCTGACTGTCTCTCCCCATTTCCAGCTTCAGAAAAATACAAAAAAAAAAAAAACCAAACAAACAAACAAAAAAAACCAGATTCACTATTAAATGTATAGACTTTGAACATACACAACAAATTGATTAATTAATTAATTAAATGAATTTGAAAAACCTGGGTTTTCATAGTTATTAAAAAATGAGATTGGCAAATTAGAGATAACATTTGTCCACTGTCCTGCCAGATAAGAAAGTTGTAACATGTGAAGCTTTATTTTCTACTAAAGAAAAAGAAATCATCACTTATCTGATTTCCATATGTTAAATTTTAAGTTGACATGAATTTTAAAATATAGTAAATGTATGTTATAAGTCACCCAAAGCTGCATTCCTCTGGGTTTGTTAAACAATGCCCTACGTTACAATGAATGTCACACAGGCATCTTTTCTCCAACTCCCATGTCTCAGAAAATTTTCTTTAACAAACGTTTCTCATGAGCATCCCAGTGATTTTGTCGTTCAGTTTTACAAGCAGAAAATGGCCAGGTATTTTATCCTAGCTAAACACATGGAAACAGATCATCTAAAAGAGAAGGAATTTCAGAACTAAATTCATAAGAAATCATATGATACAAAGGAGAACTGGACCAAGCTAAACTACATTAATTAGTAATTACAGTATGAATAGAGTAATTTACTATACATATTTTAAAAGAAGATATAGTACTTGAAAGGCAGAAGCAAGGATGCTATTAAAGGTATTTGGATTTATACATCCAGTAAAAGAGATAAAGCATTAATGAGGTAGAGTGACATAGCTGAATGACAAGCCTGTGATTAGTGAAGACAAAGTCAAGAGAGCTGCCAAATCAGAGCTAAAATGCACAGCTGATTGAGCAAAAAAGAGAAAAAAACTCCACAGACCCGGACAACACCAGTGTGGTGATTGCCGGGGGGAGGGGGGAGGGTTGAGGGGAGGTGAAGGAAGGGATAAGGGGGATAAATGGTGACAGAGCGACTTGACTGGAGTGGTGAACACACAATACAGTGTATAGATGATGTGTTGTAGAGTTGTGCATCTGAAACCTGTATAATTTTGTTAGCCACTGTCATCCTAAGAAATTCAATAAGAAGGAAAAAAAAAAAGGGAAGATATAAGTGAAATAATTGGTTGGTGAGTTGAGAGTAGTCTATTCTTGTTCTTGCCCATCTGTTTCTTTTGACTGTGCATCTTGGCTTTTGGAGACCGGCAATTCAGGGAACAGGCTGCATCTAACTGCAGAGATAAGAATGAATGCTCAAATTCAGGAGACAAGAAAGCTTGGAGGGAAACCAACCCAAAGCTCAAGGAAATGGAGCCATTAGGCAAGAACAGGATCTGGCAAAGCTGTTTTTTCTCTTCAAAGAAAGTAGCTGTTTAAGGAGCTACAGAAACTGAAACAATTTATCAATGAGCCAAACATGTCCAGACAAGGAGCCCTGGAGATTTGAAAGCCAATGAGAGATACCTAAAAAGAATAAGCAGATTGCAACACAAACAAAAAGCTGAGTTAGAGATGTCAATCTTAATTAAAGGATTAATTAAACATCATTTTCAAAAATATCAGCCATAAACAACAATTTATAAGACTCTAAACTGTCTCAAAAGGATAAGCGGACACTAGAGGTTGAATGCCATATGATTTCTGAAGGTGTATTCAAGGTTTTTAAATGCAAGTGCATGTGTGGCGTAAGGAATGAATACAATTGTGACATATATCTATTATAGAAATGGTTTCATCAAATATGAAGGTGTCCTTTCTGGAGTGAAAAACAGTCTTTAAAGAAAAGGAAAAAGATTAGGAACATGTCCGAGGCAAAGAAAACTACCGATTAAAACATATAAGGTAAATGAGTGAAATAAAGCAAAGATTACTGCCTGGCATAAAATTAAATTCCAACAATCTGTTGTCTCTAAGAGATACAAGTTAACCAAAATATAAATGGCTCTATCAGTCAAGTTCTAAGTCAAGATTTCTATATCATCACAAACCTCCCAACATTGAAGGTTATTATTATAAAAATGATATTAGATGGTAAGTATGTAAAACTATGAAAATTTAAAAACAGGGCACATTAATGTTTAAATATTATAGCAACAATATATCCTGAAGAAAAGATATTAAAATTATCAAATGTAATTATATGTGGAAGCCTCAGAAAATCACAGCAGACTAAATAAATAAGAAACTGAAATTTTTCTCAATGAACCAGATCTACTGATCAACATCCATTCTTGATCCAATACCAGTAAATCTCTTAAGGACAGTTGATAAGATATAATTAGCTATGTCTTAGCAACAATCATTGCTTATTTCTTTTTTCCAATTTCAACCTCCCTACTCATTTTTAATCTTACAAATAGTTATGATGCCCAATCAACCTCCACATATCTCTGTGCTTTGTTGTGTAACATCTGCCATATGAGCCACATAACAGACACTTATTATTGACGATAAATGTTTAATAAAATGTTTGTTACTTATGAGATAAATAGCAATAATAAGAAAAAAATAGCACCATTTGTTAAAAAAATTCTAAATGTATAAATAGCAGTTTCTTTGTTCCCCACAACCTGAATAAAACACAACCTTCCTTTCTTTAAAAGTCAACTTAACATTTAAAATTACAGAACAATTTAATAAATACTAAGTAAAGTTTTTAAAAAATGTATTTCTACTGACCTTGTAAGAAAGTAAGGTGAAAATGAAGCTGGATTATCTTGCTCTGAAAAGAGGGGCATAGATCCTCCCATTATCCACAGGCGGAAGTACAAAACAACGATCACCTTCAGAGTAAAGAAGATTTGTTAAGAAAATCATTGCTTGTTGAGGTAAGGCACACCTTTCAGAAGGATAATTCCAGATGCTTTACAAATATTTTGTTTCACAAACACTTTTTTCTAGAGAGTATTTCTATAAAATTCTAACATTTAAAATGAGTAGGAATTTAATTTATCTTGAGTTTATTCTTATAGATGGTGGTAAGAGGGTGGTCTGGTTTAATTATTTTCATGTATCTGTCCAATTTTCCCAACATCATATATTAAAGAGACTGTCTTTACCTGGTTATATGATCTTGCATTCTTTGTCAAATATTAAATGACCATAAAGATATAGGTTTATTTCTGGGCTCTCTATTTTGTTCCAATGATCTGTATGGCTGATCTTGTGCTAATATACCATACTGTTTTGATTACTATGGCCAACTAGTATAGTTTGATATTAGGTAGTGTGATACCTCCAACTTTTGTTTTATTCCCTAAAGATTGCTGAGGATATTCAGGGTCTTTTGTGATTCCATATAAATTTTTGAACTATTTGTTCTAGATCTGTAGATATGCCACTAGTATTTTAATAGGAATTATGTTGAATCTGTACATTGCTTTTGGTAGTCTGGGCATTTATATGATATTTTTCTTTTCCTCAAACACAGTGTATTTCCACTTATTTGTATCTTTCTCGATTTCAATACTGCTGAGTCTTGAATGAACACATTTGGAAATGTTAGAAGCAGAACACTCATGAAAGCTTATTTTCACAACCCCAGGGAACATTTTTGTGTGTGTGTCACCCAAAGGAATCTCATCATTAACTGGTGCCATCCTGTTGCAAAGATACGATGGAATTCTCTAAGGAAAGTTTTGCCCGTTCTGCTGAAATTGTCCCTCCAAAGCTCTCTACCTCATTTAGTTTTTTTCATACTCATCTTCTTCCATAAACATGTTTTAGTGTTGAAAAAAACTCACATTAATTGTTAACATTAAATTTAAAGACATTTTCATAAGTTTCCTGTCAAAACTTATTATAAATTCGGACAGGGAATTTATGAGAAACAGCAACAGCATAAGAGATTGGTCTCCTAATCTCCTTGCATAAAAACATCTAACAACATAAAAGGATGTTTAACGTGATAGTCACCAAAGAGGGCCACCAAAAATTCCTCCCCTCTTTGTATAAGCATTCTTGTCAAGAAACGGAGTCATCGGAACTGAGTGGCCAAGCTGTAAGAAGTCCTGGGTATCCTGCTAGGGAGAGCAGCCACAGAAAGGGCCCTCAAAAATAAAGTATCAGAGAGACCAACCACCTAGCCTAGCGGATGGTGGCATGAATTTGCATGAGTAACCCAGCCAAAATTCATCATGAGCAGAAGAACCATCCAGCTGGATGCTGCCCAAACTAGAGCACTGGGGGCAGATATATGGCAGTGGTTGTTTAAGCCACTATGCTGTGGGGAAGTTTGTTATGCAGCAATAGATAACTGAGGCAGTCAGGTGCGACAACTCAGCTAAGACAACTCACCATCAGCACCGGGAAAGAAACTTGCAAAATACTCTAATTTTCACTGTCGCTGTCATGGAGTTTATGTATCCCTAGAACTCTTTCACACATACTTTCTAATGCTTTGTAACATTTATGAAATGTTAACTCTTTGATCCTAAGATCAAGGTGTTAAACTCTGTTGCTAATTCTGTTAAACATTCTGGATCATGCCTCTGAGCCAAGTTAAAGTGAAACATCTCTTATCAAATATTTCAAAAGTGTATTTGTACTGTACTTACATAACTTATGACCAAAATGGCCCTTTTCAAGAATGGCCTCATGGTAAGCAGGAAATTTCTATTACTGCTTGCTGTCAGATACCTGAAACAGGAAAGAAAAAAAAATAATAAAGCCTTAAATAAGTGTCGAGAGTTCACCACACACTAATGTTGTCCTTTTAATGTGAATATGCTGTAACTCCGAAAAAGGCTGGGAAAGCCCGAAGCCAGGAGCGCCGTTTCTGAGCCAGACCACCTGGGTTCCAGTCCCCCAGCGCTACTGCCTCCTGTCTGGAAGACTTCAGGCAAGTTTCTTAACCTCCTTACACATCTATTTTTCTCACATACAAAAGAGAAGGGTAATGATAATATCTACTTCACAGAAAAGTTGGGGGAATAAACAAGATAATATATAAGACAACACCTACTAGCATTGTTAGCTATAAATATTACTATCCCGTCTAATCCCAACAAGACAGGCATTCTGACAACTTTATGGTTACACTGGTCACAGGAATGATCTTAAACAAAATAGAAGTTTATTTACCTGCTTCATGTAATTAGAGAAGAACAATGTCTTCCAGCCACAAAAGACTGTATTTCACAAGTGTCTTATCCCTGACAACAGAGGACGCCAAGGCTGTGTGAGGTTGAGTCACTTATCCAAGGTTAGAATCAGAGCTCACCCTTATGCAGTGGATAATTCTCACCTGTCTACAACCTTTAGAAACAAAATAATTTATAAGAATGTCAACTTCTAGTGGAGCAGGGACTTGTGTAGACCCTGCATCTGACACAGCACTAGCACTCACTGGAACCCAGTGGGAGCACCACAATCCATATGTACAGCATTTGATTGACAGGCTTTAGTGAAGACAATGAAAGGGAAGGGAGAAGGGGCTTGTATTAACAAATCACAATTAAAAACCTAAAGCGGGAGGCCCTGGCTGGTCGGCTCAGTGGTAGAGCGTCGGCCTGGCGTGCAGGAGTCCTGGGTTCGATTCCCGGCCAGGGCACACAGGAGAAGCGCCCATCTGCTTCTCCACCCCTCCCCCTCTCCTTCCTCTCTGTCTCTCTTTTCCCCTCCCACAGCCAAGGAGCAAGTTTGGCCTGGGCGCTGAGGATGGCTCTGTGGCCTCTGCCTCAGGTGCTAGAATGGCTGTGGTTGCAACAGAGCGATGCCCCAGATGGGCAGAGCATCGCCCCCTGGTGGGCGTGCTGGGTGGATCCCGTTCAGGCGCATGCGGGAGTCTGTCTGACTGCCTCCTTGTTTCCAACTTCAGAAAAATACACAAAAAAAACCCCCAAAACCTAAAGCGGGAAATTTTCACCAACATATGAATTTTTATATTTTAAAGTACAGAATGGAGGGAAAAAAAGTCAAAATGACTAGCATTATCCACAAGCATTTTCCGACTCATCCCTATTTCCCTTTTCACTTTTTCTATTACTATTTTTAATCCAATTTCTCCTCAAAGAATTTCTCCCCAGAATCTCTTAAAATTTGCATTTGAATGAGGTCTTCTTACACAATGGGACTGTTCTATGGAACAGAGATCCTTTTGTAAAAGATGAGTGGGTTAGTCTCACAAAGAAATATCCACCTTGGCAACTGCTTACAAAATACCTGTGGTTCTTAGGCTTTGATTGGACACATAAAAAATGAGTCCAAGTGGCACTGGAAGGAAGGGACAGTGTCACTCAGAGGCAGGTCTCTTCCTTTTTGCTTCCCTTTTCCTCTCCTGGTTTGTAAACAGCTGAGGATCTGACCTTTAATGTATTTAATGAATAGAGAAAAGATGAGCTAAAAAAAAAAACACTACATAGAGTCGGCTTTAAACAATCCCTGGACTTGGATCCATCTCCAAGCACTACATTTAAACCCTTTCTTTTCCCTTAGCTCTCAAAAGAGAGCTTGGCAAGGAGGACGAACAGGGATATGATCAGCTCTCACAACACAAGTGCACCCCTGAATAGGCTTACGGGAGTCCACCACATCCCAAACTGGTTCTCAGGATTTTGTGTCTGTTTGCATCTGTGTATTTCTCTGAGGCAAATCCCTTGGCTTTGATCTTTGGTGTTAACTTGGTCTGTGATTCCAAAAAGATTAAATCACTGCTAAGCACGTTCTCTCAGCTCTGCTTCTACTTTGACCGTTGTTTTCAGAATAACTCAACAAAGTCCAAGCCTGGACATCTCTGTTTTCCCTCTAAGTAAGATAAATGGCTGCGGGGAAGGGAAAGGTGTTGGGAAGGAAAAGGTGTTGGGAAGGCTGGAGTTGCAGTACATTTGAATGAAAAAGTGCTTTCTGTTGGCCTGCTCTTGGAAGCTTCATTTCTCTCGTTCCCTATCTTGCTGGTTTATTTTAACACAGTTAAAAAATTAGAAGTAAAAAAAAATTAGAAGTGTTTTTCTTTCTAGAAAACAACAAACCATAGAGTTTAGGATTTGTTTTCAATGATAAACTTTGGTAAATTCATATTTTGTTTTATTGCAAGCTCACTATTCTGTTTATTTCAGTGAGTTAAATTTATAAGGTATCCCTTTGCTTAGAAATTCTTCCTCCATGAGAAATTCTATTTCCTTGAGAAGTTAAGCTTTTTTAGGCACCAAATAATTTACTCTTAAGATGTAGCATCTCAAAGCAGTGAAAGCCTAGAATGACACAGAGAGCAATAATTGAAAAAAATATTCCTTTTTTCAAGTCTTCTACTTATAGTTGCTTACCAATATTAAATAAGGAAAGAAGTCAAGATGACACAGCCCCCTTTTTTTGATAAACAGAGGTCAGAGGCTCAGATTCCTAAACCCACACAGGGAGCACCCTAAGGGCTGAATGCACGGCACCTCTCTGCCCACTCACAACAAAACTGGGCAACAGATTTCCCCCATTAATCCATCATATACGTAGGGTCTGTGAAGTAGAAACAAACCACAACAACAAATAGTAATGATATCATTATTAACAATAATAAAAGTAGGAAATGATATTTCCTACTAATTTACTATTTTACTATTATTTGCCTAAGTAATTACACTGTAACAATTTATTTACCCCTTCCAACAATATTTTGAGGCACAACATTATAATTCTTTTTTTAATAGAGGAGTAGACTAAAAACCTAGAAGTAATACTTAACTATTATATCAGATTCTCTCATCTATTCATTTCAACCATAAGCTAAAGCATTTGAAAGTGCCTTATAGGCACTATGCAAAACCCATCACTGATTTATCTTCCCAGTAGTCAGAGAAAATCCCAACAACAAAACCAAACCACTGAGGAAACCACGAGAAGGGGAACAAAGGCCCAGAGCTCTATTCTTGTGTTTTCAGCTCATTCGTTACAGTCTCCAGGAGCTTTGTTGTTTTTTTCCTTCCATCAAAGAGAGTTGGACTAAATGGTTTCACAGACCCTTTTAGGTCTAAACTATTATGATCTTTGGATATTTCACCAATGTGATGACATCATAAATGACAACTGAAGGAAAACAGAGAGAAACCTACTGAAACTAAAAAAAGAAATGTCAAGGGATTAGGAGTAAGCAAATATTAGTTGACCCCCCTCCTTGAGTAGACCCTTTGCAGCTCGAAGTTCCATGTGAAAAGATATATTTTTATTATTTTGTATTGTAACTTATTTTTTTATTGAGGTAATATTAGCTTATAACATTGTATAAGTTTCAGGTGTGAGACATTATAAATCGACATCTGTATGTACTACAGACATGATGCTCACCACCAAGTGTTTAGCTTCCATCCATCACCACACAATCGAGCCCCTCTACCCACTTTGCCCTCCCTCCACCTGTCCCCTTCCGCTCACCACCACGCTGTTGTCTGACTTTATAAGGTTTCTGTGTTATTGGTTTGTTTTGTTTTCATTTTTATATTCCATATATGAGTGAAACTTTTTTCCACCTGATTTATTTCTCTTAGCATAATAACTTCAAGGCCCATCTATGTTGTTGCAATAAAAAAAAATTTTTTTAGTATTAGTTTTGGGTGTTAAAAGAGAGACAACAGGCCCAAACTGGAGTCACTTGTGCTAAGCCCATATCACCAGACCAAGACTTAATACTACTTAACTTAATTACAGTTTCAACCTCCCTCAGGAGTGGAACCTTAAATCAGTCCATCTGGTCAGTACTAGTGAGTAACCTGCCTGATAGACCCCTGCTGTCCTCTAAATGAAGGAGACACAGACATCCACTCTTTGCCAGGAACTTCCTGTCCCACCACCTTCTGCCTACAAAAGCCTTTCATTTTGTACAGCTTCCAGGAGCTTTGTGTTTATTTGCTAGACAAGATGCTGCCTGATTTCACGAATCACCGAATAAAAGCAATATAATCTTTAAATGAACTCAACTGAATGTTGTTTTTAAACAAGGGTATTGGCATCGTCAAATTCTGCATTTTTAACAATCCATGATCTTGGGCAAATAAAAGCAAAAGATCAAGATTATACAAAGTAAATTCCCAACACTGTGCTCCTCCATACCCCCAATTTTCTGTTCTCCTGATCCCAAGTTTTCTGACTATTAATATCCACCTTTGCAGTTGATCGTGTTTACACAATCAGAGCTAAATGTGACCTCTCCCTTCAGAGTTACTCAGGCCTCAAATCCAACTGAGAAGTCTGAGCTGAGACCAGGATAATCTCCACCCTCAATCACCTACCCATGAACTTGAACATTAAATGAATGCTTATTATTTTATGTCACTGAACTTTGTTAACACAGTATTACTGTATTGTGTCAGTAGACGATTGATATGTATAGTAAGATAGATGATCATAAATGTGTACAGACCCAACTAGAATTTTTAAAATATTCACCTGCCTACAATCTGAAACAGTAGGCAGTTAGACAGGCCTGAGCAGAGTAGGAATGAGAGGCCTGGTGTGGAAGGTCACCAGGGCGGAAAGCCCCAGGTGCCAGGCAATGGACAACTAAGGTGGGACTTGGCCCCCAGGGTGACCTTTTCTCCCCTAGCATATCACTAGTCATGCAGTTCAGACCCCCTGACCTTTCTTATCACTGGTCATGTGGTCAACCTCCTTAGAGGAGGAATAAGGGGGTCGGAGAATAGCCTCACAGGACTCCCTTACAAGCCCTTGTACACCACTCCCTTTAGCATTAAGCCCTAGAGCAGGGGTCGGGAACCTATGGCTCATGAGCCAGATGTGGCTCTTTTGATGGTTGCATCTGGCTCACAGACAAATCTTTAATTAAAAAAAAAATAACGTTAAAAATATAAAACATTCTCACGTATTACAATCCACTCATTTCCTACCGCTCATGATCATGGTTGCGGGTGGCTGAAGCCAATCACAGCTGTGCTCCGGGACAACACCAAATTTTTATTGGATAATGCATAACGTACACGGGTCATTGTATGACTCTCATGGAATTACATTTTAAAATATGTGGCGTTCATGGCTCTCTCAGCCAGAAAGATTCCCGACCCCTGCCCTAGAGACAACATCTAGGCTCAGTTGTGTTTCAGCTCCAGGCCCACAAAAACAGCAAGGCCAGGTGGGGCAATACCATGGCTGACCTCAGGCACAGCTGTGATGACTAATGACCCCCTGCCCTGGTGCTGAACCATCAACTGAGACCATGACCCTGAGAAGACACACTGGAAAGCTGATGAGTATTCAATTGAGATCCTCCCCTGG
The DNA here is from genome assembly GCF_036850995.1 of Saccopteryx leptura. Classification (NCBI taxonomy): domain Eukaryota; kingdom Metazoa; phylum Chordata; class Mammalia; order Chiroptera; family Emballonuridae; genus Saccopteryx; species Saccopteryx leptura. The sequence goes on from NC_089504.1 coordinate 136,221,377, forward strand.
GACCTCCAGATAAAAGCCCTTAACCCAGGGGTTGGGAACTTTTTGGCTGAGAGAGCCATGAACGCCACATATTTTAAAATGTAATTCTGTAAGAGCCATACAACAACCTGTGTACATTATGCATTATCCAATAAAAATTTGGTGTTGTCCCGGAGGACAGCTGTGATTGGCTCCAGCCATCCGCAACCATGAACATGAGCGGTAGGAAATGAATGGATTGTGTAATACGTGAGAATGTTTTATATTTTTAACGTTATTATTTTTTTTATTAAAGATTTGTCTGTGAGCCAGATGCAGCCATTAAAAGAGCCACATCTGGCTCGCGAGCCATAGGTTCCTGACCCTTGCCTTACCCAATGATGGACCCAGCTCCTGTGCTCTCTCCCTGGAGTTTGTTCATGCTTTAGTCCTCTCTTTCCCCTGGGGGCGTTCTTCTTTGCCTTTCTTTTTCCTAAGCTCCAAGGGCCTTCTTTCACCTTTGTAACTTGTTTCGAGAGTCCATGAAGCCCTGTTGGCTCACTTCTTATACCTTTGTGACTTTCTAAATAAATTTTTATTTGTATTTCAATTCCTGACTCTGAATTCTTTTCTTAGCCAAACTCAACAACTGAGGTCTAATATTCTCGTGTAGGTTAGTGGTTAACAAATCAACCCTCTTTCTTTTTCTGTGTTCTCCGTACCCTCTAGTGCTACACCAGGGTCCAAAATAAGAATGCCATTTCTATGGTACTCTTTCCCTTCCCTTAAATCCTGGTGGTTTAAATGAAGATGTTATACTGTATTTCCCAGCTCTTCTCAGAATCTCTTAAAACCTGATCACTTTTGCTTTAATAACAGCTCCAGTGTCAAAAATCTCAGAATCAAAGAGTTGTTACAATTTAACATTATACCAATAAATTATAAAAAGCTATATAATGAATTCTTTCTAGAACATCACTCATACTAATTTAATATCTCCTGCTCTGTCAAGGTAATAAAGGAGATTAATAAAGAGTTACACACTATGACCCAAAAAATTTGAATTCAAAGCTTTTTAGAATAGGAATTCCAAAACCTGCTTGTCTTTGAAACACAAGGAAACGATTTTTCAGTTGACCAAAATAACAGAGATAAAGCTTACATTAGAAAAAGATTATAAACCTAACAAAAGCAACAAAGGACATGTAAGTGGGGTTGGGTTCTCTCTTTAATGCACTCTCCTTGAAGCTATAAAGTGCTTCATCTAAATCTTAATAACCAAAGGCCTTCTACAGAGGAGCAGAACAACCTTTGATGTCTCCTTTGATATTTAAATGTGGATTCTGAAGAGAAAGAGCTAGCTATTCTAAGAAGACCAGGATGCAGCTCAATTGAATTCACTCAGAAACCTATACTGACTTTCAATACCCCATTCTGTGGCTGTGGTAACATTGTTGTCCAGCAATTTTAAATTCTTAACTCAGTATGTTCCTTACAAATAAATATTTACTTACATTATCACACACAGAATGGTGGGAAAAAAGTCAGAGAGAACACAAGGGAATAAAATTTCAGTTCTGTTAGCCACTCGGAAAAGCAAAGTTAGAACTGAAAGGACTCAAAGCAAGTCAGGTAGGTGGCCAGATAGCTCAGTTGGTGAGAACATCATCACGATAACCAAGGTTGTGGGTTTGATTTTTGGTCAGAGTATATACAAGAAACAACCACTAATGTGTTAATATGTAGAAAAACAAATACATGTTTCTCTGTCTATCTATCTCACTCTTCTTTCCTCTTGTGGTTGTTGGTCAAATAAGTTTGTAAATATGATATATATGTTTGCTCGCTTATAATTTGCATTGGGTCTGGGGGACAGGCTGTAAGCAGGCCGGGTCATTATAGCCTAAGATTTAGTTTTAAGACTAAGCTTTTCCCCACACCCTTGACTGATTGCATGATGTGGGGTGGTGCACTCTCATGAGGAATCCCGTTATGCCTCAGATAAGTGACTTTGTATCAGAGACTTCCTTATTTGTATATTGGATTAAAGGTTTTGATTTCTATACTATAAAGTGGGGCAGACCAGGAGATTTCTCTCTCAGTTCCTGAGATTAGCATTAGAGAAGAGAGCAGAGAACGGCCACATGGAGGAGAGGAGAAGCAGCCAAGATGGTGGAGTGCTGAGTGAGAAGCCAGTTTGTGCAGAGTTTGTGCAGAGAGAAGGAGATGGGGAACAGAGGTGAATAAGACTGGTGAGTTAGAAACTTTGATTCTAGGAAACTCGGATAAGTCAGTGGCTTTGGGAGCCCTGAATGGAAAGGGAAGTGTTTTCCCATTGTGTGTATTTCTTGCCCGCTGGGTGCAAGCTAGGATTAAAGCTAATGGCCCACCAATTCTTGGCTCTGTTGTTTCATTACCGTCTGTTCAAATCAAATGTGAACCTGCACTGGCTAGGCGGCTGTGATGGTGGCCGTGAATACTGGCTTTACACTTCTCTTCTCTCTCTAAAATCAATCAATAAATAAATTTTAAGAAGAAAACCTCAAGTAGTTTTACAAATGAAAAGAAAAATAAAGTACAGAAATGTTAACTAATTTGCAAAAGGTCACAGTACTTCAGTGTCAAAAGTAAATGAGTTTAAGCTTCATTAACTTAGTCAGATGGTCTAATTTATATTCTTTCCACATTGAATTTAGTTAGAAGCTCAATTTTTATTCCTTCCACACATAATAGCACAAATTTAGTTTTGGTGATATCACGTTTTCCATCATTAATAGCCAGGTAAGTTTCAATTCATTAATAATAGGGAGTACTAAATACCGTCAACATGTGCCAGTCACTGTGTTAATCACTGTAAAGCCAGTAGCCGTGGCCACCATCACAACTGTCTGGCCCGTGCAGGTTCGCATTTGATTCGGACAGACGGCAATGAAACAATGGAGCCAAGAATTGGTGGGCCATTACCTTTAATCCTAGCTTGTACCCAGCGGGCAAGAAATACACACAGTGGGAAAACATTTCCCTTTCCATTAAGGGCTCCTAAAGTCACTGACTATCCAAGTTTCCTGGAATCAAAAGTTTTTACCTCACCAGCCTCATTCACCTCTGTTCCCCATCTCCTTCTTTCTTCACAAACTCTGCACAAACTGCCTTCTCTTTCAGCACTCTGCCATCTTGGCTGCCTCTCCTCTCCTCCACGTGGCCTTTCTCTGCTCTCTTCCAGCATGGGTTCCTGTGCCCCATTTTATAGTGTAGGAATCAAAACCTTTAACCAATATACAAACAAGGAAGTTTTTGATACAAAGTCACTTAGGGTGGGAAAGGCTTAGTCTTAAAACTAAACCTTAGGCCATAACAACTCTGCTTTCTTACAGCCTGTCCCCCACACCCAATGCAAACTATATATTAATATAAGCGAGCAAACATATACATCATATTTACAAACTTATTTGAACAACAAGGACATTACCTCTTTAATTTAATGTAATCTTCTCACCAGCTCTGTGCGTCCATACTAATCCCCAACTTGTGAATGAAGCTGAAGGAGGTACTTACTCAGGATCTGGCGAGAGGTGCAGGTGAGACCCACACCCAAACTCAAAACAACCACTGTTCTCTATACCGTGTAAAAGGAAAATGGAGCTGGTCTATTCATCACCAGTTGCACCACAGATTACTTATTAAATGGCATTTTCTGCGATGTTAACAAGGCAATGACCTCTATGCAATTAAAAATAATAAAGTTCATCTTCAATATCTTGATCAGTTCATACAGGTCTATACTAAGACCCATAATAAGAGTTCTTTCTACAAATGAATGAACTGAGGCAGTGCACAATCCTCAGAGTCTTTTAAGAAGTATCCTCGTACAATAATGCATGTAGTGGTTGCTGCAGGTCAAAATGCGGATTCCATGCACAGTGGGCTGAGTCAGAAATTCTCAGTAAGAAAGATGGCTACAAGGAGCTGAAAGGGTATCACTGCATTGTGAAGTAATCAGTCAGCCCACCCCACAGAGAGAAGCAGCAGGTAGAAACATCAAGAGGGACAGGTGAGGATGCCCCAAGAGAATGACAATAAAATTGACATCTGAGGAAGATGAAGAGTGAATTGGGTGAGCAGAGAAGGAGTAAGACACGTTTACAGAGGCCTAGGATTGAGCAAGGGCAAAGCAGTATGAAGGAAGTGGAAGTTCATTCTGGCTCCAGGATCTAATACTGGCAGACTGGTGAGCAGGGAAGCTGGAGACACAGACAGGACCCACTTCACCATAAGCCTTCATATCCCATTGTCAAGTTTGGACATTATTCTGATGGCAATGAGCAGCCAGTAGCGTGCTTTACACAGAGATGGCCCCAGCCAATTTCCAGCACATCAGGGTCAGCTCTATATGACATTGGTACAGTGTCTATTCTGAGGTCCTAAACAAAGTGTAAAGGGCCCAGCAGCCCTAATGGGAAAATGATGAACAACAGTTATTCTGAAAATTTCTGAGATATCCCATTCAGAAACAGATGAGAAGTTCTTGCCAAGTTGGTGGAAAGAACTTACCATAAGAATAAAGAAGAGCATGTTATGTTTTCATATTTGTTATATTTATTCAGCGCATGATTTAGGTGTTCTTTTCTTAATGTACTTGAATTTTGTGTTAGTTGGTCATTCATTTCATGTACATTTAGAAATTTTCTACTAACCAGATAATTTAATTTGCCAAAATAAGAATCCATTACAAGAAGATGCATCTTATGTATATATTTTGTATGGCATTTTCTATGTTAAAGGGCTTTTCATTCTAAGCTAAAATTTAATCCTTGAAAGATCCACATAAGGTGAACATAACAGAAAGCCCTGACTCCCTATTCCTGATCCTGAACTGACCGTGAATCCCAGACAGGAACTGAATCTTCTAATGGCGGCTCCACGCCTTCTCGCTGCGCTGGGTGGCCTCTCCTGCCATGCTGACAGACAGCACTGGCTGTGCAGCTTTCCTTTTTTTATCCAGTCCAGACTTGTTATACACCAGAGCCATCAAGGAATCCATACGAATGAAACCACTGCTACTTGCGATACACATTGGTGCAGAAACACAAGGTAAACTTTTACACTGAGAAAAAGATTAAAAACAGCCTATGATAATATAATCATATTTTCTGACTCTCTTATTGGAATATGTGTGAGACAGGACAGTAAGGAGCTAGGAAAACTTCTTGACAAGTGGAATGGGGAGACTGAGACAGATAATTAAACAGATAGCTGAGTAATTTACAGGCAGTTAATAAATCCCAAGGTCTTATCTTCCCAAACCACAGACACTTAGGAGCAAATGGTTTACAACAGTGGTTTACAACCTTTTTATTCTTGGGTACAAGTGACCTAGCCAGCCAGAAACAGAAAGATGCAAAGAATAAAGTTTTATCTTACCGAACAAAACATTACAGCATGGTACAGGCTGGTCCATAATTTCTAAACTCCACATGTACAATGTATTGAATACTACATAATTTTGTCCGAATGTTTTTTATCTATTGTGTGTGGTTTGTAAATGCTCTGCATGGTGCAAAAGGTTGCCTGAACCAGCCTGCGAGTTCCAAATATATTTAAGACAATCTAAATAGTATTTTCATCAGTGATAAAGCTGGTAAGTGACAATCACCCTGAGTATAAGCGAATTCGACTAAGATCTTAGGGTCTATAATCTTCATACAACAGTAGGATAGTTAACTCTATCGTGGACCAGCATGAAATGTCTGGCAAACCAAAACCAGTCCATGGACCAGTGGTTGAAAAACACTGGTTTATACCTTCCAGACCCTGCTGGAACAGACCCACCTTGGTCAAGGTCTCCCTTAGGTGGCATTCTTTAAAGGTGGAACAGACCAGAAAATAACCCTGCCCCATCTTGATGCTCATTTTGATGAATCAGCATATCAAAGGACATGCCTGGAAAGTTGATGAATATTCTATTGTGATCCTTCCCTTAAAACTCCCCTAAAATTCTTGCCTTTAGAAAACAGATAAAAGCCCTCTAAGACAAAGAAACCAGGGTGCACTCTCTCTTAAGACAAAGAACCCAGTACCTGCTCTCTTTTGAGTAAGCCCAAGTCTTTCCTCCCCCTCCTTTCCTCAAGTGTGTAGCTTTCCTTTTTTCTCCTAAACTCTAAAGGTTCCCAGGAGACTTACAAGCAGGCTCTTTTTCAAAGTGATAGAGTTGTAGTGGCCTTTTGTTCTTTTCCTAAATTGATGAGGTATATCCTGGTATCCTGAATTATTTTTTTTAACATATGTCATTAATGTGTTTGTACTTCCGAGCATAGTGTTTGAAATGCAAGCATTCTTGCAACCGTTTAGTAAATACCTACTGTGTGCCCCAGGCATGGTTCTTGTGCATAATCCCTAACCCATTTCTATAAGGCACGCACTACTAATATAATTCACTTACAAATGGAGAAGCTCAGGTATTAATGTTCAAGTAACTTGTCCCAGTGTTCCCCAGGTGGTGAAGGAGGTCAGAATACATGCAGACTGTGCTCCTTTCAGGTAATGCTCCACTATCTCTCACATCGATGCCAACTAACCTCTGTCTTCCCTTTCTCAAGAGAATGCTTGCATTTCAAACACTACGCTCGGAAGTACAAACACATTAATGACATATGTTTAAAAAGATAATTCAGGATACCAGTATATACCTCATCAATTTAGGAAAAGAACAAAAGGCCACTACAACTCATCACTTTGAAAAATAGCAAGCTATTCTAACAGCAATATTCAATTTAAGAGGCACAATATTGGACACTGAGTTAAGTCATAGAAGCAATACATAAAAGGGATAAATGCAAACATTTAACATTAAATATCAGCTAACATTTGTTGAGTGTGAAGGGGCTCAGAACATGCCCCTCCCCAACATGTGCTACTGGCATCTGGGTTACTCTGAGCTGAAGGCATTCAAGACCTTGTAGGCAAAAGAAAAACTTCTACCTTTCCCTTAAAATGTTAAATTTGGGGCCTAGCCCAAATTAAGAATGATCACCAGAGATAATTTTTTTTTATTTATTTATTCATTTTAGAGAGGAGAAGGAGAGACAGAGAGAGAGAGAGAGAGAGAGAGGAGAGACAGAGAGAAAGAAGGGGGAGGAGCTGGAAGCATCAACTCCCATATGTGCCCTGACTAGGCAAGCCCAGGGTTTCCAACCGGCGACCTCAGCATTTCCAGGTTGACGCTTTATCCACTGCGCCACCACAGGTCAGGCCAGAGATAACTTTTTATGACATATATAGAGCAGGGCAAACTTCTAATTATTGAACATCTGTTCTTTTTTTTTTTGTATTTTTCTGAAGTGAAAAGCAGGAGGCAGAGACAGACTCCCACATGCGCCTGACCAGGATCCACCTGGCACGCCCACCAGGCAGGGATGCTCTGCCCATCTGGGGCATTGCTCCATTGCAACTGGAGCCATTCCAGTGCCTGAGGCAGAGGCCGAGGAGCCATCCTCAGCGCCTGGGCCAACTTTGCTCCATTGGAGTCTTGGCTGCAGGAGGGGAAGAGAGAGACAGAGAGGAAAAAGGGGGGAAGTGTGGAGAAGCAGATGGGTGCTTCTCCTGTGTGCCCTGGCTGGGAATCAAACCCGGGACATCCACATGTGGGGCTGACACTCTACTACTGAGCAAACTGGCCAGGGCTTGAACATTTGTTCTTTTGATCACCCTGTGAATGACCTTCCTCCCACTGAAACTTCAAGTCACTTTACCTCTTTGCTTAGAATGCCAGATAAACCTCATTGTCCCTTTCTGTCTCTGAACCTTTCATGCATGCAGGGTTTCTCTCTCAAGTAAGTGGCATTGCCATAGTACATATATAACCACATTTGCTTATTTTATCTTGTCACTCTCTTATGTTGATTTATCAGACCAGCTAGAAGAAACTAAAAAGGCAGAGGAAAATTTTTTCCTCTTCAATAAGTGCAAACCATGAGTTAGACACAATTCTAAGCACATGTATTAATTCTTTAAACGTACACACAACAGCAACAATAAAGAACAACTATGAAGCAGGTGTTATATCTATCCTCATTTTATCGATGGGGAAACTGAGGTATAAGGATGTAAATAAGCTTGCCTGGGATCGTAAAGCCAGTAAGCAGCAGAACCGAGTCTTCACCCTAAGCATCTGGTTCTCAAGCCAAAACTCTCAACACTATACCACACGGCCTTTCTGTACTTTCTGCCCTGCCCCAAGGAGGGCACATGCTAAAAGCCTAAAGCAGTTCAGCAAAAGGAGAAATCAACATGGACTGGAAAATGAAGGGAAGTTGCAAGGAAGAGGTGAGACTTGACCTGGGCCGGGGGCACAGAGCCGACAGGAGAGCAGGGGAGGTGGGGAAGTCAAGAGGAGAGATGTCCAGGCGGCCGCACAGGGACCGGCGTGGGCATAGCCCTCCCTGGACAGTGATGGCTCCCTGCAAACACAGCTGGCAGCCCCCATTCCCGGACCTGGTCCACTCTTTGCTGTGTTTCAGTCAAGTGTCTGAAATCTAACTAAAGTAATTAACATTAAACAAGAGATTCAAACCCTGAACACTTGAACAGCAGTAGAATAGCCCTAACTATGACTGATATTGGTTCTATCTCTGTTCACTCAGACACATACGGGGAAAATGATCTCCCCAGATATGGCCTCTTCCCCTAAGCCTGTCCCAGTCCTCACCTGGTGTCACCCTCATCACTAGGTCCCTTTTGATACTGTGGAGGGGAGGGAATTCCACTCCTTGATTCCTCTTGAGTAGTTATGACTAGACTAATAATAAAATTGATGCAAGACCAGATTAACAGGAAACAAATCCAATTTAATATGTGCACACAGGAAATCATAAATGATGTTCAGAGAAATGATCAAAGCAGGCAGCTTTTTATACTCTTTAGACAAAGTAACAGTAAATTCATGAGGACATGACAGGACAAAGAAACTTAGGCGTGAGTACTCATTACTAAGAAATCTAAGCACAGTTTGGGTTTGGCAGTAAATTAGTAAAGAAGTAACAAGATTTGTTTAGATAGGCTTTCAGCCTTGAAATCCTTCACTCTGGCTATAAGGACGTGTGTCTCAGTACTACCGTCCTCAAAGCAAGAAGGGCACCTTTCACAGGAGATTTATTTCCTGCATTCAAGGAGACGAAAGAGGATCAATGTACTTTTCTTTTTTTTAATTGAATTTATTGGGGTGACATTGCTTAATAAAATTATATAGATTTCAGATGTATAATTCTATAATACATTATGTGTGTATTGCATTGTATGTTCACCATCCAAAGTCGTCTTCTTCCAACACCTCGCATTGTTTGCTTTCCAATAACTTTAATTCAAAATAATCAATGTGTCATTGTGTGGTATTTTGAGGCTGCTTGCTCTGGTCTCTAATAGTACCTGGAGCAGGGCAGCCTCTCCCCAAAGTGCCACCTGTGACCTGCTCGTTAGGATTTTCAAATCACATGGTCAGTACCCAGGACAGACTAGGCCACCGCTGCTAGTGGGAGAGGTCAGCAGCCCTCCTCCCCACCTGTTGTATCCAAGCAGAATGCAGGCCCAGCTGGCCCAGTTGAGTCTCTTTCTGTCCCATTCCCATGCTTGTTACTGGGTGAGTAATTTAGGCTGGGGACTGTGCTTAGACTTAGGGCACGGAGAGGAAGACGTTTCACTTAAATCTTTACAGAGCCCCCTTTTCCAATCCAGAGGTCTCCAAGCGAAGGCCCAGCCTCGCTCTCTGCCCAAGTCCTCACGTACATACTCTGCAGCAACTCATAACAACAGAGCGTAATCCAGCAGCTCTCGGACATACACGGTTTCATACACTGAGTTCACGCAGAGGCCAAGGAGGACATTTGGCTGCCTGGGCTTCCTGCCAACCCTGGCTCCTCCCGAAAGAAAGTGCCTCCCTGCAGCGTCAGCTGCACTATGCTCACGTCGGCCGTGCTATGGGCAAAGGCCCGCAACAGAGAGGGCGGCCTAGGAAGACGGAAAACCCTTCTCAGGGATGTAGGCAATGTCGATGCTGAAGAAGAGAAACCTGCTCTTGGTCCAGAGAGCAGTCCATTTCTTAGGCACCCACCCTTAATACCTTTAATTTTAAGATGTGGGGGGGCGGGGGCGGGGGAGGGGGTAATGCTGACTATCAAAGCTGTAAGGACCAGAAAGTGTGGATGGGCTGTTCCTGCACAATCTCGGCAAACATCTTTAGAATTCACTTTTCCTACAAGAATCTTACTTTGGGGAAATTCGAGTCTTATTTCACTTGGAATTCATGTTTTATGTTAAAGACAGATATGCTCTGTGCTTTAACAAAGGAGAAATCTTTCAAGTTTCACATCTAGGCAATTTGGTCTTAAACTCCAATGCTCAGGCACACTGAAAGCTCCTGAGGAGGACACTATAAAATGACAATTGGCTCTCAGTATAGAGTATACATGACACATAAACAATCATTATTCAGATAACTGTCAGGGTTTTAAGGTTTGCGGAAAATGTCAATCAGTATTGCAAGTCAGAAACCCATAAAAATTAGATCTCTATTCATTTTTCAAATGCTTCTTTGGTTACACAATTTTTTAAATGTTCTCTTAATTTCCTTCTAGACCTAAGAGTTTCATTTGAAAACATAATATAAAAAGCTTCAGTAGGGAAGTTGCCAAAGAAAGTAGAAATTCTAGTCCTGGTCATGATTCATATCTATTCACATATCTAATTGGATTTATTTATATTTCACTTATATTTGTCAAAGTAACATTCATAAAATAATGTCACAACATTACAGGTTGCGAAGTTTTAATCACCTCTTTATATGATGCCTTGGTTGCCACATGGGTCTCTAAGGGTCCCTCGTGGCCCCCTTGATGCGACAGGGCCGCTGGGTGTAGTCAAACAAGCACAGGCTAGGAAGTCTCACGGAATCCTGGCTGACTCAGGTATGAACTGGGAGGCCAGGCTAGCCCATAATCTCCCTGGCTCTCTGATGCCTCAAGTGCAACTGGTCATCATAATTTCTCCCTTACAAGATTATTGAAAGGATTTCAATAAGATGAAGTGTGCTAGTGGCTCAACAGAGTGCCCAGCCCATAAAGGCATCAAAAATAGCCATTATTACAATAGTGACCACAGTTCTGTTGAAAACACTAAAACCCTACGGCTTATACCTTCATGGTGCACGTGTGCACACATACACCACACAAGTGAAGGAATTCCACTAGGATGGGGAAGGGAAAAGGACTTCGTCTCCGATTCAATCAGCTCCCTCCTTCCTGGAAGGAGAACAAAATATTTTTTCTAGAAGGCAAGGCTTTAATTTGGCTTTCAACATTCTACTTGCTCACTTTTTTTTTTTTAAAGATTGAATTTATTCATTTGAAAGAGGGGTGAGAGAGAGAGAGAGAGGTGTGTGTGTATATGAGAGAGAAGGGAGATTGGGAAGCATCAACCTCCCATATGTGCCTTGATCAGGCAAACCCAGGGTTTTGAACCGGAGACCTCAGCATTCCAGGTTGGTGCTTTATCCCACTGCGCCACCACAGGTCAGGCTCACTGGACTTTTAATTCAATTCAAACACTTAAGTCAGATTCTCAAACGTGTTGTGCAGGCTGAATTGACATGAGCTGTGAGGGATAAAAACTAGCTCATTCTCTGTTCAACAACCACAGAGCCCTGCAGCTGGTTGCATCTGCCCTGAGGGAGGGGGCACTTTTCATAATTCATTCAAAAGAGCAAAAGGGCCCTGGGGGTTGGTTCAGTGGTAGACCATTGGCCTGGCAAGTGGATGTTCTGGGTTCAGTTCCTGGGCAAGGCACACAGGAGAAGCGACCATCTGCTTCTCCACCCCTCCTTCTCTCCTTTTTCTCTCTCTCTCTCACTCAATCTCTCTCTCTCTCTTCCCCTCCCTAAGCCATAGTTCAATTGGTTCAAGTGCCTCAGCCCAAAGTGCTGAGGATGGCTTCATGAAGCCTCCGCCTCCAGTGTTAAAAATAGCTTGGTTGTGAGCATGGCCCCACATGGAATTTGTGGGTTGGATCCTGATCAGGATGCATGCAGGAGTCTGTCCTCTATTTCCCCTTCTCTCACTTGGAAAAGAAGAAAAAAAAAAGCAAAAGATGCCCTGAATCAAACATCATGTACCCCCCATGCCCAATGCCCATACTTAATTCTACTTCCTATAAATGTTTGCTATTGGCCAGCAGCAGCCCCGATCCATTACTACTAGTCACGCACCACATAACATTTCTGTGGACAATGAACCACATATACAGTGGTGATCCCATAGGATTATAACGGAGCTAAAAAAATTTCCTATAGACTAGTGGGTCATCGTCATCTTAATGTAGTGCAATGCATTACTCACTCGTTTGTAAGGATGCTGGTTGGTGTGAACAAACCTAATGCACTGCCAGTTACATAAAAGTATAGCACATACAATATGTACAGTACATAACATTTGATAATGCTAATAAACAACTGTGTTATAGGCCTGTGTGTTTACTATACTATACTTTTTATTATTTTAGACTGCACTCTCTGTTTACAGCAAAGATATGTTTTCTGTAAAACAATATGCGATGTTACACTGACTGCATCATCATACATCTCATGTTTACCCAGATTCTTGCTGGCATCATTTTCTCTTGTGATTCGTTTAATCTCAGAAGGCCTTCCTTCCTTCTTTCCTTCCTTCCTTCTTTCCTTCTTTCCTTCCTTCCTTCCTTCCTTCCTTCCTTCCTTCCTTCCTTCCCTCCCTCCTTTCTTCCTTCTTTTTCTTCTTTTCTTTCTTTTACTAAAAAACATGTTAACAGGCTTGTAGCCTTGGAGCAGTAGGCTACACCATATAGCCTAAGTGTGTAGTAGGCTAGACCATCTAAGTTTGTGAAGCACACTCTATGATGATCATACAATGAAGAAATTGCTTAATGGCATGTTTCATTGAATGTATCCCTATAGTTAAGCAGCACTGGCTGTATTTAATACCCACTAGACAGCTTCATTGTCTTAATGACTTTCATAGCAACTTGTTTAATCTAACATTTCCATTTCTTTGCAGTCAACTCTACTTTTCTCACTGGCATACTAACATAGTGTTGCTGTATTTCCAGTCAGCAAACCACGTGGAAAGTAACTTAATGTTCAACTGGAGAACAGCAATTGTTCCTGTCATAACTCAGCTGAGTTTTCCTTGCAGACTCAGCACAATGTTTTACACAACAGGCATTTAATTTCTCACACTAAATTTTAAAAATTCTAGTCATATAAATATTAACAGTATTTTTACAAAACCTCACTGGCATCAGGGCTCAATTTGATATTGTTATTTTAAGAAATGCATTTTCCTGTTCTAAACTGAACTCAAGTCCAATTGAAAAATCCTCTGAAATTTTTCCACATTGAAGTTTCGAGATCCTAGAGATTTTAATATACAATACTGGATCTTCACCAAGGATCACCAGCCAGTCCAGTCTGCCTAGTCCTGAGGAGCTTGCTGGGACAGGGGCCTCTTGGTGTTAAAACTGGGAAAGTCCTGGGAAAGCAGGGGAGATGGTAACCCTGCACACAGTCCTCTAGCTGGTCAGCGTGGCACAGAGGAGTAGACTGCTGTCAACCAAAACATAAATTCTATAAAATCCAAAGGGAAAAAAATAGCATTTTTTCTCTTGTCCTGGACACATACATACACACACACACACACACACACACACACACACACACACACACACCATCCTTTTGATCTGCACCTTGTTGCTATTCCTTATACATAAAAAAAATTTTTTTTGTATTTTTCTGAAGTGAGAAGCAGGGAGACAGAGAGACAGACTCTTGCATGCACCTGACCAAGATCCACCCAGTAAGCCCACCAGAGGGCGATGCTCTGCCCATCTGGAGCGTTGCTCTGTTGCAACCAGAGCCATTCTAGCGCCTGAGGTGGAGGCCACAGAGCCATCCCCAGCACCCGGGCCAACTTTGCTCCAATGGAGCCTTGGCTGCGGGAGGGGAAGAGAGAGACAGAGAGGAAGGAGAGGGTGAAGGGTGGAGAAGCAGATGGGCACTTCTCCTGTGTGCCCTGGCTGGGAATCGAACCCAGGACCCCCCCACACACTGGGCCGATGCTCTACCACTGAACCAACCAGCCAGGGCCCAAAAAAATTAATAAAAAACAAGTGTTTCTCTGGTGGAAGATATCTATTCGTTGATTGAGCTTGTGAATTTTGAAAACATGAGATCTAGAATTTTCTCATCTACCCTTTCCAACTGTCTATCAAATATTTTCTACTTGAATAAGCCATTATGTTATCTTTTTTTTTTTTTTTTTTTTTTTTTTTTTGTATTTTTCTGAAGCTGGAAACGGGGAGAGACAGTCAGACAGACTCCTGAATGCACCTGACCGGGATCCACCCGGCACGCCCACCAGGGGCGAAGCTCTGCCCACCAGGGGGCGATGCTCTGCCCCTCCGGGGCGTTGCTCTGCTGCGACCAGAGCCACTCTAGCACCTGGGGCAGAGGCCAAGGAGCCATCCCCAGTGCCCGGGCCATCTTTGCTCCAATGGAGCCTTGACTGCGGGAGGGGAAGCAAAAGACAGAGAGGAAGGAGGGGGGGTGGAGAAGCAAGTGGGCGCTTCTCCTATGTGCCCTGGCCGGGAATCGAACCCGGGTCCCCCACACGCCAGGCTGACGCTCTACCGCTGAGCAAACCGGCCAGGGCCTATGTTATCTTTTATAGCATCATTTTATTAAAGTAACAAAAAGGAGCCTGACCAGGCGGTGGCACAGTGGATAGAGCGTAGGACTGGGATGTGGAAGGACCCAGGTTCGAGACCCTGGGATTGCCAGCTTGAGCGTGGGCTCATCTGGTTTGAGCAAAAGCTCACTAGCGTGGACCCAAGGCCACTGACTCGAGCGGGGGGGATACTCAGTCTGCTGAAGGCCCGCGGTTATGGCACATGTGAGAAAGCAATCAATGAAAAATTACGGTGTCTCAACGAAAAACTGATGATTGATGCTTCTCATCTCTCTCCATTCCTGTCTGTCTGACCCTATCTATCCCTCTATCTGATTCTCTCTGTCCCTGTAAAAAAAAAAAAATTAAAAAAAAAAGTAACAAAAAGGAAAGGAGGACAGGAAAAAACAAGGGTTTAATAACCACTAATAATACTCTTATGAGTCTCTTGTATGTGTTTCTGTTTGCATAGGTCGCTAGTTATTAATAAAGGACAGGAGCAAATAGAACCAGACATTAAGCCTGATTAACTAGAAAGCTGTAGCATTCAGATTCCCCTGGGGACAGCCACATCCTCTGCCAGAGGGAAGCTAACCCCTAAGCAGGTAGGAAGAACTGGCTTTCCAATCTCCATAGGGACAACTGGCCATTAGCTGGAATTACCTGGGGGAGGGAGGAAAAGAGTAAGGTAAGCAAATGTGCAGTAGAAGCCAAGATGGCACAGGGGCAGGTAAGCACATGGACAGTAGAAACCAGATAAGCAGCTGATGAAACAGAGCTTTGAGGCAGGTACAGTAGGAGTCAATATAGTGGCATAAAGGGGAGAAGACTGCCTTGGAAAATCTGGGATAAAGACCAGATAGGATAAGGGCATGAAATCACAGAAGATCCAGGACAGGAACTGGATAGGAAGAGGCTCAGCACAAGCCTACAATGAATTAGGAACGTTGGTTAGTTTGAAAAAAGCTTACTCCTTCCAAAAACCCAAGGAGATATCATCAAAGCTTAACAAAGGCCTGGCACTTGTTTGTTTGTTCACACTCGAGCCTGGGCTGAAGCAAGGTGCCGATTGGGCCAGAACACACTCAGGAGCAGATATTGTGCCGGGCTATTAAAGCCCAGGAAAGATATGGTGTTACAGTTCTGGATCTTGAAACTCCTGGTGGGTACTTGTTATGCCACCTAGTTATGGATGAGGCATTGAACTCCTGGGGCAGTTATTTTTTTTCACCCCAATAAATCTTGCCACTATGCCTCAAGTACTCTAATGCATGGGTCCCCAAAATGCTTTCACATGAGTCTGTAAAATAACCTATTTCCACCAGAAACATTTGCACTGACCAAAGATGAACATTAACAAGAATAAAACCAGCAAGTAAAGTAAAAGAGTCAAGACTTGTCTATTGCTGCCCATATAAACTGTACCTCAAGGGTAACCAAATAATTCATGAACAAATGTTTCTTTTGATATATATTCTATCTAATAAGTGAATAAAGAATGATAGAATAACACAACTTTTCAATCCCTTCTGAAATAATGAATCAAGCATATGGCAACTTACTTCACAAAAAAGAAAAATAATCAGAATTATTTACTTTCTCCTGGAAATACATAACACCATCTATGAAGTATTCCTGTTGAAAGCTTACATGCAATTGAATCTCTACATCTAGCAATCAATTTACAGGAAATACAGCAGATAGAAGGAGCACATCAATTGACATCATGGAGGTAAAATCACCAAAATGCAGACTGTGGGAAGCATCAAAGGGCAAAAAAAAAAAAAAAAAAAAAAAAGCAATGTCTATGGCAAGGTGAGAACTACAAAAACCAGCATGAGAGACTCCAAGATGGCAGTGGAGTAGGTGGATGTTTCACTCACCTCCTCCCCAGACCAAACTGGAGTTATAACTAAAATGAGGAACAATCATCCTGAAAAACCAACTCAAGCCTAAATGAAAAGAAGTATTATAACCAAAAACTGACAGAAGCAGCCACATCAAGACTGGTAGAAAGGGTGAAGACACGAAAAGCGCTGGCCCCACCCCCACAAATGGTGACTGAAGTCCTGGAGGGATATCCAGCTGCTGGTGTGAGGGGGTGTTTAACACTGAGAAGTGTGGGGCTTCAACCTCAAGCTGAGCTCCCCAGCCTAGAGCACCAGAGCCAAGAAGAGGGGCCCACAAAGTAAGGTGACCAATCGTCCTCCTTTAGGGAGGACAGTCCTTCTTTTGTAAGTTCCATCCTCCCTCGGAAAGAGTCTTCCTACATGTCCTCCTTTTTGATATTTGAAGACTAATCTGTAAATGTCCGTATTCGATCGATGCAGAGTTGATCCACTGTGTGTGATGTGACGTATTTGTATCTAAATGAGTACTTTTTTCTTACAATTATTATTAAAAATAGGCATGTAAGCATAATTACAATATAAAATATTATAAATGTTTTTATTATTCATTTATCATATTATATGATACATATCATTATGTATCATAATACAATGATACATTATCATTGTATTATGTTGCAATGAATAAAATGTTTCTTTTATTTAGGGTATTGTTTTCTGCAATTTATTTTTGTCTTCATTTTCATTGTAAAAAAGTTGGTCACCTTAACAAAGCATTCATTTGTAAAAAGAAGCAAGGTTTCTGCTTGCCAGAAAGAGACGAGAGTCTGCAAAAACACAGGCATCCTCTGAAAGGGCCAGTACACAGAATCTCGTTCACAGACATGTACCCTTGGGCTATGGCAGAGGGAGGGCTGAATGGATTGGAGATGCACAAGGAGAGTCTGAGATTTGCAGCTCTGAGGAGAAATATGGTGGGGGAAGCCGGCCGAACCCTTGTGCTGAGTTATTCTCCAATTCTGCAGTCGTCATCTTGCTTGAGCAGAGCAATCCCTTCTGTCTCACCTCAGCCTTGGGGAAAACAACAGCCCAACCCTCGGGAATCTCCCTCACCCCACCCTGTGGAAATTAGGCCCTGCTGAGGAGTCAGTGGCCTTGGCCAGAGATTGGAAGTCTAGACAGTCTGACCAGGTGGTGGCACAATGGATAGAGTGTCAGACTGGGATGTGGAGGACCCAGGTTCGAGACCCCGAGGTCAACAGCTTGAGTGCAGGCTCATCCGGTTTGAGCAAAAGCTCACGAGTTTGGACCCAAGGTCGCTGGCTCGAGCAAGGGGTTACATTGTCTGCTGTAGCCCCACAGTCAAGGCACATATGAGAAAGTAATCAATGAACAACTAAGGTGTCACAACAAAAAACTAATGATTGATGCTTCTTATCTCTCTTCGTTCCTGTCTGTCTGTCCCTATCCATCTCTCTCTCTGTCTCTGTAATAAATAAATAAATAAATAAATAAATAAATAAATAAATAAATAAATAATAAAAGCATGTGGTCAATTAAAAAAAAACAGAATAGAGAGCTCAAAAATTAACTGTATGGTCAGTTAATA
Organism: Saccopteryx leptura; assembly: GCF_036850995.1. Taxonomy (NCBI): domain Eukaryota; kingdom Metazoa; phylum Chordata; class Mammalia; order Chiroptera; family Emballonuridae; genus Saccopteryx; species Saccopteryx leptura. The sequence continues at coordinate 136,239,535 of NC_089504.1, forward strand.
TTTGACAAAAGAGGTAAGAACATACAATGGGGTAAAGACCGTCTATTCAATAAATTATGTTGGAATAAGGGATAACTACATTAAAAAATTATACTAGACCACCTTCTTACACCTTACACAAGAATAAACTTAAAATGAATTAAAGACTTAAATGTTAGAGTCTAAACATAAATATTCTAGGAGAAAACATAGGCATTTATTTTTTTTTAATTTTCTTTTAGATTTTATTTATTCATTTTTAGAGAGAGAGAGAGAGAGAGTAGAAAGAAAGAGAGAGAGAGGAGAGGGGAAGGAGCAGGAAGTATCTACTCCCATATATGCCCTGACCAGGCAAGCTCAGGGTCTCGAATCAGCAACCTCAGCATTCCAGGTGGATGCCTTAACAACTGCGCCACCACAGGTCAGGCTGAACATTTCTCTTAGCTATATTTTTTTACAGATATTATCTCCTCAGGCAAGGGAAACAAGAGAAAAGATAAACAAGTGAGACTACATCAAACTAAAAAGTTTTTGCACGGGAAAGGAAACTCAACAAAATGAAATGACTATCCACTGAATGGGAGAACATATTTGTTGATATATATGGATTAATAGCCAAAGGAATTAATATCCAAAATTTATAAAGAATTTATAAAACTCAACACCAAAAAAACAAAAACAAAAAACACCACACCAAATAATCCAATTAAAAAATAGGCAGAGGAACTAAATAAATACTTTTCTAAAGAAGACATACAGGTGGCCAACAGACATATGAAAAGATGCTCAACATCACTAATCATCAGAGAAATGCAAATTAAAACCACAGTGAAACACCACCTCACACCTGTCAGAATGGCTATCGTCAATAAATCAACAAACAAGTGTTGGTGAGGGTGTGGAGAAAAGGGAACCCTTGTGTACTGTTAGTGAGAATGCAGACTGATGCAGGCACTGTGGAAAACAATATGAGGTCCCCCCCCCAAAAAAAAAATAGAACTGGAACTGCCTTCTGATCCAGCGATTCCACTTCTGAGAATATATCCCAAGAATTTGAAAACATTAATTTGAAAGAATGCATACATCTCTATATTCATTGCAGCATTATTTACAATAGCCAAAATCTGGTAACAGCCCAAGTGCCCATCAGTAGATAAGTGGATAAAAAAGCTGTGGTACATTTATACAATGGAATACTACACGGCCACAAAAAAAAAGAAAGAAAAAGGAGATCTCACCTTTTGCAACAGAATGGATGGACCTGGAGGCTATTAGGCTAAGTGAAATAAGCCAGTCAGAGAAAACAAGCACTGTATGACTTAACTCAGATGTGAAATATAATGAAAAAAATGAACTAACAAGCAAAATAGAAAAAAACACACACAGAGAACAGGCTGACAGTTGTTGAGGTGGGGCTGGGTGAGGGAAGAAGAAGGATAGAATTAAAAGGTACAACCCCCCATCCCCCCAAAAAAACCCTCATGGGCAACGGTGGAGTGATTGCTGGGATGGGGAGAGGACTTGGAGGAGGGTACAGGGGAATAAATGGTAATGGATGAAGATTTGTCTTGGTGGTGGGGATCAGTGAGAATACAATACAATGTACAGAGTTGTGTTATAAAATCGGGCACCTGAAACCTGCATAGTTATGTTAACCAGTGCCACCCCGATAAAATTCAATTAAAATTTTTTAAAAAAGAAAAAACAACAACTCAGCATGAACACTGCATTCCAACTAAGAGACTTGACCAAACTTCAGAATGGCTTCCAGCAGCCTAGCTCCTGAGTGGCCCAGGCCCCTGTGAGTCCTCTAGAAAAGCTCAGGGGGGGCTGTCAGAAGGATTTCCTGTTCTGTTACAGTTAACACTGAAGATAGGCTCCTGATTTCCTTCTCAGAGCATTCACTACAAATGGCTTATAATTATAAATCCTTCCTCATTCCCTTGGAGAGGTACATATGTTTCCTACAACTTAGGGGTGTCTTTCTCAAGGATCTGGAAATGTTTCTTTGGAATGTAATTATCAGAAAGGACAGAGTCACTGCCTCCCAGTCTGGGGGAGGACACACGTCTCAAGTAACTGCCAGCTTGCGGGCACACCAGCCCGGCTACATTTCCGCTGACCAAGCTTTTGTCCCTTTCCAATTGAGTCTTCCCTTTCTTCCCTTCCCTACCTCAGTCCCCTTTAAAACACCCAGTCATCTGTGCAAAGGGGAATGCAGTCCTCTACCAATAGCAGTTTCTGAATAAAATCTGTTTTCACTGCTTTAATGCCTGGCTGTGTTTAACTTGGACCAAAAAAAGAAGAAAAAAGAAGAAAAAGTGTAGTATACAAAGGAAATTCCCTATGGAATAACAGGACTTTAAAAGCATATTAACCAATTGCAATGCATGGGCATTGTTTGTATTCTGCTTACAACAAGTTAAAAAATATAAGAAAAGGGAAATGTAATGACAAATAAGCTATTTAATAATATTTAGAATGCATTCTTTTAGATATGACTATTATAGTTGTATTTAAACATATAACATATACATATATAATATTAATATTAAAACATTAACATTAAATATATATTTAAAGTATATATAACTATGCTATTATAGTTGTACTTAAATATATATTTAAATTAATATTACTTTAATATTAATATTATATATATTTTAAATATATATATATATGCTATTATAGTTGTATTTAAAAGGAGAGTCTATTGACACAGGTATACCTGACATGCTATGATGTCTGGGGTTTGCTTCTAAACAATCTGAGTGAAAAAGGGGCTGATACTTGTTGAGGGGGAAAGATGGGCATGTGAGGGTTTATTATACTGTTCTATCTAACTTTGTGCATGTGCGGAATTTTCCATACTATGTATAGTTGTTTAGAAATTAGGATAGTTATATGATACAGGATTCTTATCTATATTATATTCAAAAACTCTCCAAACTCAACAGGGGAACAAAAATAAAACAAGCAATTCAATTAGAAAATAAGTAAAGGATATGAAATGACATTATACTATAGAATATATATGGATGGTCAATAAACAGATGAAAAGGTGTTCAATGTCACTAGCCCTCAGGGAAAAGAAAAGAAGACAAGACTGCAACGAGATGCTGCAGATAACATCACCTATCTTTTAGAGCAGCTACAATGAAAACAGTGACACCACCAAACGCCAGGGAGGATCCAGAAAGGCGGGATCTTGTCCCCATTGCTGGAGGGAGTATCAAATGGTACAGCCAGTCTGGAAAATGGTTTGGCAGTTTCTTAAAAATCTAAACATACACTTACCTTCTCACCTAGAAAACTCACTACTGAGCTTTTACCCCAGAGAAATGAAAATTTTATGTCCCACACAAAACCTGTGCACAAATGTTCATAGCAGCTTATGTATAATAGCTTCTGCACTCCCCACCCCCCAACCACCAAATCACACTGCAATAAAAAGGAACAAACGTGACACATACACTAACCTGGATGGATCTGAAAGACATTATGCCCAAAAAAAAGAAAGAAAGAAAGAAAGAAAAAAGACAATCTCAGAAGACTACATACTGTATGGTTCCATTAGTAATATTCCCAAAGTAGCAAAATTATAGAGATATAAAAAGCATTAGTGGTTGTGAGGGTTTAAGGTCTGTGGCAGAGTAAAGAGAAGGCACCACTACAAAGAGGCAGCCTGAGGGACATGTCTGTATGGACAGAATAATCTAGTATCTTGATTGAGATGTGCTTATATGAATGTCCACGTATGATAAACCGACTTAGAGCTTTACACCTACATTGTACCAATGTAGCTTTCCCGGATTTGATACTGAACTCTAACTATACGTACAACGTAAGCTTTAAGGGTAACTGAGAGGCAGTGAAGGGGACCTCTTTGTACTATCTTTGCATCGTTCTGGGAATCTCTAAGTATTTTAAAATAAAAAGCTTTTGTTTTGTAAATCAAGCTAATGTCGATCTTAAGCTCCTATTTTTCTCCCTGTGCCATGCCACTTCATCACTGGAGAACATTCAGCTCAAAGTATAAACCGGTGTTAAAAACTCCTATGTTGAGCTCCCCAGTTACCTTATTTTGTAGAGGAGCTTAGTACAGGCTGAATTTGTTACTGTTGTCAGCAACTGAATTAGCAGAACTCCGGGCTTCCTTTCTCTAATATACTAAGTTTAGAATTCAATTGCCCAGAGGGTTTACAACTAAAATCAGTGGAAACTTTGACTCTTAAGAAGTGAAGTCAAACTTATTTACATTACTTCCCCCAACCCCCCCCCCCCAAAAAGAATCCAAGAACTTAATATAAGATTCTCCCCAAAATAGAAGAGGGATGTGTAAAATTGAGATAAACATTGTTATTCTAAATCAGAGGGAATCAATTTAAAGAAAACCCTCAAACATCTGAACCTAAATAATACTCATCAACACTCCACAGAAACCTCAACAGCTAAAAATGTCTACATTTGAAACCTGTTGTCAATTGTGTGTAACGTAAATAAACACTAGATTATGATCTCCCTTGCCAGGCTGTTTCTGAAAAGTGCTGCTAAATGTAACTGTACAATTTTCTATTTTAGACAATTAAAAGTTCATAGAAAGCAGAAAGTTCAACAAAAGAAAAAAAAATAAAAAGAATTTAACATATTAAAGGAAGAAAAGCTTGCAAACAGCCTCTCATAATTATCAAAGAGTTGAGATGTTTTCACTGACAAAGTAGCTTATAAGTAAACAAAATAATTTATTTCTTATCACTTTCATAGAGGAAAAAAAGAGTACTGGTAGAATTGACAGGACAGAGTGGTTAAAAAATAAACACCGATTTTCCATGTTTACTCTTTGGCAGGTAAAACATGGGATTTCCAGAGAAGTTTTATTGATATTGACTAATTAGTGAAAAAGAAAATTAAAAAGAAAATTTGAACCTCAAATGTTCGTGAATTCGTAACAGCTTGAGCTAATCATATATATTTTCGGACATACTTTTTCATATCAGAGGAAATATATGTAGTTTATTTCAATTGACTGTACACATTACATTCAAAAATGACAATTACAACAGTGTAAAGGTTTTCTCTTTCTTTTTAATCCTAAATTGCTTCGAACAAATTTACATCTGATTGATTTAATGTTAAAAAATACCAACACTGGTGCCACTGAGAAATGTTTCTGTTGTTTATTTATTGGTTTGACCCTCTTTCTCACTCTCTTGAGGATATACTGTTCAGACACTGATGGAAATGGTATGGAAGGCCTCTGGTTCTAGAGACAGATAGACCTGGATTCTAAGACTCACTGCTACTTCCTAGCTATGAGCTATAACTAGCAGTGAGGATTAAGGAAGAAAATGCAGTGAGAATACTTAGCACAAGCCTGGGACACACCACACACACACACACACACACACACACACACACACATTCAATTGACTACCATCATTGTTTTCTAACACTGTTATTGCAAACAACTGGTTATAGTGAACATACAGAATTTCTCCAACTCAACTGTTACACCAAAAATGTGTTAACAAGTACCTTGTTCAGTTCTGCCATGCTATTTTTAATAAAACTTCAAGTATTTTTTCCCTTTCTATTACAAACAATACTTTCCATTGCCAATCATAGAAATTATATACTTTTTAGAGAGTAACTGAGTACAGAATGATAAGATCATATCTTTCCAAAACACATTTTTAGTTTTACAACTAAAATGCATTCACAGACACTGTAAAGTAAACCTAGTTCAACTGTCAGAAAAAAATTCTCCTAACTAGGGATCAAGTATATCAATCAGCAGCAGCAAAAATAAGTCAATTAGTACCATATTGTTGGCACAAAGATTCAGAAAACAAATTCCCAGGCACAGTAGTCCACATTCTAGAATTTAAAACCACCCTATGTTGATTATACAGAACAGATGGCTACATATTTAACCAAGCCCTTTACCTGAACAGGACTGCAGCTACCAACTGCCATGTCCACATTTACATATATCACTACTGCTGGCCCTGTTTGATAATTCAATAAATAATGGAATAAATGGGTATCTTTTGAAACTAATTCCTCCCATAGACAATTTGCCAAAGTGACTTTCATCACAATGCAAAATGGGTCGTCTCACGGTGTCTTGTAGTTTTGTTTTTCTGTGTGTGTGTGTGTGTGTGTGTGTGTGTGTGTGTGTGTGTGTGTGTGTGTGTTGTTATATTTGTTAAAAGAACTTGGTACTAAATTCCAGTGAAGAGAGTAATGGACTTTGAGGAAGGAACTGCTTCAATCAGTGCTTTCTTTGTTTTAAACACATTGCTTTTCTTACTAGATGAGATTAAAGAAAAAGATGCTCGCATTGCAAAACAGGCTGGGCCAAGCATTAGGCAATATATGAGAAAGGACTCTCAATTCATTTATAATCTCAATTACTAAACATATTGCTTTTGCATCTTATATATGAGATGTGACAATAAAGTAATGAGATCCGTTTTTTATTTGGTTCATAAATTGGCACTGATAGAAATTCCAAAATACGTACAGCTGAGGAACTTCAAAATGGATGGAATAAATTTATAGTCAAGATCATTCATTTCATAATATATAACATTCATTTATATATGTAAGTTCTGGTATATGCATATACACACATTTTAATTTGGTGACAAACACTGAGGAGTATGCATGTTTTCCGATGCATTGAGCTTTTCAAGAAAGTCTTTCAAATGCAAATATGCATTTTAATTTATTACTCTTTGGAAAATCTTTATGGTCCTCCTTGAGACCAGAATGAAATAACTGGTTTAAGATGAAAACTCTGCTTTGGATTCTTTATTATAACTGTTCAGCTGACTATCATCTAAAGACAAAACTAAGGAAACAATTCTCACTCATTTGGGTATTGGCATCCACAGAGAAAATATTTCAGGTTTCATCAGACATCATGATTATGTGTTAAGTTATGTGACTCATGAGCCCAAAAGTAAGTAAGTAAATAAATAAACCTACTCTCCCAAAATGCTATACTTGGGTCTATGATGAAGAAGGCAAAGGCAGAAAAAGCAAAAGTGTAGTGTGGGCTACAGAGATGAAAGTGTGCTGTATGAAAAAAGATGATATTCAGGATTATTCAGACTCAAGGCATCGAGGCTCAGATGAACACCAGTGACCATAGAAATCCTCATGCTGTGTCCAGAAGGTAGCAGAAAACTAAAGGAAAGGGAATAATAATTCAAGACCTTAATAAACAAAAGAAAGAAGCTATGAATAGATGAGAATGTGCTCTTTTTGCAGAGATGAGACAAGTATAACAGAGAGTACTCAAAATTACTCTCAGCTCAGGAGTACATTTTGATTTCAATGAATGACCTCCATGTACACTGTCATTACTCTTGACAGAGTATATTCAAATTGTTACTAATGGTCTTATGTACTCATGTCTTGTGTATTTTCAGTGATTTTATGGCAGGATTTGGCTTTCCAAACAATACATTTTTTTTTAACCAGCTCTTCTCTTTTTTCCATAATCATTAATCCACTTTATTCTCATATCTTTCTGTCACCATCTTCTTCATTTTATTTTTCTAATTAATCCCTTTTATATCTTTTACTCTTTCTACTGTGTGTTCTATGCCATTATTGGTTAAGGAAAAAAAATACACCATTTCATCTTAAAGACCAATGACAGCAGTTAAGAGCCAAAGTTCACCTGAATCACCACAAAGGACACAGTCAACACTATTAGTCATTAATCAAAATGAGATACCACTTCATACCCACTAGGATGGCCATAATCAAAAGACAGTAAAAAATACTGGAAAAGATGTGGACTACCTGGAACCTGCTTATATTACTGGCGGGGAAAGTAAACTGGAACAGTCAGCTTTACAAAATAAAAACATGAATTTACTATATAATCCAGCAATTTCCCTCCCAGGTGTTATCCACTCCTCTAAAAATAAATAAATAAATAAATAAACATATGTCCACGCAAACACTTATATGCAAATGTATACAGTAGGATTATTCCTTGTGGCACAAAAAGAAACCATCCAAATGTCCACTAACTGATAAATGAATGAACAAAATTTATCTGAATAATCTTTGGCAATAAAATCAAATGAAATAATGATATATGCTATGACATGGATTAACCTCAAAAACATTATGCTTAGTTAAAGAAGCCCAATGCAGAAGAGTACACATTTTATTATTACATTTAAGAAAGACTAAATCTCTGAAGAGAAAAGGCAGATCAGTGTTTGCCTAGGGCTGAGATGGGGTCAAGGACAGATTGCACATAAGCATGAGGGGTCCTTTTGGGGGTGGGGGAAATGTTCTAAAATTAAATTTTAGTAACGTTTGCACAACTCCAGAAATTTATTTTAAAGCATTGGGCTGCATGCTTAAAATGGGTAAGTTTTATAGTATGTAAATTATACCTCAATAAAGCTTTAAAAAACTCTGAGTGTATCATTTTTAAATAGATAGAAAATGATATCTATTTAAAGATATCATTTAAAGAAAAATCTGACAGCTTGGGGTAAAGACATGTTAAATTGCCCAGGCAGATCCCTAGCATGTTATACAGGGTGGGCAAAGGTAGGCTTACAGTTGTGAGTACACAGAACAGTTTTGTTTTTGCATTGCTATTGATTTCATCATTATTATCGTATTTCTTTTATGAACAACTGTAAACCTACTTTTGCCACAACCCATATGTTATACTTTAGTTTCCTTAGTATTTATAGAACACACTGAAATATTGCCCTCATGTATACATTCTAGCTTAAAGATTTATCAAATTCAGGCCTTTAGGTTATTGATTAGATCCTTCTTTATGTTACAGTCATGTACCACATGACCTTTCATTCAACAGCAGACCGCATATACAACGGTGGTCGCTGTCAAAATGCCGTAGCAAAAGGCATCACTCACCTGTTTGGGGGATGCTGGTGGACACACACTGCCCTGCCAGTTGCATAAGAGTGGAGCTATGAAATTACATAAGGTACAGATACTTGGTAATGATAGTAAATGTCTATGTTACTGGTCTATGTATTTACTATAGTATACTTTTATCATTATTTTAGAATGTACTCTTTCTATCTTTTTTTTTTATGTTTGCTATAGGCCCTGGCCAATTGGCTCAGTGGTAGAGTGTTGGCTTGGTGGGTGGATGTCCCAGGTTGGATTCTGGGTCCGGGCACACAGAAGCATCCATCTGCTTCTCCATCCCTCCTCCTCTCGCTTCTCTCTCTCTCTCTCTCTCTCTCTCTCTCTCTCTTCCCTTCCTGCAGCCATGGCTTGCTTGGCACGAGTTGGCCGTGGACACTAAGGATGGCTTTATGGCCTCCGCCTCAGACGAAGAAGAACTCTGCTGCTGAGCAACCTCCCCCTCAGATGGGCGGAGCACCACCCTCTAGTGGGCTTGGTCGGTGGATCCCAGTAGGGCCACATGCAGGAGTCTGTCTCTGTCTCCATCTCCCCTTCTCTCACTGAATAATAAAATAAAACAGTTCACTGTAAAACAGTATGCTGAGCTAAACCAGCAACAACCGAGACTCCTGATTGCATCATTTTCTCTTGTGTTTGATTCAATCTCGTGTTGTTTTGTACAGTCACATGCTGTCCAGGCTTGCAGCCCAGGCTGCACCATCTAGCCTAGTTATGCAGTAGGCTGCAGTCTAGCCTAGCTGCTAGAGTCTGGGTTTGTGTGAGTAGACTCTCTGATCACCTAACAATGCATTACTCAGACGTATCCCCATTGTTAAGTGGCATATGCCTGTATCAATAGATATATTAAATTGGTGTGTGAACATTGATATATTAAAAATAGCTTATTTCACAATTTTTTATGTATAAATCAAGCATGGCTTACAGCTGAGCTAACTTTGACATTTTTTTCAGGAAAAAAAATGCTGTATTCTTTCCATGTGTCTATTGTTTATAAATATCTATATACTTTTGTAATAGTTCCTTTCACAGCATACTGCAATGGTCCACCCATTCCTGACTCACTGTACTGGTGAAAGCTCCTTGTAGACAGAAGCAATATCCTCAATGATTTGCGATACAACTAACATATCATTGCTATCCAAATGATTTTGGTTGAACCTTACATATATTAGTTCACTGTGGCTGCCATAACAAATGATCACAAATTTGCTGGCTTAAAAATCACAGAAATTACTTGTCTCATATTTCTGGAGCTCAGAAACCTGGAATCAAGATTTTGGCGAGGCCACACTCCCTCTGGAGGCTCTCAGAGAGAATCCTTCCTTGCATATTCTAGCCTCTGAGAGCTATGAACTTTCCTCATCTTCTCTGGCTTGTGACCACATCACTGAAAACTCTGGCCCTCCAATCTCATATCACCTTTTTCTCTTCTGTCTCCTAGAAGAACACTCATCACTGGATTTGGTGACCACCTGGGTAATCCAGGAGGATTTCATCTCAAATCCTTAGCTTAGTAATATCTGCAAAGACCCTTTTTCCAAATAAAGTCACATTCACGGGTTCTTAAAAGAACATATTTGGGAGAAGGCAACATCAAACTCCCTACACTACCTAAAGATTAATTTTGAAGTATTTTAAAGAGTTTGACAATGCCTACATTAAAACAAAGCGACTTTGTCACCCCACTAATTTACTGTTGTCAGAGAAAATGCTTGCTTTATTTACCTATGTCATTCAAACTAAATTCTGGTAGTCGAGTCCATGATGGGGTTAATGATGGCCTAGTGGGAAGACAGGAAGCGGCCTTTCCGTAACGAATCGGCATCAGTCACTGAAGCATGCGCCAGCTGCATATTATTCCCGCTGCTTTCACGTTTTCCCCAAATTTTCCTTTTGATTGATAGCAGTTATTTTCCATGGTTCTTTAACTTTCTAATGGTATTTTTCCAAAGGAGATGGATCTGCATACATCTTGATTTCGTGTTTGTGAAAAGGAAGTGACCAATCACAGTCATCTAGACTTGAGTAACTGTAGTTTAGGAGTACAGACTTCTACAGCTTTAAGGGGGAAGAAGGGAGAGAACAAAAGAGTGATGTATTTTTAACTTGATTTATTTTATTGATTTTAGAGAGAGGAAGGGAGATAGCAAGAGAGAGACAGGAATATTGATCTGTTCCTGTATGTGCCCTGACTGGGTATCGAACCAGCAACCTTTGTGCTTCGGGACGATGCTCCAATCAACGAAGTTATCAGGCCAGGGCAAGAGTAATATATTATTAAATGTTTTAAAAATAAGAATAAATGGAAATGGTCAACAGCTTTTTAAGTTTCACTTTGGATGCAACTGGAACTCAAAAACAGTCAACTCTAATAATTCCACCTTTGAGTGAGGAAATCTTACCAATATCATAGTACATTGCTCTCCTTTTTTATCTAAGCTTTTAAAGATAAATGGAGAAACTCAAAAACAAAAAAATCTTTTGGTCTGCAAGAATTTGAGGCAACCTCATCAAGACCAATTCTATTCCCTTAAATCTTTCCACAATACACAGTTTGCCAAGGAAATTAAAAGGCAATCGATATTAAATTTCTTGTAGAGCTTCTGCCTCATTTCTTTCCAAAGTATTTACATGATTCAAATACTATAACATACATTAAGATGAAAAATTTAAATAAAACTAAGAATTAACAACCATCAGTGTTAAAGCCTACAATTATTGTTTGCTTTCTTATTTAAAAAGACGAACACTTAAGGTTTATTAGTATTTTATCAATGTACAACTTTCCTTTTTAAAGTTTGAGAAATACTGTACATATGCTAATATTTTCCCAGGATCATGACTATGCTTGGTTAGATACTTAACAAGTTTTTCTGGGGTAGAATAAGATAATAAAAAGAAAAAATATAAATGGAAAATGTATTTTGTGCAAATTAGCATTATTTGTTTTAAAATTAACGTTATTTGTTTCAATATTTGAATGTTTTTCATTTCCTAATATCTCATTTGCATTAGAAAAAGTTGAAGAATTTCAACAACATACTAATAAACTGACAGAAGAAATATTTTATTTAGAGAGAAATGAGATAGAGTATATAAAAGGGTATTGACAACCATAAATATCTAAAGAAGTATACTTTAATTTTTCTTATAAATCATCTTCATTCACTTTAAATTTAAAACTATACATTGCATCAGAGCAGGAGACTTTACTAAGCTTTTGTTTAACAATTTATTCTCCAAACCTTGAGCAGTGCCTGGCACTGGTAGGTTCTCACTAGGTCTTTGTCAAATAAATGAAGAAAGAAATGAAAGGAACCAAGAACACGGATACACAGCCCAAAGTCTGAGTCCAGGTTCCACTGACTGTTATACACTAGTGGAGTTCCACTTCTTCACTTCTTCCCCCGGTCACTTAGCAAGTGGCATAGCATCTGTCTGGCCCTCTCACTATCTTTTATCTGAGCATATGTGTCCTGCTTCCCTGGGTTCCATTGCAAGAATAGAACCTAACCTATAATTCCATTCTCTCTTTACATTCCCAGTGTCCACATGGCATGCTCTCACAACTCAGAAAGTGTCTGAGAATAATGACAATGATGGAGGCACTCTCTCTGATATTTAAGGGATGTGGTATCTAAGCTAATCACTTTCACAAATATCACTGGGGAACAAATTTTTTTTTAATTTTCTGTTGCATGAGGTTTTAGAACTGTTTCTATATATTTCTGCATCACTGTTTCCAAATCTGAAATCCGCTTTTTGGTGCATGCTCTAGTTTTTATGCAATTTTAATTTGTTTTTGTTACAGTTAATGGCATGCATTGGTTTCTAAATTGGAGTTAAAGGGCAATAATGACTCTTGGATTGAACATAACCACAAGGCAATTAATGTTTTATAATCATCACTTTTACATAATTGTAGTTTTTAAATGTAAAAAACTATTATCTGATAAAAACACCCTCTTATTTTGAATAAGATTGAATCATGGCTTCTTTGAGTAGGTGTAAATGTAAGAATAGTCCTGACACCTTCTGTTATATATGTGGCTGTTACATACTTCACCGTCCAAGGTGCAGTATTTCATCATTTGTGATACGTGCCTATATTGCCTATTTTCAAGTTCCCCTTGGCGATCAAGACAAGAATTGGGCTCCTCATATTGTGTGTCATAATTGTGAGGAAATGCTTCATGACTGGACAAAAGGAAAATGCAAAGTAATGCCTTTTGGTATTCCCATGGTTTGGTATGAACCTAAGGACCACAGTAGTGACTGTTATTTCTGTCTGATCCATACAAAGGGCATCAGCAAGAAATAACAGCATATGATCACATATCCTAATATTTCTTCAGCAATATGACCTATCCCACACTCTGAGACACTCCCAGTTCCAGTTTTCAATAGTTTTATTTCTTCTAAGGACGAAGAATGTGAACATGGTGATCAAGTGTATTTTGATAAGATGCATGAGGAAATGGTTGTAGAATCTGAAGGGTTTTCTTCTGATGCCAAGCAGTCATGAATCCCTCAGCAGTGTAGCCAATCTGAACTGAATGACTTAGTAAGAGATTTGGGACTATCAAAGGAAGCAACTGAGTTATTAGCCTACAGGCTTTAAGAAAAGAATGTACTTCACAGGTCACCTAAAGTATCCCATTTCGGGAAGCGTGAACAAATTTTTGTGGACTTTTTTTTCCGAAGACAAACACTTTGTTTACTGTCATGATATCAGTAGTCTTCTCAGCCAGCTAGGTGTTACCACTTACAGTCCAATAGAATGGCGGTTATTTCTTGACAGCTCTAAATGGAGTCTGAAATGTGTTCTCCTACACAACGGTAATGTTTATGCATTGGTTCCAATTGGTTATTCAACTCACTTGCGAGATGATAATGACATAAAAATTGTACTCAACTTTCTGAAATATGAGGAGCATAACTGGATCATTTGTGTGGATCTTAAAATGGTAAATTTCCTGCTAGGACAACAGAGAGGTTTCACAAAGTATCCTTGCTTTCTGTGTTTGTGGGACAGCTGAGCTCGGGAGAAACACTGAATACAGAAGGAGTGGCCGGAACATGAAACTCTGGGTAGGGATGCAAAATATTGTGAATGAACCTGTAGTTAATCAAGACAGGATCATTTTTCCCCCACTTCACATCAAACTTGGCTTAATGAAGCAGTTTGTTCAGGCTTTGAATAAAGAAAGTGAATTCTTTCAACATATTATTTCTGCTTTTCCTGCCTTGTCTTTTGAGAAGATAAAAGCTGGTGTATTTCATGGACCTCAAATTCGAACCCTCATATGTGACAAAGAATTTGCCAGGAAGATGAATAAGGAGGAGAAAGCAGCATGGCAGTCTTTTGTGGCAGTTACAAAGAACTTCCCTGGCAACAAAAAAGCAGAAAACTATGAACTTCTGCTTCAAAGGATGCTGTTGGCTTTCTGCGACATTGGATGTAACATGAGCATTAAGATTCACTTCCTGAAGTCACCTTGATAAGTTTCCTGAAAATCTTGGAGCTGTTAGTGATGAGCAGACTACTGCTGGAGCGTCAAATGAGATTGTCCTCAACAAGTCACATTTGTAGCAAGAGCTACAAATGCAAATTTTTGCCTGAATAGTATTTAAATAACTTTTGTGCAAATTTTATGATTAAAATAAGTGTTTTAATATGTTCTTTTTTGAAATTGTAGACAAATTCTGATGCAACCATATCTTTTAGTGTATTAGTGTATTTACTGCATTATATAAATTATTATCTTTTCACAAAGATGATGCCCAAGAAGACATTCTACTTCATTATGTTAAACTAAATGTTGAAAATTTTACAATAAGATGAAAACCTAAAATCTTGAATTTCAAAAAAACTAGTTTACAGAGAAAAACTAATGTCAGATTTGAGATCAGCACACTCGAATTAGGTAAGAACAAGTGTTTTTGCGGATGCTCCAGGGAAAAGCAACCTGGTCTCATCTCTCCAGGCAGAGAAGAACAGCTCCATCTCCACACATGCTGCAGATGGCTTTTCCAGTCTACCAGAATCATTACCAGCTAGAAGCAGCGGTCATTGGGACTTGGACGTGAGCTGCAAAGTATAGAATTGTGACAATTCCAGTGCCATGCGGACTTTTCCTGGACTCCTGCTCCTTGGGACAGCTCCTAACAGACTGAACTGGGGTCGGGTTACATTTATCAGGGACTTGGCATTGTGTTGGGACCAACTTAGACTTGGTGAACTTGTTAAGGACACTACTCTTTTATGGATTCTTGCTGTATTGGCCAAGAGTTTGCTTAAAGGCTTTAATCACTGTAAAAAAAAAAAAATAGAAGACTGGATAAAGAAGATGTGGCACATATAGGTATACTATTCAGCCATAAGAAATGATCACATTGGATCACTCACAACAAAATGGTGGGATCTTGATAACATTATACGGAGTGAAATAAGTAAATCGGAAAAAAACAAGAACTGCATGATTCCATACATTGGTGGGACATAAAAACGAGACTAAGAGATATGGACAAGAGTGTGGTGGGTACGGGGGTCAGGGGGAGGGAAGGAGGGAGAGGGGGAGGGGGAGGGGGAGGGGCACAAAGAAAACTAGATAGAAGGTGACGGAGGACAATCTGACTTTGGGTGATGGGTATGCAACAGAATTGAATGACAAGATAACCTGGACATGTTTTCTTTGAATATATGTACCCTGATTTATTGATGTCACCCCATTAAAATTAATAAAATTTATTTATTAAAAAAATAAATAAATAAAAATAAAATAAAATTAAAAAATTTTGTTCCCCAGTGTAATGTACCATGTGTCCCTCCACCATCTCTATGTGTCCTCTTGGTTCTCATGTTAAGTGATTGGAGAACTTCACAGAAGACCAGGAAGAAACCTTTGTTTTTCAGCTGCTTCAGAGTCACTTGTTTAACTAAACCCCCCTCCAAAAACAAAAATAAAAAACAACAACAAAAATCAAAATACAGTCACACGTCTATACCTACGCTCATTTGAAACATAGACTTCTGGTATTAACCTTCTGCATATCATCAAATCCAAATCAGTATCTCACAGTCTTCCCAGAGTATGAACAGATTTTTGTTCTGAAAATTCTGACTATCTGTTAAAAATCCTTGGATTCCAACTCCTATCTTTAAAGTCAAGAAGGAAATGGGGAAGAAGAGGGTTAAAAATCTTATCACTGGAGCCCACACTCTCCAGCTGTGAACAACTAGGCTTGTCAGTAGTCCCCAGGGAAACTCCAGCTGCTTTATTAGGATGAATGGGAAACAGAATTTTGACTTTTTGATAGGTGGGGTTATAAATCTGCTATCAATACTGGGAGGGGATCAGCTGGGTTTATGTGCACCAGTTGAATCTTTAATTATAGACCCTGTGAGATGTTCAAATTAGGACATGCCCTATTGTGTTTTAGACAGAAGTGAGAGGAAATGAAGAAACTAGGCTAGTGACTAAGAAAACTCTTTCTCTTGATGGATTTATACAGAAGGACAGGTAACAGCTGTGCACAGCAAGGCCTCTGAATATCCACTGTGTGTCAATTTGCAAGCATTTGCTCATACACAATTCTCTTTTTCATAGTCACAATTTATGATTTCTCTGAATTACAAATCTAGCTTTTAAATAGTCTTTGACATAAAATAGGTAACCAGCTCTAAGACTATTAAAGGTGAAAAGCAAGTTTATTTGAGGTTTTTATTTTTGTTGTTTGAGAGGCAGGGAGAGAGAGACAGGAACATCAAGCTGCTCCTATATGTGCCCTTACCTAAACCAGCAACCTTGGCACTCCAAAGTGATGTTCCAACCAACCAAGCTATCTGGACTGGGCTTTAATCTTTTTATTTACTGATTGATTTAGAGAGCGAGAGACAGGAAGGGAGAGAGAGGGGAGGGGAAAGGGAAGTATTCATTTGTTGTTTCAGTCATGCATTCATTGGTTGCTTCCTGTGTGTGCCCTGACTAGGGATTGAAACCACAACCTTGTCACTTCAGGACAATGCTATTAACTGATTGAGCTAACTGATCAGGGCATTGAGTTTTTCAAAGGAGAAAGACATGCCAACAACAGAGATGCAACTATAGATTAATAAACTTTTCCAACCTCTATTTTCACAAGACAGCATCTATTTTTCTAAGATGAAGTATATTTTTTCTAATACAGGGTATGGGAATTGCCTGTGCACCATTTTCATGGCTTCTAAGACTCAGCCATCTGATGACAGCAATATTCAGAACACATGAATGCACCATCCATCGAACAGTCTGGATTTATTATCTTTTTGTGTGTAAGAAATTACTTCAAAACCTAGCAGGATACAATAAATATTTATTATCTCACAGTTTCTATGGGTCAGATTTCTGGGTTTGGCTCAGCTGGTGCTTGTGGCTGAAGCTCTCTCATGAAGGTGCAGTGAGGGTGCTAGCCAGTTCTGCAGTCTATCTGAATGCTTGGATGGAGAAGGACTGCTTCCAAGCTCACCCAGTGGTTGCTGGCCAAATTTAGTTCTCTATAGACTTTATAGAGTTGAGCTTCCCCTGGCTCTTCATTGGGGGCCTCCCTCATTCCCTGACACCTGGACCTCTCCCTAAAGCAGTTGGCATTCCTCAGAGCAAGCGAGCAAGAGAGTGAGAGAAAACCCTCAAAATGGAATTGCAGTGTTTGTAACCTAATCTCAGAAGTGACATCCTCTGTTCCACAAAAGCGAGTCACCAGATCCAGCCGCAACTGTAGGAGGAAGGGATTACACAAGCGCACGATCACTAAGCAGCAAGGACCATCAGGCAATATCTGAGGGTGCCTTCCACACCCTCACTGTAAACATTCACTTAAGTTATTTCCCTCTAATGCATAAAGATTGGCTCATTAAATCAGTACCAACACCAACAAAAACCATACCATTTAGCTAAGGATTGTGTACCTTTTTTAATTAAAAATAAATAAATGAACAAATAGCCAGCCTTCTGGAATGCATAAGGAAGACTATGTATGGGAGGAGAGAGAAAAACAAAATTAGGAAAACTGCCTTTTGAAAGCATGAGTCATGCAAGGTACTTAGAAAAACAGTGTTTTGTTTTGTTTTTTTGGTTGTATTATGTTTTTTGTATTTTTCTGAAGTGAGAAGCCGGGAGGCAGAGAGACAGACTCCCACATGCGCCTGACTGGGATTCACCCCAGCATGCCCACTAGGGGGTGATGCTTGGCCCCTCTGGGGCGTTGCTCTGTTGCAACCAGAGCCATTCTAGCGCCTGAGGTGAAGGCCATGGAGCCATCCTCAGCACCCGGGACAGCTTTGCTCCAATGAAGCCTTGGCTGTGGGAGGGGAAGAGAGAGATAGAGAGAAAGGAGAGGGGGAGGGGTGGAGAAGCAGATGGGTGCTTCTCCTGTGTGCCCTGGCCAGGATTGAACCCAGGACATCCACACTCTGGGCTGATGCTCTACCACTGAGCCAACCGGTCGGGGCAGAAAAACAGTGTTTTAGTGTAAGATATCAATCTAGAAAATCCTCTTTCAAAAAAGAAGAATTTTCTGTTAATTAAGCCCAGAAAATAGCTTAAGGTTTGTTATTAGAGAATTTTTTTTAGAGTTCAGCTTTTTATTAAATGTGTTACAAAAGAGATTTAGTCCAAAAGGCCAAACCCATGCCATCACCAGACTCCTCATATTCTTCTTTCCTTGACCACTTTCTTATCCTCAACTGGGCAGCAGTGGTGGAGGAGAAGGACCTCCTGCTGCTGCCACCCCAGCTGCAGGGGCAGGTTCACCAGCCCCTGTTGCATATGAGGCTACATGTTGACATTGGCAAAGCCTTTGCCAACAAACCTGGCCTGAAAGGTGGTTTGATTTTTCTTTTAAAAACAACTTATTTCACTGCTAATTTCCATGATTGCTTTAAAGATTTTTATAACATTTTATTGTTAGCAGCATCTAATTTAACCTGCAAATTATAGTGAACTTTTCTCTTTATAGACTTAAAATAATGTTATGAAAAAGGCTCATTGGTTTTCTTAAAGGTGTCACCAACATGCATTACATTTTGGTCACTCTTAAGCTGCAATTTCTTTCCCCAACAAAACCCACAATGAAGCAATAAGAAATGCAAAATTATAGGAACTTATTCTGCTAAGAAAGGCTAGAAATCATCTAGTTCATCCCCTTGTTTTATGTTCCAGGCTGTCAATCCTAAAGGTTACCTTTAATGGAGCTTCTCTTTAAACTTTCATGTTTCAGCCATTCATAAATTCGTGCGAACTCTTTGAAATCCTTTTAAATTTCCTTTCACCAACATCTCTCCGGAAACATTACTTTTATTTATTTATTTATTGAGAGAGAGAGAGAGAGGAAGAGGGAGGGAGTGAGTGAGAAAGAGACATCGATTTGTTGTTCCACTTATTTATGCTTTCATTGGTTGATTCTTGTATGTGCCCTGACCAGGGATCAAACCCACAACCTTGGCATAGTGGGACAAGCTCTAACCAGCTGAGTACTCAGCCAGGGTCAGTAAATATTAAATTTGAAGTCACATTTACTTTTTTTTTTAAGACTTATGGCTTTACTTAGTTTGAGTTATTAAGATAATTGGTACTTTAAATCAGCTAAAAATGATAATTTTATAGCACTTATTGATCTCAGTTAAAACCAGTTTTATATTTGTAAATTTATTCTTGGTTTTCAAAATATAACACCATGGTATTCTCATGAGAAAAGATTGATACGCTTTATTAAAATATAACAGTTACTTATACCAAGTTCAACTCTGTAGCATCAGAAATGATGTGGCTGGATTTTAAACCATGCATCTAGAAGGACTGATAAACAAATGAATAAATCACTTGACTATAGAAATGAAAAGTCAGAATGAAAAGGAATGAATCTCTGGGGAATGGGCAGATGAAATCATTTCACAAGGAAGCCGCCTACCTGGCACCTTCAACATCCCAGCTCTGAGAGATGGTGCAACTCTGGGGGTTGAGGAAGAAGTGCAGTAATAACTACTATATGATCGGTGACAGAACCAAAACCCAAACATATCTCAAACAGATAAGAATAAGAGGCCAAACCTAATATAGTGAAATTTAATCAGACAGTTATTTCGTGGGATCTGAATGTAAGACTCTGTAATTTCACAGATAGCAGAAGTGGAGAACATAAGATCGGGGGGTGGGGGGTCAGGTGCCAACAGTGCATTTACTGTGATCTAGGAGTGATCTGTTTGCCACTCAGCTTTACAGTAGTCTGTGATGAGTACCAGAATATGCCACCCCAAAATATGCCACTTTGCCATAGGATTATTTTGAGCCAAAGACAACTGAGAAGAAGCAGATCTGAGAAAATCTCCCTGACTGGGCCCCTTATTTCCCTAAACACAGGACAAATTTACAAAGGTGTCCTTCTTCCCTCGAGAAAACTTTAAACATTATCAGCCTGGAGAAGGCACCAGAGGGATCTACATAATAAACTTTACTAAGTAGCCTTTATTTACAATTAGTTTCTTCCCTTATATTTATCAGTTTGTCACCTTTGCAAGCCTAAAATTACTTTCTTTTGTTCTATCATTTCTCTATAAATTTACTGTTCTTGGTTAAAGATGCTCTGTAAGCCAGAGTACTAAACAACTGCTTTGAGTTACTCATTTTTCCCTGGGTATCTCCCAAGAATACATGAGGTCCACATGTTAATAAATTTCCATCTGTTTTGTTCTTGTTAATCTGTATTTTATTATAAGGGTCTCAGCCAAGAATTCAGAGTGGCAGAAGGAAAATTATTTTTCCTTCCCTACAGCTGCATGAGCAGACGCC
This sequence comes from Saccopteryx leptura, assembly GCF_036850995.1. Lineage (NCBI taxonomy): Eukaryota > Metazoa > Chordata > Mammalia > Chiroptera > Emballonuridae > Saccopteryx > Saccopteryx leptura. Next base: position 136,260,282 of record NC_089504.1, read on the forward strand.
TAGTTCATAGGGAGAAAAGTGCAAGTTGCACTCCTGTTAGAGTAGAATTCAACTCTTGGCATCTCACTTTCTTAGAGACAATGATTAATTATAGACTATCTAAAGAAGACCAATCAGAATAAGAAGAAAATGTAAAACTGTGGTAGATGAAGAAAAGATAAAGAATGTGAAGGTCTTTGTCCTAGAAGAGAAATGATTTAGGAGGAGAAAATATTACCTGCAAATATCTGCAGGAGTATCAGTGGAAGAGGGTCAGACGAGTCTTCCTTCCCCCAGGAGGAGTGGGCGTCTCAGGAAGTAGTGAGCACATGGTTGTCAGAGTGCAGAGGAGAGGCCAAGCATGGAAGACAGTGCTACGCTGGAAAGAGTGCTAGGGGAGGCATGGACTACTGCCATCAAGCTATCTTCAAGTCCTAAGAGTCTAAACTGGTCCCCTGGTCAAGACTGGGAAACTTCTTCCAGTCATTGGTGCTTGGTCTAGCCAGCTCTAAAGAAACCTCAGGATGTGCAGGTTGATTTCCAAGAATCATGTGTTCAACTTCTTACATCACAAATCTTCAAGATTTGTCTGCTTTGGTCCATAAAAAAGCACCGTGTAAGCTATAAAATACTATACTGTATAAAGAAAAGTAATTCTCCTTACAAGCTATCTGTTTTATCTTACTCACTGGTACCACTGAGGCCCAGGTACATTTCCTACAGTTCTCCCTGTGCTTTCTAGGAATCAAATCAATCTATAGAGATGGTGGCTCAAAGGAAGGTATAAAACTTTACCACACTCTACCTATGGTGCCCAAAGAACCATGTCACCAGCATTCAGAGAAGGATGCAGTGGGGTATACAGAAGATCTTTATAGAGATGGCAAAGTATGACCTAGGACCTGCAGGAAGAGAAGGGTTTAGATGGACAGAGAGGCGTGCATTTCCCAAAGGGCAAGAGCTCACAGAGAAACATTAAAGGCAGAGACAAGAGCAAAGAGAATAGAATCCTCTTCACTATTCTCTGTGTATTGAGACATAAAGTCACTACATTTTCCTTCTGCCCACTCCTTTTATATCTGCTCAGAAGTAATGAAAAGTAAATCTTGGCTCCTGAATGAGCCACAGTGTTAATGAGGTAGCACCATTAGCATCAGGATTTAGTCTGAAGTAATTACTTCTATCTACATTTCGGCTTTCTCATGGAAAGGTGGGGATGAGAAGAGGTGATTCTAGAAGAACTTTAACTTGGTTCAGGGCAGATGCTTCTATCCGAAATACCGACTCCAAGAATCTTAAACTGCTTAGGAACAGACATCCATAAAAACAATTTTCTTCACAATGTATGGTAGAATCAGTTCCAATTCCCTGGAGACTAATGTTCATTCTTTCAATGACATTCCATGTAGGTATTTTTGATAAACTTTAGTTTTAGTGATGAGATTTCCTTCTACGGCATCATTTTGTTGATGGTGCAATGTGTCCCTTTTTGTGCCTAAAAAACCCCAAAACTTTCCCTGGCTGGTTGGCTCAGTGGTAGAGCATTGGCCTGGCATGTGGAAGTACTGGGTTTGATTCCCAGTCGGGGCACACATGAGAAGTGTTCATCTGCTTCTCCACCCCTCCCCTCTCCCTTCTCTCTCTCTCTCTCACACTTTCTTTCTCTCTTACCCTCCTGTAGCCAGGGCTTGAATGGTTTGAGCAAGTGGGTCCCAGGTGTTGAGGATGGCACAATGGCCTTGTCTCAGGCACTAAAATGCTCGGTTGCCTAGCAACAGAACAGCAGCCCCTTATGGACAGAGCATCACTCTGGTAGGGGGCTTGCTGGATGGATCCCAGTCGGGGAGAATGTAGGAGTCTATCTCTCTGCTTTCCACCTTTTCCACTCAATTTAAAAACAAAAAATGAAAAACAAAAAACCCAGCTGATATGAGGTGGGGAACAGTGGGCAGAGAGGACTAGAAAAAGCTAGTGAAAAGTTTTTCATTTCATGTGGAAAACAAGAACGCTGGCTTGATGCCAGAAGAAGACAACAGTATTTAAACTCTAAAGAAGAAAAGTAGTTCAGCCTGGAGGCGTTGGGTCCTATGGGGACAAACTGACCTAATGACACATAATTACCAGTCAGGAGATCTACTCTCCACAGAATCCTCATGAAGTGCCTGAGTCATAGATACAGCATTGTTGCAGAGACAGTGACTACCAGAGTAGCAAACCTGTTGTTTGGTTCCCGGTGCTCACACTGGGCACCACTTGTTGTGGACACAATGACTACTCAGGGACAAGATGAAATGCACCAAGGGGCCATGGGGAGGCAATAGTCCTGGTCAGCAGATCGAAGGAATGAAGCCCCATCCCCATCCTTACTCAGATATTTATTGGCCAGTACAAATAACTCAAGGAAGCAGACAGCAGATGTTCTCAGGGGGTGAACTAAAGGACAAGGAACATGCTGACTCCTAATCTCTGTTCTGAGAGCCTAAACATATTTTATTGTGGTTAAATCTTATCCTGCTGTTTTGCTGTTTCCAGCACGTACTGACTCCAGTACAGGGCCAGAGAGGCCCCTAGATTCTGTCCACTAAAAGCTCTCACCCTAGGGGGCCTTGCTGTCTCTATTTGTTATCCTAACTCTGCATGTTTTCACAGCATGTTCCCACATAGCATGACCAGCATATATCTTCCTCATTCCCTTATACAAAAGGGCTCTCTTACTATTATGTGTGATTTCTTTCAGCTTCTTCCCTTGTGCTATCTTCACTTCCGCTCTCTTCCTCCCAATGCCCCAACTCCGCCAGCACAGCATATTTCTCCCCTCTGCTCTCCAGTCACAGGAATCTTGAGCTATCAAGCCAGGGTTCAGAAGGCCACGATTACTCCCAGCATTTCCATTTCTTGTTTTTGAAAACCTCTTCCTCAATACAAGTCACCAAGAGACATTAGCCCTTCTTCACTTAATCCCCTTTTTAAGAGAGGTGACCCTTAGGAAGAAAGACAACACTGCACCTAGGAGAACTATGCAGACTCCTGTTTTATCCCTGGGTAGTCTCTGTACCAAGTGGCCATCTTACTGTATTGCAGATTCTTTTCTTCAGTTGGCCCTAAAGTAGTCTCTCAGCAGTGCACCTGTCCCCTACATCCTCCCTGCAGTTTCATATTCACTAATAAACATGTTAGTTGCCTATTCCTTCTCCCTGTTTTTCATCTTCCACAGCATGTGAACGTTGAAAGGTTTCATTGAGGTATGTTCCTCTCTCCTTCTCTACCATACTATACGCTTGTTGGAGGTTGGGGATCACACTGGGTTTTCTGTTTCTATGTCCACAGCACACAGAATTGAGTGAAGCGCACAAATTCTTGGTGGTTACCTATTCACAAAGGATGTGACATGAAACCCTGTTAAGATATGGGCACTCTGAAGAGATACAAAGATGTCTGCATTCAACAGATATTGTCACAGAGCCTTTTACCTGCCAGGCAGTTGTGCCCAGCACTGGGGGGTATGTCAGAGTGAAAAACAGACACAAGTCCTGACCTCCTACAGTGTTCAGTCTCCTGAGGGAGACATTACACAAATAAATAGTTGGAAGATGTGATAGCAGTTAAAATGGAAATGCACAGGATTGCCTGTGTAATTAGGCAACTTGATTTACTCTGAGTAGACATGACATTTGCTATGGCACAGTACCTACACACTAAGGACATTATGAATAAATGAGTGAATTATTAAATACAGCTAAGGAGTGAGAAATTAAAGGGAAGAAAGTTACCAAAAACTTTATGCAATTTTAGTTCCTAAGTAAATGAATATAAAAGGCACAGAGAAAATCCAGTTGTAATAGACACTGAAAACTCAGAGGAATAAACAACTTGGTAGAAGTCACTTCAGAGTGGTTCCTAACCACTGAGCCTCTCGGAAAATCTGAAAACAACCCAACATTGCATATAGTTACAATGGGACCCAGGTTAAGCCCACGGACTCAGGCGAAGAAATAATGCAAAAGTATTTTACTAATAATGCCCACTTCAGGACAGAACCACATTGATATTTCCAGGCTGGCAGGTCCTTTGGAAAACTTGTATCTGTGTAATACACCCTGAAGACGAGGTATTTTCCATGGTAGAAACACAACACAAGCCTAGACATAAATCTAAAATCCGTGTACGAGCTTTAGTACAATACCTGGCATGTTGAAAAAATAAAATAACATAGGTAAGAGAGTGAAAAGGAAAAAAAAAAGAAGGTATTTCCACGTTAAACACAGATTAGAAGGAACAGAACAAAACATTTCCCTGTCCCCCTTTTTAAAGTGTGTGTTCAAAAGAAAAACTGAATCTTTGTTTTGATTTAAGATTTCCTGTCTTAAGAGTGGAAAAGAAACGAGAGAACATGTCCACTTCCCTGAGTCGGCCCATTCTCCCTCTACCCTTCTTTCCCTTGAAGGGATTGATTGCCAGGTGGTAATAGAGCCAGTCATAACTGGACTGCATTTTGCTTGATACGCATCTGCCTTCCAAAATGTGTTTAAAATTTTTACAGTGCCTTTATAGTCCCATGGTTTAAAAATGCTTTTACTAATTTAAGTCTTATTCTTTACTGGACACTAAGCTGTGAGATAGATTTGCAGAGGCGCTGCAGTTTTTAATGAGGGAGGGGAGATAAACTGCACGGAAAAGCCCAGCGTGCTCCCCAGCTGCACAATATGCGTCTCCGACTGTCATTATAGCGAAGAGATGATCTACAGCAGGAGGGCAAAACACCTTGAACCACCGCTAAGAAAAGGGCTGACAAAGGGATGTGATCAGCCGAAGACAGGCTGTTCTAACACCGCGGCACCCCCTCACACTCACTGGTGTAAATGAGTGTCTCCAGCTCTGCTCAAACAAACAGCAGTTAGACTCTGTTTCTGGTTTCTCATTTGTTTCCCTCAGTTCTACCGAAGGGCGTTCTTTAATCAAGCAGCTGCCACACTGCTAACTGGCTTCCAGACTGAGCTGCTCCAAACACAGGCGCCCTTGCTGGGGTCTACAGGAAGTTGTTAGGCCTGTTAGGACACAGCGGATCCCTGGAAAGTCATCGGCTGCTCTGCTCCCCGCCGCCTGCCAGGTGGTCTGCGGGCTCCCCTTTCTCTGCGGCCACTGGAACCCACTCTTATTCGGGGGCTGTCTCAGGAACGCGCGACTGAGGCATTCAATGACGCTGATGTCCAGTGTATGCCATCAACCGAGACTTCAAACGTCCCTGGCAAATTCTACCTGAATCTTTCCAAGACCATTTTTTAGAGAAGAAAACATAAAAGTTAACATTTCTACAAGCTAAGAGGGGAGTATTTACACAGGAACTGGCTTCACCTGATGACTGGGAAGGGAGGACAGAAGGATCATCCCCTGAGTTCAGAATGTGCACGAGCGCTGTTTCCTTCCCCCTGAAACAGAATGACGCTGTCGGCGTCATCCTCTGGGTTCTAATAGAAGTTAAGGGCTCTGACTAGGGCCTTAGGGTCACTGTCTGACTCGGGCTGGAGGGGCAGGCGGCCCCTCTCTGTAACGGCGCCCTGATGAAGCGAGGAGGACTGGAGCACCGGAGCAGCCTGGGACTGCAGGGACTTGGGACTTGGCGCCCGGAGGCAGAACTTTCCAGAGCTGCTGGGGCTCTGCATGCACCAGCCACGTGCTCTCAGGGTCACATCAGAGAGCAGCCCTCTCTCAGTGCCTGGGAGCCTTTGAAAAGTGACTGACAGGTCACTTCCCTCAGACAGCACAGGGACTTCCCCTCAGACAAATCCTCCACGGAGGAGATTCCCAATTAACCAGCCGCTCACTTCAACTATTCGTCTTACATCAGCTGGGACCACTGACAATGGGGCTGTGGGCTGTGCATGGCACCTTTATGAGAAGACGTAACTATGTGTTCTGTCTTAATAACAATTATTTTTCCCCAACCTATCATCTCCTTTTATTTTTTTAATTAAAAGTAGCAATCATCAATTCTTTTATGTAAGGACCCACTTCATTCAATAATTTCTGAAGGAACCAAAGAAGTTTTTTGAGTGTTAAATCTAAAAAAAAAAAGGAAAACAAATTTATTATTTCACTAAAAATAACAATAAACTCACTGCCTATTAAAACAATGTTAAAAATCTATGTTTTCTCAAAATAAAAAAAAATTAATGAGAATTTAAAAATTATTCTTTGCCAATTTCTATAAATATCTGCCTCAATAAAAGAGAACAGAAACTATATCCCTGGAGTTCTTTCTCCATATAATCTGTTGCTATGTGTTGATTTGGTGGATATAGAGGAAGAAAATCTGCCCTTGCTCAGATGTACCTGGGAAAAGAGGGAGTATCTTGATAGTTTTTCAGAGAATTGTAAATACCCTTCTTTAATAATACAGCACTTAAAAAGTGGTAATTCCTTAAAGATCAGGTATAATGTAGACTCCACATGTCTATCTTAAACTTTAAATAAATCTTTTAACCAATATTGATGGTTATTTTTATATGCCAACGAAGCTCGGCCACAATTTCCAGTTATTAGAGCAAACTCCAGTCTAACTGTCACCATAAAGGTATTTTTTAGGTGTGATTGATATTTAAGTAAGTAGATGTTAAATAAAACAGATTATCACCCAATTAGCTGAAGGCTCTAAGTCACTGAATTATACAAATTTTCAGAAGGTTCACACATTTCACTACACAACATTTTGAAAATTACATTTGCTAGTATCATCACCAAGCTCATCAAGAGTCTTTTGGTATTGGGAAGTTGCCAAGCTCACATGGGCAGTTAAAAGTTTTCTAAAATACTGATTTCTGCAGGAAAATTTGAATGTTAGCACTAGTAAAAAATACTGTCTGTTGGTTCCCTTGAAGTGCCATGCTCATTGTTCATTCTGGAAAAAAACACCTATTGAAAACCCAAGTCTGAATAAATCTCTGTCAGTAAATCTTTCTACTAAAGACAATTTTTCATTTACAATAAAAAGGGGGGTGGGGCTAGTACCACTTGCCACTCAAACCATCTGTGAACACGTCTCAGGACACAGTTCTTTGTGTGCAGTAGAAGCACTTGATGTGCACTGCCAATTTCATCCCAGAATGCAGTCAAACTGTCAAGGTTTAATACAAAAATAACTTCTACTAAATCATGAAGGACATTTTTAAGTGAAAATGATTTTTTTTAAATTGCAAGTATGTGGCTGTGCAGTATGAGGACAGTGAGTCCCCGTGCAGTGTGGTGCCACTACCTTGATGTGTGATAACGGGCCGTCGACTTATGCACCACTGCCTCTGCACTGTCAGTGCCAATAGAGACAAAGTAAAATAATGTCTTTGGATTACTCTGTGAACAGTTTTGACCTTTCAGACCCCTTAAAAGGTCCTGGGCCTCCCATGGATCTGTGGAACACAGTTTAAGAACTGCAGAACTGACCTGCTACATCCCAAGCTCACAGAGGGCCAGAAGACAAAATTTAAGCTGGCAGCTGTTAGGCATGATATGTCCCTTGGTTCTGCCCAGAAATTAAAATGGCCTCTAGAGTTATGACCTTTAAATGAGGGTACACACACGAGGGTACACAAAAACTTTCCAAAATCGACATGCTTCAGGGGTGTGTCCAGATGCCACTTCTGGCTCTGTTTTCAACTTCCCTTTTACATTAGTCCTGACCTCTCTCTCTTTGTAAAGAAATGGTATTTCTACCCATCCCATTGTACAATAGTGTGTACTGTCTGACTGTTCTATCCTCTCAGGACACCCAACAAAAATATAATTGGAAATGCTGGTTTTGGTGTTAAAAAAAAAAACCTATGAAGACTGGAGAAAAAGCAATTTGCAAGTGAGGGGGCTTTCCATAAAATTGAAGCAGAGTTTAGTGGAGTCATTTACTGAAAGATCATTTAAAATGATATTTGATGAAAGATCAGTAAATGATATTTTGGCACATACCCCAAAAGGATTTCAAAGAATTGAGAAACTTCATTATAGCAATACTACTGGTGTTTCCATCTGTTCATCTGTAAAAAAGGTTTTCTTATTCTTCAGATGTAAGTGAAAAATTGGGATCGTGTGATGCTGAACCCGGATTCATTTCAGCAATAATATTCATCTTTTAATACATGAACTAATTTGTAAAAAATATTTAAAAGATACCTCAATCTCATTAAAGACACATGGCCAATAGCACTTGACTTTTTATTTTTCATAATTATGAACAGAATAACAAAGCATTTATTATGGGCTAGCAACTAAACGCTTAACTATTCTAACTCACTTAACCCTCATAACATTCATATTAGACTAATATTCTTATTATTAAAGATGTATTTTAAAAATGTATGATGGTAGGTAACAAATCACTTTTAGTATTTATATTCCATTGGACATATGTAAAACAGGGATATAATAACAATTTTGTTTTAAATTGTCAACATAAATAAGACCTAAAGGGAAATTATGGTCTTTGTAAATACTGAAAATCTATGACAAAAATTTTAGCTGTTAACATAAACATGGAGAGGTTCATGGTATGTTGAGTAAAATGTTTAAGGAGGCCAGAACACGTTAGCTCCTAGCATCGGCCGAGCTGTCCCGAGTTCAATTCCCAGTCAGGGCACACAGGAGAAGCAACCACCTGCTTTTCCACCCCCACCCCTCTCGCTTCTCTCTCTCTCACTCTCTCTCTCTCTCTCTCTCTCTCTGTTCTCCTCTCCTCCTGCAGCCAAAGCTCAATTAGAGTGAGTTGGCCCTGGGTGTTTACAATGGCTCCGTGGTCTTCGCCTCAGGGGCTAAAAAAAATGGCTCCGGTGCAAGGGAGCAAGGGCCCCAGATGGGCAGAGCATTGCCCCCTAGTGGGCTTGCCAGGTGGATCCCAGTCGGGGTACATGTGGGAATCTGTCTCTGTCTCCCCTCCTCTCACTAAAATAAAAAAATGTTTAAGGAGTTCTGTCCTAGGTGAGGGGAAAGCTTCAAGAACCACCTCCCTGGCCTAAAGAATTTTCAGAGAATGGCTTAAGATCTACCAGTTCTGAAACCAAGAGCACCTGAGTGACTCACCTACAGTGGTGAGTTAGTTACCATCCTTGTCACTGTTTGTTTCCCAATGGTCAGTTCATTGAAAATGCATCTTCTCTCCACACTTAGAGGAACATTAGTTATGTCTAAGTTTAACACTCCTGTGTTCCTGAATAAAAATTAAGTAAATATACAGTTTCTAAGGGTTTAAAGATAGTAATTATATTCTTTAGTTAAACGCCTCATATTAGATATAAAATAGTAATATCCTGCAATAATTACTTTCAACTCAGTAGCAATAGAGTCATTAGTTATTATGGGATTCTTTTTTTTTTTTTCAGAGACAGAACGAAAGGGATAGATAGGGACAGACAGACAGGAATGGAGAGAGATGAGAAGCATCAATCATCAGTTTTTCGTTGTGGCACTTTAGTTGTTCATTGATTGCTTTCTCATATGTGCCTTGACCGCGGGCCTACAGCAGACAGAGTAACCCCCTTGCTGGAGCCAGCGACCTTGGGTCCAAGCTGGTGAGCTTTGCTCAAACCAGATGAGCCCGTGCTCAAGCTGGTGACCTCGGGGTCTTGAACCTGGGTCCTCCGCATCCCAGTCCAATGCTCTATCCACTGCACCACTGCCTGGTCAGGCTATTATGGGGTTCTTAAGTTTTGTCATAGTAGGATTCATAATTCCTTCCATAAATAGAAAGGTGTGCTCTTCATTATAAACTAATGGCCCAATAATTACCTTTCAGTTAGGCAACTTGTATGTTGAACTTGCAAGTGATTTATGATTAAGCGATGACAGGCACTTATCAAAAGAAATATTCCAATGCAGTTCACTTGCAATAAATTAAACTACTCAAAATAAACAATTTTCCTAGTCATTACCATGCTGTAAGTTGTTAAAACAAGTACATGAAGACTGTTTCTAATAATAGTAGAGAGTCTTATATTGAAGCAACCCTCCCACAAAACAGGACTTTTTATAAAAATATCAAAAATAATTTTCTGAAGGAACTATAGAGAAATCAAAAGCAGCAGAAACCAGAGAGGGGAATTAATGCTGTGAAGAAGGTAACAGCACTGTTTTTCATGTTTCATGTTTTCCTTCCCCTGTTTTTGTTTCTTCGTTGGAGAGAAGGGCAAAGTCAGCTCCACTCTGGAGGGCAGCTACAACTCTGATAAACTCTTAGTCCTACTAGGCTGAGGACTTGGATGATAGAACCCAGGGCAACCATGGCATCTGTAAAGTGAGAGGGAATCTCATGAAGATGAGACCCACATAAGACTGTCTCAAATTCTACATTTAAATTCTCCCCAAATCTCTGACTGACTTCCAGTATCCATGTGTAAAGGAGAACTCCAAACAGCCCCATTCATGTTATAAGATCAGAACAGAGATTTCAGCTACCATCCTATTATACAAGGGTCCCCAAACTACGGCCTGCGGGCCGCATGCGGCCCTTTGAGGCCATTTATCCACCCCCGCTGCACTTCCAGAAGGGGCACCTCTTTCATTGGTGGTCAGTGAGAGGAGCACATTGACCATCTCATTAGCCAAAGGCAGGCCCATAGTTCCCATTGAAATACTGGTCAGTTTGATTTAAATTTACTTGTTTTTTATTTTAAATATTGTATTTGTTCCCATTTTGTATTTTTACTTTAAAATAAGATATGTGCAGTGTGCATAGGGATTTGTTCATAGTTTTTTTTTATAGTCCGGCCCTCCAACGGTCTGAGGGACAGTGAACTGGCCCCCTGTGTAAAAAGTTTGGGGACCCCTGCTATTATAGAACAGATACTTCACAAGTTTGAATTCAACCAAATTAACCAATATGAAAAAAATCAACATTCTTCAGAAAAAACATAAAAGGATCTAGACTTTTTATAACATATCATTAACAATGTCCATGATACCATCCACAATCCCTAGACATATGAACAGGAAAATGTGGTCCACACTCAACACAAAAGGCGATGTATGAACACATTGGTGTTATTAGGAGACAAGATTTTTAAAGCAATTGTTATAGCTATGCTAGTGTAAAGCCATTAAGCACGGCCACCATCACAGCCGCCTGGCCTGTGCAAGTTCGCATTTGATTTGGACAGGTGGTAATGAAACAACGGAGCCAAGAACTGGTGGGCCATTAGCTTTAATCCTAGCTTGCACCCGGCAGGCAGGCAAGAAATATACACAGTGGGAAAACACTGCCCTTTCCATTCAGGGTTCCTAAAGCTACTGACTTATCTGAGTTTCCTAGAATCAAAGGTTTCTAGCTCACCAGCCTTATTCACCTCTGTTCCCCATCTCCTTCTCTCTGCACAAACTGGTTTTTCCTTCAGCACTCCTCCATCTTGGCTGCTTCTCCTCTCCTCCACGTGGCCCCTCTCTGTTCTCCTTGCTCTCCTAGAATGTAATCACTCTCCCCCCACCCCCAAACAATAAAACTACGTGATCTCTCTTCCTTTTAAAGCCTTTTGGCATGAAAGCCAACACATACTAACATAATCACACCCATCCCAAGCAAGAAGGGTAACTAATATTATCACCTGAGTGACGGGCTTCTACATGGGCAGTGCCATCTTTAACAAAGTGAGCATAATATATTTTATCTGCCCAACTGCTAGGAAAACATGCTCATAATAAATAAATAAACAAGAAATCACAGCATAAAACAGAAATCATATGAAAAAGTACTGAATGAAAATTCTACCACTAAAAAAATATATATCTAAAACAAAAATTCATCGGGTGGGCTTAACAGCTTATTGGAGATAGGTGATAAACTTGAAGACAGGTTAAAATAAATGCCCTAATCTGAATAAAGAAAAATAATATTTAAAGAATGAACAGTATTGCAATGATAATATGGAAACATCGAACATTCTAATATACATATAATTGAAACCTCAAAGGAAGAGCGAGAATAGAACTGAAAAAAATATACGCTTCAAAAAATATCCAAATTATTCTAAAATTTTGTAAAAGGTATAAATTTAAGATGAATTTAGCAAACCCAGTGCAGTATAAATGCAAAGAAACCACACCTGGAAGAAAATACTTTAACTTCTGGAGAGCAGCAATACAATATCTGATGACCTGTTATTGAATACAAAGGACAACATATGGCAGTTGGCTATTATCATTAAAATGCAGAAATAAAACAAGTAAAGGCAGTCATTTAAAAGCAATAAAATCTAAGAGATTGAATATGACAAAATAATTTCACGAAGATGTAAATCTTTCTCCCACAGTCCAGTAACATGGTAACAGAGGTCACTTTACCGAGGGAAATGGGTAGAACAGGAAAACTGGGAGACTCATTTTTCACTGACTGCTCTGTTGCACCTTCTGAATACCATTTAGCTACTTAAAAACCCTAAATATGTTTAAAATGCCTAAGAGTGAAAAAATCATATCCTCTATCTGTTATAAAACTTATGTTCCTTATTAATTTGCTACTTCATTCCAAATTATATAGTCTAAAGTTATTAAAATATACATCAGTAAATCTAGAAGATATGAAATTGAACACACAGGAGAGAAATAACTACTATCAGGAAAAATAATATAAGAAAAAACAAGACAGAACTTCAGCATAAGAGAGAAGTGATTTCATCTGTTCTAATAACTATGTTCCTTATGAATTGGCTCTTTCCTTCCTAATGGAATGGCCCAAAACTAACATATGCTTTAATAAATCTAGAAGTCATTAAAAGAACCACCCCACAGATAAGTAGAGTCACCAAAATTAAGGGAAAAAATAATGAGTAAAAACCAAGGCTAAGCTTTGTGATAGCGAGGGGTGGTCAGGAATTTGGAAGAAAAACTGAATTTTCATTTGATCTTTAAAGGTACTTCCATTTATAGGGTGTATCGCAGACTGACTCAGAAAAAATAATGATTTCATACTTAAAAACCACAATTTAATTCCCTACTACTTTATAAGAAAAGCAGCTTAGCACAATGGTTGATAACACTGTCTTATGCTGGCCTAAATTGCTTCATACCATGGTTACATCACTTATTCACTATGCACAGCCTTGAATAAGTGCCTCAGTTTTCTCAATTGAAATATGGAAATAATAAAAAAATACCTATTGATGTAGTTGTGGTAAAGATCAAGTGAGGTAGCATAGTATTAAATTGCTCAGAACAGTATCTTCTATATTATAAACATTAAATAAATGTTTCTAAATGTCACACAGTATTTCAATTAAGCATTACCAGTGTTACTACAAACTCTGTTGTTTAAAAACTAATCTGTCTTTGTGTAGAATAGCTTCAATAATTTTTATTATTAAGTTGTATTTGATTAATCATGATATGTGTAAGCTATTGAAATGAGGTTCCAAAGGATTTTAGTTCTAGAATGGTTACAATCTGCTGCTCTGGGAAAAGGAGGCTCCCTGCCACCAAGTGCCATGTATACACTCTACCAGGACTGTTCTAAAACATAAAACACTAACAGCTTAAAGGAAGAAAGATTTAAAAATAAAAGGGGCCTGACTAGTGGTGATGTAATGGATAGAGCATTGACCTAGGCCCTAGGACACTAAGAACCCAAGTTAGAAATCCAGAGGTTGCCAGCTTGAGCATGGGGTCACTGCCTTGAACGTGAGATTATCGACATGATGCCAAAGTCACTGGTTTGAGCCCAAAGGTCACTGGCTTGAGCCCAAGATCACTGCCTTGAGCACTGGGTCACTGGCTCGGCTGACGCACCACCCTCCTGGTTCAAGGCATGCAGGAGAAGCAATCAATAAACTAAAAGTGATGCAACTATGAGTTGATGCTTCTCATATCTTTCCCTTCCTGCTTCTCTTCCTCTCTCGCTTAAATAAATAAATAAATAAATAAATAAATAAATAAATAAATGGAATTGTATAATATGTGAATTGCAGTATATCCCAATAAAGCTGTTTAAAAAGTACCCAAACTCTTCTTTATGAGTTGGAAATTTTGCAATTCATTTTTCTTTTACTACTCATGTTTCTTTTACTTTTCCCACAGAATTATATTTTAATATTGCATGCTTTATTGGTCAAGCTGTCATTTTTATTTTAAACAAAAATATGTATATAACCTGGAATTTTAAAAAAAATATTGTAATATTTTTGGGGTGTGGTATGGGGTGGGGATGATGATGTGGACAAGTTACCTTGTTCCAAAAATAAAAGCTTCACTGACAAAGAGATGTTTATTCTGTGTGGCCTAGACAGCTCCATATCACCATGATGACCGAACAACTTGAAGGAAGGTGTGTACAGAAATAAGGAACGTGTTAAATGGCAAGAGGACAGACGTGACCCTGAAATTCCAGTCATCATCAACTACAGCATGTGGTGCAGATTCATTTCTAGAGTACGGATGGGATTTCAAGGTGAGAGTGTTCCTTAAGACATGCAACTGTTGTTCAAAGGCCCCTAAGCTGTCAAATGAAGCAGCACAGGGCTCAGGGCTCAGTACTCAGTGCAGAGTAAAGGGGGTAGAGCTTATATAAAATGCTATATACCTATGCCTGTAACTTTAAACAGAGATGAGTTTCTTGTTTTATAGGATGGCAGCTAAATCTTCGCATAGAAAAAAAATTGCTAGTTGAAATTTTTTTTAAATCGAGTTTGCAAATACATTGGTGAACTGATTAAAAACTTTTCAGAGACCAAAACTCGGGTGACAGTGGGACACCAAAGAGGTAAGAGTACTACAAAAGTATTTGCTAAGCCCATTGCAGGAGAGCTTTCTAGTCCTTGGCTGTATAGGCACTAGAGAACAAAGGAAAAGAATTTAATGACCACCAAGATGGGACATCAGTAAGAGATTCTCCCCTGCTTAAAGCTGGGACTCTAAAGGTTACTGCTTCACAGTAACTGCACTGCAAGAAACTTTAACTGACCTAAACTTTGGCATTGGACAAGGTTGAAAAAATTCTCCCTTGATAATTTATAATCACAAAGGGACCAGCATAAGGTTTGACAGCTTGAATTTATGCCACTGTACCCTCCAAAAAAACTTCAAGTTGAAATTTAAAATCCTCCTGCATCTTTCAGTGATCCACAAGCAAATGAAGCAAATGCAGATAATGCTACACAGGCATCCAAGAATTCACACTGAAAAAGGTCCAAGAAATATGAGCTCAGAGTTAATCATTGAAAAATGCACAAGTGAACAAAGCACCATGAGAGAGCCTGCAGAAAAATAAACAAAGACACCAAATCAGACTCACAAAGATTTTGTAAATAGGAATTACCTGGAACAGAATATAAACTCTTATACTTTATCATATATAAAAAGCCATCAATTTTAAAATGCGCCATTATTTTATTTAACACAAAGAGAAAAAAAAACAACACTGACAATTAGAATTGTAAGCTGCCTACCAACTTCAGAAAGGTCAATGGGGTGACATCTCATCTTAGGAAGAATGATACACAGTTAGTATGTTAACATGACTAAGGAATGAGAATGATCTTGTCCAGGGCTGATTCCTTGAAGGCTGGAGTCATGCGAAGCTCCTTCTATTGCTGAGTGCTTTTCACAAGCAGTCCTGGTAGAGCAATGAGGCAACTAATCAAGCCAACAGTCCCCTAATGAGCTGCAGCCTTAAGTCTTGACATCAGAATCCTGATCATGCTAAGGGAAGGGCTGGTGTTCCCCAGACCATGAAGACTGAGGTGGGAGAACAGAGATGGGGGCCAAGGTTCTTTTTATGTCACAATGCTATAACCCCAAGTTTTGAAATCTATTCATTTATCATGTTAGGGGAGGAGTGGTATTACCCCAATCTTGCAGCTCAAACACTCCACAGCCATAGATCGAAACTCTTCCTTCTGGTGTCTTACAACCCGCCATGCTTAAACCCTGGGCATATCTCATAATACAATAGGCAAGGTGGGGAGATAAGCACAAGACATGACTCTTGTTTCTGTGAGCTTTCCCCAATAAATATGGTGGCAGATGGCCCAATGTGTGTCCTGAGGTATTTTCCATTTTCTTGCTCTGTAATGTTTAAGAATCTGTAAATATATATGTATAAGAAGAAAAAGAACATTAAAGACTAAAATTTGAGTAAAAAGCAGAGAGAACTAGAAATAAAAAGTTTATAAAAATACTGTATTGTATACTTAAAATTTGCAAAGAGGGTAAATCTTATATTAAGTATTCTTAACACACACACACACACACACACACACACACGCACGCACACATACAAAGTCATAATAAAGGGGCCAGTGTTGGATGATTTGTTTGTGGCCTTGATGGCAGTGATGATTTTATGACTATATATATACTTGTCCCCAAACTTATCAAGTTATGTACATTAAATATATGATACTTTTTATATGTCAATCATCTCTCAATATTATGGGTTTAAGTATAAGCAAAATGTAAAACTCCACATACAGGTGTATAAACACAATAAATCAAAATGACAAAAGAATTGATGAAATAGAATAAAACCTAAATTAAATGATCACAAATACAATATAAAGAGACAAAAAAAAATCTGAAAGCAGGGTTAATAGAAATAGAGTGAGAAGCTTGACACACTTCAATAAGAGATGCAAAAGAAAAAATACCAAGAACAAAATGAAGTAGAGACAATTTTTAAACATACAGTGGCTACAAATATTCCAGGTTGAACAGCAGTCCAATCTCCAGGTTGAGAACACCTAACATATCTGAAGCAGGATAAATAAAAAGAAATCTACATCTCAAGTTACCCAGATGAAAAAGTAGAGCAAAATAAAACAGAAAACACAGGTTATATTACAAAGGAGTGATAGATTGAACAATGACTTCTTGTAACCAATAATAGAAACTAGAAGTCAGAACATTATTTTCAATTTGCTGAGGAAAAAAAAACTGTCAAGCCAGAAATACGGATGTACAGAAAAATAAGATTAAAAATACCTTTCAAAAATTAAAGTGAAATAAAGTTATTTAAACATACAAAACTAAAGGGGTATGCTACCATCATAGACTTACTTCAGAAAATTCTAGAGACTCTTTTACAGGTGAAAGTGATTATAAATAAGAAGACTGAGGTCTATAAGAAATGAAGAACTGACCTTAAATACTGAATGTGTGTGTGTGTAGATACAGAGAGATTTATAAAGATGACGTCAGAGTAATGGCGGGGTAGGAAGTGATACCGATAAATCTCCCCCAAAACTCAACAAGATCTTCAACCAGAAACAGAAAAACCTATACTTGGAGAGATTTATAAAAAAAAAAAAAAAGATGGAAATAAGTGAAAAAAATAGATATACGTTATGAGAAAGTGACTGTATTTTTTGACATAGATAGAGCAAAATTGACAGAATATCAAGGAGGAACAAATAAATACGCATTAATGGGAGAAATTTTAACATACTTCTTTTCATAACTAATAAATCAAAAAGATCAATCATAACTTAAAAGATTTGAATAACACAGTAAGAACTTGTACTTATAAACCAGTGCTTCTCAAAAAATTTTACCTCAGGCCTCCTCTACATTCTGAATAATTATTGAGATTCCTAGAAAGCTTTTGTTTCTATGGACTATTTCTGTTAATATTTACTATTTAATAAATTAAAATGAGAATTCAAGAAAATATTTATTGATAATTTTAAAATTACAATAAACCCATTACATGTTACCATAAACAATGTAACTTTTATGAAAAGTAATTCTATTTCCTAAAATCAAAAAGTAATTAGTGATGGCCCTGGCCGGTTGGCTCAGCGGTAGAGTGTCGGCCTGGCGTGCGGGGGACCCGGGTTCGATTCCCGGCCAGGGCACACAGGAGAAGCGCCCATTTGCTTCTCCACCACCACCCCCTCCTTCCTCTCTGTCTCTCTCTTCCCCTCCCGCAGCCGAGGCTCCATTGGAGCAAAGATGGCCCGGGTGCTGGGGATGGCTCCTTGGCCTCTGCCCCAGGCGCTAGAGTGGCTCTGGTTGCGGCAAAGCGACGCCCCGGAGGGGCAGAGCATCGCCCCCTGGTGGGCAGAGCGTCGCCCGTGGTGGGCGTGCCGGGTGGATCCGGTCGGGCGCATGTGGGAATCTGTCTGACTGTCTCTCCCCGTTTCCAGCTTCAGAAAAATGCAAAAAAAAAAAAAAAAAAAAAAAGTAATTAGTGATAACGGAACTTTGTTTTTTTTTATTTTTGCAAATCCATAAACATCTCACCAGATGACTATTGTATTCTCCTATCTGCTTCAACATTTATTTTGTTGCAATATCACATCAGATAGCCTCTGAAAACTGCACTGTACACTCATGAGAGAATGAGAGATGAGAAGGCAAATAATGTCATATAATAATAATACTAAGAATAGTTTTGACCCATGATCTTCTGGAAAGGTGTTGGGGAACCCCTCAGCTTCCCTAGACAATACTTCGACAATTGATAGAATAGAATATGTAGTAATTTGCACCCACAAATGAAGAAAATACAAAAAGCTTTTATAGATGTTGATTACATATTGGGCCATAAAATAAGTCTAAATAAATTCTAAAGGATTTGTATGTTAAAAAACCATATTCTCTGGTCACAATTCAATTAAGTTAATAAATCAGTAACATAATCTCTTAAAGATCAGGAAATGCATCAGACACGTGAAGACTGTTTACAAAAGCACTAACTGAAAGAAAAAAAAAGGAAAACCCAAATTTCATTCCAATGTATTCTAGATAAATAGTGATAGAGCCATTACACAGTTTATGTAGTATTTACAGAATATTGTACAGCTGTGTAAATGAATGTAACATAACTACTAGCAACCGGGAAGATAAATCTCAGGAACATAATATTGAGTGAAAAAGCAAGTCACCAAGTGATATACATTTTATGATTCAATTTATACAAATTTATTGTTTACAGGTAAAAACATATTTTGTGGTAACACCATAAAGAAAATAAAGGGAAAATAGACACAAAATCTAGGATAACATTATCTCTGAGGAGGAGAGTAGGAGAGAATGCATGAGGGAAAGATACCCATTCACAGAAATTACTGTATTATTAATTCTCTAAATGCTATGTAAAATTAATAAATTCTCTACGTAATCAGAATTTAATTTTTAAAGTAAAACAAACAAAAAGATTACAGAAAAGTGAACCAACAGACAGAAGGTAGCGTGCCCTGTAGTGCACATTTTTAATCCCAGTGACAACCTAAAATTCATTACAAAACTTGGCTCTATCTCTGCCCAGTTCTTAGTGTAGTAATTTCTCATTTTGAATTATTAGATCATTATGTAATAAAGGCAGATATGAAAGACTACCAGTGAATAATTGTGTTTATAAAACACAGAACCCAGATAAATGACAAAAGTACTATAAAATGTATTACTTATGCTTGGTCCATAATTAATTATAGGTCCTAAAAAGAAAAGATGTTCCAGTAATAATGGTTTTGTCATTTCAGGAGACATATTTATTTGATCTGCTATTTCACGATAATCTATCATTCGCTGCAGCGTTCAATCTTACATAAAAAGCATTACAGTGTGATCACTAGACCTGACTTCTGGGAGGGAATGACATTTAAGATGTCCAGTTGTTAAAAAACAATCTTGAGATTCAAAAGTTTATTTTTTCCTTCTGCCAAAGATATTTCAAAGAAGCGCATCTGAATTCAGATAACAGGCTGCCTGCTGGAAGAATTCCATTCTGGCCTCTGAGCTTTTCTAAGATCTCAGCATTTATAAACAGACCCACCTAGGCCCGGGATTCCAAAGCCCACCGAGTTGGTTGCCAAGTACTTGGCCTGAGCAAAATTTAAAAACATACTGTGTTCTGGATGTCAAACACTGCTCTTAAGAAACAACAGTGCTGTCCCAGGGAACACCACCCAGCCCCACAAGCCAGGGAGCGTCCCAGGCTACACGGTGGGCGACTGGGCCGCTGGTGCAGTCAAGGAGCGGGACGGGAAGCAGCCTGCCGCATGAAAACACCCCGGACTGGCACCTTCATCTCCGCCTGTTCAACATCCCAAACCAGCTCACTCACTGTACTTCATTCATATTTTTCTTGTACGATACAAGCAATTAACATGGAAACTGTTCTTCATAGAGACCAGGGACATTTAAACACAGTATTTGCTCTCTTAGTAACAGAGAATCCATGCCATCTCCCAACCTTAATATAACCCCAGAGAAGCTCTCCCTAAATTTTTAATAAAGCCTTCTTCCACCTAACTCAGATTCTGTGAGGTCAAGTGGAAAAAAGACGTGTGTCCCACAAGCACATGAACAGAGATGCAGACCAGGAAAGGTCTTCCGGGAGTGCAGCCAGCCCTGGCCTCTCATCAATTGGTTTTGGAAGTTTACCTTTTCTCACCACACTCATCACAAGCTTTATTAACAATGTCTGACGCTACTGTACTGCTTATCCCTTAACCAGCCCAAAATTCCACTCCTGGTTAAGTGCTGGCCATACCAACAGGATGCTACCAAACCACAACAGGAATAATCACTGGGTATCAGCAGCGCATAATAAAAACATTCCTAAGAACACACCAGAAAAAAATCAGGAAGCCAGGCAAGGCAATACTGTCAACATAGAGATTATTCTACAGTTAGGAAGATTTGTGTATATGGAGAAATAAAATGGACACATAAATGAGTACCCTTTCCAAATTCCTACATGACTTACAGGTTGCACTAGATGTAGTTAAGAGATCATGAATTACCTAAACATGGTAACTGGACAGCAAGCATCCTTCTCCACAACCTTCCAGAAGGCACTTCTGAGCACCATAGGGGGATAACACGGCGGCTCTAGCCTGATGAGGCTGAAGGCATTATCTATGCAATTAAATCACCCCACGTGTCAAAATACGGCAAATACGGCAAGAAAACAATACACATAATGGTTGCCTGCTGTAGCTCTGCATCTGGAGAAATTTGATGCGTGATTTATGGAGTGTGTGCTATAGCACTGTGTGATCAGAGATAAAGAACTAGAAGAAAATGAAAGACTTAGTACTGTGGTCTCAGACTGCTCTTCTGAAATATGAAGTCTGAGATTTTGCAAACTGTATATACAGCTGTGCATTATAGGGAAACAGCCCCCCCCCCCCCCCGCAATCAAGGTAGAAAGCCTAGGAACCTAGGGGACCCAAATACTCACCTTTGTTTTCAATTTGTGTTAGGAAGAGAGTTTATCACTTTCCATCTGCAGGTGCTCCTGGCAGCAACATCCTTCTCCCATTATGGCAAAAGGCAGGTGCATTTGAAAATTGTACGTTTTAAGCAGAGCACTAATTCTGCTTAAAACTTATGCCACAGTGTTAAATATCTGCTTCATGTCTAAGAGTAGAAAACCTTATAAAAGAAGAAGCTTTATAGGATGCTAGAGGTTTCTTCACAGGAATATTAGTCTGGGACGGGAATTACAGGGCACAACATAAACAACACAGTGTGGTACCTTGAGTCTCACGCTCCACTTCTAGATCCGGCTCCCTAATCGGCTGTGACGGGAATGAGAACCCATGAGGCAAAAGGGAGCAGCACCAGAGGCTGGAGGCCCCTCAGATTTGAAGGGAACAGCTGACAACAGGGCAGCCCTGTCCGGCCTGCAGCTCAGGCTTTGCCCCGTGGAGGAGGAGGCTGCCCACACCAGCTCCCTCTCTAGAGCCTCCTAGATGGTCCTGACCCAGAGAACTGCACCAGCGACGGCTGAGAGGAGCCTCTGATGCCTGAAGTGAGGGGACGCCGGGTGTCACCATCCTCCCTGGGCCTTAGGAATCGCCCAGCCTCTCACCTCACACGTCAGGAAAAGGAGCAGCAGAGACTGGCTGACGAGCCCCCGGAGTCCTAGCCTAGGCGTGGCCTCCGCTTTTCTAACTCCAGGTCCTCGATCCCTCGCCACACAGAGCAGAGCAACAGCAATTGTCAGAAATGCAGACCCTCAGGCCCCATCTCAGGCCAACTGAACTGGGAACTATTTTTTAAACAAGATCCCCTGAAGATTCCTGGGCACATAAGGTTTGACAAGCATGGCTCTATACCAGTGATTTTCAACCACCGGTCTGTGGACCGGTGCATGAAAGAGTTCACCAACCCTGATGTTGTATGAAGACGACAGACCCCACATTGTTTAATAACTCTTCCAACCCAGCAAATCAGAGCTACATGTAAACTTCCTGACTTCCCGTCTCCACTTCTTCACTTCCTAGCTGTGTGACCCTAGGTATATCCTTAAACACTTTCTCTGTTTTCTTCTGTAAAAACCATCACAATACTGACCGCATAAGGTTCTTATCAGGTTATTCAATAATTTTTCATTATTATTCTATGTTAAAATGTCTTCCTACTCGTCTTTCTTCCTGATGGATTGGGAGCCCCTCAGTGGCAGGGAGCTTCATCTGTGTGACCCCGTTCTCTCCTGTTTGTTCTGCAGCCTTCTTTAGAAGGCAGGCCCAGTGGTCTACCTCAATGAGATGCTACCCTCTAGCTCATAATGGGGAGCCCTGGACTAAGGGGAAAGGAAGATCCAGCACGGTGGTGCCTCCCCAAAGCCTCCCATCAGGGTGACTTTCCCTGCAGTACTCTGTCTTCCGAGGTTCTGGGCAATAACAGCTTCTCTGCAGTTAACTGCCATCACTTGTGTCAACAGTTCCTTGGAAAATAATCCTCATCTTATTGTCCTAAATTGAATGTGCCATCTCCATGCTGGTGTGACTCTGACCAATATAACAGGTCCCCCCCCCATTTGCCTAATAAATAAATATCCCTGCATGCCAATGATGGCAAACACTATGCCAGTTGTTGTTGAAGACACAGAAGTAAAAGAAAAAGGACAAAATGCTTGCCCTTTGCGGACCTGATATCCCGGACCTGACACTGTCTGCTACAGAATGCACACCCTTCTAAATGGAGAGATATAATTTCCTCTTTTCCTTAAAACTTTTCCTCAGTCCCATAGCGAAGTGCACACCAACAGCCTGCTGGGTACATGGAGCAGACGTGCCACCAGGAGGTGGGGGAACAAGCCCCCCGAGTGAACGGGAGCCTCGTGGAAGGGCACAGCTGGAACCAGCACTATGTGGATTTGAATCCAAAACTCCTTGTGTTCCTTTAATAAAATCAAAGACTTGCAAAATACATTTATCTGAGAAAGTAAGATTTTTAAAGTGAGCACAGGAAGGTGAATTTTTCAGGTTTTCCATCAGATGGAACCACAGCATGAAGAACACATTGCTCCCATCATCTGTGAAGAATGGTCCCACACACATATCCAGGCTGGCACTTGTTTTTTAAAAAACAACAACAACCCCCCCCCCCGATTTTATGGAAAAGAATCACATTTCTTAGGGAGCAGATGAATTAAGCTAAATGTCTTAGGAGTAGTATGCATCCTTTAAAATTCTGAACTTGAGGCTTTGCAAAATCATCTTTCCACCTGCTTGAAAAGTCTCATGAAATTACTACCTATGCCTTAGAGACCAGGAGACACTCTCTCCCATCCTTCCTTCCCCAAAACACCAGACTTACTGCAAGCAAGCAGAGATTCTCGTTAGAACCATCTCTGAAAAGGATCACCAGAGGATGAGGGCCTTGCCACCTGCCCTGGAAGGTAGTGGGTATTAGCATTAAGTTGTTACAATTACTTCCAGATGCTAACAAAGGTTTCCACCTGCTCTTCCTTCACCTGCCCCCAATGTGAATAAGGACTGGGAAATCTGTGATAATGGTTCTTAGGTTCCAAATCCTTAAAGGTCAACTTAGTCCTACCGATTCATTTGAAGAACCACAATGAGAAATTCCACTTAGTACTTGTTCAGAAAAGGGGGAAAGCTCTCACTTTGTTGGTAATTTTGTTAGAATCTGTTAGTATTAAGCTTGAGTTTTTAAATCCTGCTTTATGCAGTAAGAACAGGTATTCCTGCAAGGTCTGTCTCTATTTAACACTGAATGAAACAGTAGTGGATTCCCAGATTCTTCAGAAAGGCCATAAGTGAGAGCCATAAGTGAGAACTTAGGGGAAGAAGTAATAGTGAGTTGTAGTCAAATAATGAAAATACATTTTCTGCAGTTTTCTTCCAAGGAACTCAAGTTGTTAAATTCAAGAGAATTTAATTCTTTAAAGAAATGGGCTGAACAATAGTCTCAAAGTCCAGCAAAGCAGATTTTTTAACAACATATCGGCAACACTGTGGAGAGTAAAGTTTATGTGCTTGGAGCACAAGTAATAAGGAAAAGAAATGAAAATATTTAGAAACTGCTCCTTTTAATGCAAGTAAATAAGAAGAAAATTGAGAAAAATCTCTGACACCAATATTAATTTTATTTTCTCCTCTCATCTACTTGAAAGATAACCAAATGATATCAATATAAAAATGTTCATGCTTTGAATACATTAAAAGAAAGAAAGAAAATGGAACGCTGCTTTATGGCTACACAAATGTACACATTTTTCCAATCACTTTAGTTACTGCTTTTTCTCGTACATTTAAAGACTTTTGGCATACAGTTGACCTAATTCTTCTAACCCGAATATCAATTCCCACGTGGCCCCAGTATATTCCTTCCATTACTATTTTCTTATGCTCATTCCTTTTTCCAGAATATTTTTTCCTGGAATTAGTCAATTGAAGACTATGTGTAAGATGTGGTATTAAACACTGCTAGGATTAAAAAAAGAAAAAGAAAAGAAAAACTCACACCATCTAGGCTTTAAAATCTGTTTGAAAAGGGCACACACAATATAGGTTACAAATGCATGATAGCGTTTGCGAGTGGTAATTGCAAAATCAGTAAAGCAGTGCCAAGGGCAATGGGCCTTGGGATAAGAGACAACCCGACTGGGTTGCCTGCTCAGGCAAGTGTACAGGGCAGGAAGAAATTATTCAGTGAGTAGGAAAAGAAGGTTATAAAGGTGAATGATGGAAACCAGAAACACAGTGGAAGTGCAGAGAGCCATTTGACCGGAGTAAAGCCACCCAGTAGGAAGCATTGGGAGATGAAGATAAACAGATGGGCTTGAAGCCAAGGAAGCTATGAACACCAAGAGCAAGGCAGTATGGGAGGGTCAGAGATCACCTGAGCGGCCAGACAAATCCTGTTCTCTAAACCTGGTTCTGCTACCTATCACCCTGGGTTTCCACACCCGTAAAATGTTGAGAATAACAGTAGCTATCTCAAAGAGATACCTTAAGCAATAAATAATAAAACTCTATCACAGTGCCTAGCACATATCAAGGCATTTTAAAAAATGTTAAAGTATGTTCTTACTATTAGTCACGCCTAGGAGTCTGGGTTTTGTTGTGTCACCATTAAAGGGGTCTTGATGCAGAGTGACATGATGAATCATTCATCTGGCAAACGACACCAATCCCGACCAGAGCCAGAGGCCACTCTTCTCACGTGCCCTTTCTGCAGTTTTCTCAGTGGTATTTAAAGTCATCCTAACAACATGAATTTGAACTGACTTCTTACTGAGCCACATCATCCCATTATCCCGAGGAACCTCCAGAACAGAGATCCTACCTCCGCACTCGGCCACAGCTTCCCGGCGACGCTCCGGCATCTGCTCGAGTCGCTGCTGAGCTTCACAGCGCAGCCAAGCGTGGGGGCGGCTCGGGAAGGACCTAGACTCACCGTGGCTCACTCGACCAGCTCTCTTCTCCAGTCTCAGTTTTCTCACATGTTAAACATGGAAATAATAAAACTGATCTGGGAATATTTATCAGGCTTAAATGAGATACATGAGGGAAAGGCAAAAAGCATGTCATTTAAAACAGAATGCTAAGCATTGACTATTATTTAATTATCCCTGAAAACAACTCTGTGAGGGCGTGCCTGTTATTTTTCACATATTACAGAAGAAACTGAGGCTAAGTCACAGACAGTATGGGTGGCAGAGCTGCATCTGAAGCTGGCAGTCTGAGTCCAGCACCACCTCACTCTCTCCTCCCACATCCTCAGAACCCCAGAGGGCAACCACACAGACACATCAGCTTCTCCCGCCCAGGGCGGACCTGACCTCATCCAATCACTCATGACAATGTCTTTGGGTGACATAAAAGCCATAATCAAAGGGAAATCCTCAATATCCTTTAGGAATCTGTTTACCTTTCATCACATTTTTTTTTTAATTCCTAATGCCAAAAACTAACAGCCATTTCGATGGAATAGAGAGGTCTCAAGACTTAGGCTAAGGTCCCAGATGTTACCACACTCATGTCTCTTTTTCTTCCAGAATTAATGCATTTTGATAAAAATTTCCATCCTCTGAACTTGGTTGTGGTTCTCCCTCTCCTGACTGTGATCTGACAGCATCTGCAATCAGCTTGGCTCTCTGCCTTCGTGTGAGCTTGAGCTTCTCAGGAGCTACTTCTCTAGCCACTCCTTAGCTGTCTTTTCCCTAGGTTTCTGTGCCTTCAATAATTTTTCATTACTCCACATATCATGTTCTTTTCTTCACCTGTTTCAATATTGCTCTGCTCACCCTATTGCTATTCTTGGGAGGCTTCCCATTTCTTTGTTTTGACAACCCAAGCCTTTTTTTTTTCATTGCAGTTTCCACAGAACATTAAGTATGTGAAGCTGTTTCCTTATTTTTCTTTGAAGACATATATCCAACACTTTACTGGGGAAAATAACTTGCTTCTGATGTTATTGCTCGAGTCTTTGTACCTTTTCACCATGTAATAATCCCCTGTTCTCTTTCACTCAACCCGGGGACTTAATGTGCCCTAAAATATATGCCGGTACACCTGCTTTCTCACTGAGCAGACAAAGGGCACCTATTTAAACTGCGAGTCATTCTTTCTTAATCCAATACTGCGTCTTTTCTTCTTCCATATTCATGTCTCTTAAACTTCAGGGAAGTTCAAGTGTGATATCCACAGGGATGATTTATTTTTCTGAGAACCCTGTTGAGTTTTTCTGAATATAATAAGGCCACGTGCCTCTTCTAACCGAAAGATAAACGAGCATGCTCTAATTCTGTCAAGAGGGCTCCAGGAGACACGAGACTTTTTCACGTGAATGAACCTCTGATCCCTTCCCGGGGTATCAGCACCACTCCCGGCGTTTCCGCCCACTTGGCATGCCCTTCCTTTCAGCTGCCTCAGTGAGAGACAGCAGCCTGTGCCGATACCAGAAGATTGTAAGATATCTTGTCAGTTCTACAAACCAAATGGGAAATATCGAATCACATTATGGAAATATCTGAGTAAAAGACTTTGAGCATGTACAATATTTCCCAGGCTTTTCATATCAAACTACCCCTGGCAATTTTTCACAAAGCTCATTTTTCAATAACAAAACTTAATTTTACTTTAATTTCATCAATTAGTTATTTGGAGTTTTTATTTTCTTCTTTTGCTTTTTACAACAGATGCCATCATGGTAGATTATTTGCAGGAGGAATGAATCCTTCTGGCTTCAGACTTCTATTGCCACTTTAACCTGTGTTAGGAATAAGGGGATTACCTGACCTCCAGGACTGTTCCAACTCTGTGTAAACATAACGAGAACATAATTTGGTAGATTCTGTTTTTATGAGCTCTGCTTCTCAACAATATTTCATTCTGTCATAAGAATTAGCCTATCCCAGACTAGTTAAAAATACCTACCAGCTAAATAACTAGCTATATCCCTGCCATGTTCACATTAACCCCCAGAACGAAGCTGAGGCTGGATTAGGTGAGCAGGGGGAAAGAGCTGGAAGAAGAAATACCAATAGCCACTCAGAAAGCTACACCCTCAGAAAGGCATGTGACCTCACTGTTCTGTCAGGAGAAGCCATCCTTAAACTGATGACATGGTTACCTTTTGAAGTTAGGAGATTTCTCACAAAACCAGGCTTTCTCTTTGTAGAAGAAATATAGAGTGAGCTAGCTAGTGGCAAGAGCAAAGACTCAAGAGCCAGGCTGCAGGTGTGATTTTCAGGTCCTCCACTTCCCAGTCACCTTATGTGGAGCAAGTTACTTATTCTCCTAGGTGGCCATTAGCACTTTGGGACAATGTGGGTAATTATGGCATCTACCTGTGGAGCTCTTATTAGGATCAAGTGAGTAAGTATATGTAAAGCTCTTTAGACTGTGTTTTAAATAATAAATATTAGCTATTATTATTAATTATACTCAATATACTCTGGAGGATCAGTTATTGAATTCATTATTATATTCAGTAAGAGAATGATTACCCTATCATTTGGCAGGTATTTGATAAATATTTGTGAGATTACACTCCTTGAAGTGATGACATTTCATAAACACTCTAGCATCAAAGTCAATGGGCATGGCAGAAAGTAGACTGCACTTGTAACTCAGGTGCAAAGCCTGAAGAGGTGAGGCAAGTATTGCTAAGAGTCATTCTTGGCTCAGGCAGACCAGGGAATCTAGAGGGGCTCACGGTTCGGGGAGCGGAAGAGCCATGTCTACCGATGCTGGGCTGAGAATTAACTGTACAGCAGATTTTGTTCCAGGTGACAAAAAAGCAGGAGTAAAGAAGGCAAATCTGGAGTCAGCCTCATGTAATTCAGGGGTTTCACAGATTAGATCTCTCTGGGTTATTCCAGATTCAACAATAATCCTCAGGTCTATCATAAATTCTAGGTCAAAGAGACCTAGATAAGGTAAAATCTGGAGATTCCTATGGGTATATTTTCTTCCACACAAATCTTCCAATCCATTTTCTAATGAGGAATTGACTGTATGATGAGTTTAAGCAGAAGTTGAAGCATAATTAGGCGGGGTAAATATGGTAACAAAATAACCTATATATACAAAGCCTAGGACAGTCTTTGTCCCTCAGGAGACAGTAAAGTAAATGAACCAATGATAATGCTGAAGTAGAATTCAACTACCTATATATAAATACTGTTTCACTCCTTCGAGAAAGTGGGAAAAAAAAAGACTGAAAATAAATATGACCGAATGTAATATGAATATTTGTTATATTATTTTTACATTGAATATTTTAAATTTCTCAGTCTAAAAAAAACAGCGTGGGGTTGGGGGGGAGGAGAAAAGCAGTCTTTCCCTTACTTAAACTGTCTCTCTAAAAAAATAAAAATTAGGTCGAGTGACGTCACGGAAATGGCGCCGTGAGCAGCGCGTCCGACAGATCTCCCCAAAATCACAACAAATTTATCAACTAGAAACAGAAAAATTTATCCTCGGAGCATTCCGGAGTTCCACACAAACTGAAAGCGAAAGGACTGTTATCACTTGAATCTGAGAAACGAGGGTGTAGAGGAAGCTACCGCAGGGACGTTCATTCAAGCCGCGGAGGGAGTGCGCCTGCGATGAGTCGGCCCACACTTGGGAGCGGCGAGCAGCCGCTGGTGCGCGCCCGGTCCGGTTGCAAAGCGAGTACCGCCCACACTCGGGAGCCGCGGAGGGAGTGTGCCTGCGGTGAGTCGGCCCACACTCGGGAGCGGCGAGCAACCACTGGCGCGTGCCCAGTCCGGTTGCAGAGCGAGTACCGCCCACACTCGGGAGTGGCGAGCAGCCGCCGGTGCGCGCCCGGTCCGGTTGCAGAGCGAGCACCGCTAACGTTCTCAGCGGCCCGCGCACTGCGAGTGAGAGTCCCCAGCCACCGGTGCCTGGAGCACCCCTTTCGCGCGCGTGCCCTACTGGCCCGCACACCCAGGGTGCCCCATTATCCTGCGCCCGGTGCGCCCCAGCCGCCAGCAGCGGGGCGAGCGGGAGAGGCGCTAGGGAGGTCTTCCCTACTTGAGAGATTCTCTCCGTGGGCGGGACACCTCACCCAGCCATTCAAGCTAACAATCAAGCGTTGGGGGAGGGGTGCTCAGGCAGCCTGAAATACCTTTGGGAGCACAGCTGCGGACCCAATCACTGAAATTAGCTTAACCCATGAAATCTGCGCACCCACGGGTTCTAATTGATAAGATCTCTCTCAGTTCAGCGATCCAAGACAAGTGGCGTGATATTTTTTAGTGCCTCTCACTAAAGGGGCGGGGGCAACTTCTGATTGATAGAGCCTCCTTATTCAGGGATAAACGCTAACAAGAGGGACTTGGCAGATAATAAGATCTATACTACACTAGTCGCAAGCAGAGACTAGTGCCTCTTCTTCCCAGCCAAAACAGGCTACAAAGTGTGGAAAGCCTGGGTTGAGTGGTCCAACTGAATGCTAGGTGCTAAACAGTCACCTTGACAACAATTGACTCCCACCCCTGCCTGATTACACTGGAGGCTCTGACTGCCAGAGCCTTTCCCAAAGCCTTGCGCTGAGTGGGGATAGAGTGGGGATTTCCCAGCTCTTTGAGCCTCTTACTCCCCAGGCAGAAGCAGTTGCAGCCTTATAGCTGGATCACCAGGCTGCTAATTCAGGAAGGGGGGACTAGGAGAGAGACTCCAGGAAAGCAAACTCTCTCATCGTTGGACCCTGCAAACACCAACAAGCCTTGACTACCAGCAAGACTAAAGCCAATTATATGACATTGCCATAGAATCCCATCAACTGCAAATCCCTACCTAAGTGTGACACAGGGGCAGAGCCTGGGGTACAGAGTCACCGACCAGGAAGAGGGAGAGAAAAGAAAAAGGAAGAAGTTAACCTCTCAAAATCAAGAAAAATCCACAGACTTTACAACTTGTTCCACTAATTTTTTTGTTGTTGTTGTTTGTTTCTTCTATCTTATTGCCTTTATTATTATTATTTCTATTTCCTCCACCTCGGTCCTTCTATTCTCTGCCCATCTTATGCTTCCCTTTTCTTGAACTACACTACCGATGAGTGTTACATTTTATTTCTCTTCTTCATCCTCACCCTCCTTTAAGGTTATACTCCAAAACACTTAACTCTTACTCTCTCCTCTTTTGTTTTTTTCTCTTCCTTCGTTTTTCTCTTTTTCTTATTTTTTCCTTTCTATTCGTTTTTTCTTTTCTCGTTTTACTTTCCTCCTATTTAATCCTCAATCACGAACAAATTAGTTAATTTGGGACTCAAGGGTTTTTTTTGGCTTTATTTTTCTTTTTTGCTTTTGTTTTTGTTTTTTTCTTGTTTGTTTGTTTATTTTTGTGGCATTTTGGGTACTTTTTACGTTGCTTTTTAACTCATTAGCATTCCTCCCAACGCAAGGTCTCCATTGTATTTAGTCTTTGCTCCACTTAATACAACAGATTTTTACTTATTATTTTTATTTTTTTCTTCTTTATTATTCTTTTTTTTTTCTCCTTTTTTCTGGTTCCCTCTTATCCCTCTCATTATATCTCTTAGTCGACCATCACTTACAAGCAAATCATCTTATGCTTGTCTAAGATTTTCTTCCTTTTTTTTTTTTTTTGCATTTAGTAGGTCCCTACTCCCTTTTTTTGCCCCTAGAACTCTTCACCCCAAATCAGGCCCTCCATTATAGGCAGTTTTTGTTCCATTTAGCATAATATAATTCACAGGTCATCACGATATTTCCCTGAGGAGGGGAGAGGAGGGAAAGAGAAGAAAGAAAAAAGGGGGAAATAATAAATTATTACTGTTTTTTTTTTTTTGTGGGGTGTTTTACCTTTTTTTTGTTGTTGTTTACTTTTTACTCTTTATTAATTCTAATTAGTGCTATCAACAGGACCACCCTCAGATGCCAATAAGAAAGAGGAAATCGAATATTATGGATACAAAAGAAAGAGAGGTAACACAAATAGATGTGGAAAAATCTATGGAGAAAAGACTTAACATATTGGAAGCCTTGGAGCTAAATGACAGAGAATTTAAAATAGAAATCTTAAAAATACTCAGAGATATACAAGAAAACACAGAAAGGCAATTTAGGGAGATCAGAAAACAACTCAATGAACACAAAGAATATATTACCAAGGAAATTGAAACTATAAAAACAAATCAAGCAGAAACGAAAAACTCAATTCACGAGCTGAAAAACGAGGTAACAAGCTTAGCTAACAGAACAGCCCAGATTGAAGATAGGATTAGTGAAATAGAAGACAAACAACTTGAGGCACAACAGAGAGAAGAAGAAAGAGACTTAAAAATAATAAAAAACGAGAAAGCCCTACAGGAATTGTCTGACTCCATCAGAAAGAATAACATAAGAATAATAGGTATATCAGAGGGAGAAGAGAAAGAAAATGGAATGGAGAATATACTCAAACAAATAATAGACGAGAACTTCCCAAGCCTGTGGAAAGAACTAAAGCCTCAAATTCAAGAAGCAAACAGAACACCGAGTTTTCTTAACCCCAATGAACCCACTCCAAGGCACATCATAATAAAGATGACACAAACCAATGACAAAGAAAAAATTCTCAAGGCAGCCAGGGAAAAGAAGAGTACAACATATAAAGGAAGGCCTATTAGATTATCATCAGATTTCTCAGCAGAAACTCTACAAGCTAGAAGAGAGTGGACCCCAATATTTAAAGCCCTGAAAGAGAGGAACTTTCAGCCAAGAATACTATACCCATCAAAGCTATCCTTCAAGTACAAAGGAGATATAAAAACATTCACAAATACAGAAAAGATGAGAGAATTTATCAACAGAAAGCCCCCACTCCAGGAAATACTAAAGGGGGTTTTCCAACCAGATTCAAAGAACAAAAGAAAACAACACCACAAGTAACAGCTCCACCAAGAACACAATAAAACCAAACTTAAACTGTGACAACAAAGGAAAAAAAGGGGGGAGAGGATGGAGATTAACAGTAGCAAAGGACGATGAAGGGCAGAAATACTCATAAGATAGGGTACTACAATGAATATGGTAGGTACTCTTTTTATTACTTAATAGTAACCACCCTTGAAAAAACCACCACAAAAACACTTGACTTAAAAAAGGTAGCAACAGAGGAAAGAAGTATGGAACACAAACAAAAACAAATGATAGAAAAACAAAAGAGAAGAATCAAACAAGATACAAAACTAACAGGAAGCAATTTATAAAATGGCAGTAGGGAACCCACAAGTGTCAATAACTACACTAAATGTAAATGGACTAAACTTACCAATAAAAAGACACAGAGTAGCAGAATGGATTAAAAAAGAAAATCCAACTATATGCTGCCTACAAGAAACACATCTAAGCAACAAGGATAAAAACAAATTCAAAGTGAAAGGCTGGAAAACAATGCTCCAAGCAAACAACACCCAAAAAAAAGCAGGTGTAGCAATACTCATATCTAATAATGCTGAATATAAGACAGAAAAAGTACTCAGAGACAAAAATGGTCATTTCATAATGATTAAGGGGAAGATGAATCAAGAAGACATAACAATCCTTAATATATATGCACCAAACCAAGGAGCACCAAAATATATAAGACAGCTACTTATTGACCTTAAAACAAAAACTAACAAATATACAATCATACTTGGAGACCTCAATACACCGCTGATGGCTCTAGATCGGTCATCCAAACAGAGAATCAATAAAGAGATAGTGGCCTTAAACGAAATACTAGAACACCTGGATATGATAGACATCTACAGGACACTTCATCCCAAAGCGACAGAGTATACATTTTTCTCTAGTGTACATGGAACATTCTCAAGAATTGACCATATGTTGGGCCACAAAGACAATATCAGCAAATTTAGAAAAATTGAAATTGTACCAAGCATATTTTCTGATCATAAAGCCTTGAAACTAGAATTCAACTGCAAAAAAGAGGGGGAAAAACCCACAAAAATGTGGAAACTAAACAACATACTTCTAAAAAATGAATGGGTCAAAGAAGAAATAAGCGCAGAGATCAAAAGATATATACAGACAAATGAAAATGAAAATACGACATATCAGAATCTCTGGGATGCAGCAAAAGCAGTAATAAGAGGAAAGTTCATATCACTTCAGGCCTATATGAACAAACAAGAGAGAGCCGAAGTAAACCACTTAACTTCACACCTTAAGGAACTAGAAAAAGAAGAACAAAGACAACCCAAAACCAGCCGAAGAAAGGAGATAATGAAAATCAGAGCAGAAATAAATGAAATAGAGAACAGAAAAACTATAGAAAAAATCAATAAAACAAGGAGCTGGTTCTTTGAAAAGATCAACAAAATTGACAAACCCTTGGCAAGACTCACCAAGGAAAAAAGGCACAGGACTCAAATAAATAAAATCCAAAATGAAAGAGGAGAGATCACCACAGACATCATAGATATACAAAGAATTATTGTAGAATACTATGAAAAATTATATGCCACCAAATACAACAATCTAGAAGAAATGGATAAATTCCTAGAACAATACAACCTTCCTAGACTGAGTCATGAAGAAGCAGAAAGCCTAAACAGACTAATCAGCAGGGAGGAAATAGAAAAAACTATTAAAAACCTCCCCAAAAATAAAAGTCCAGGCCCAGACGGTTATACTAGTGAATTCTATCAAACATTCAAAGAAGACTTGGTACCTATTCTACTCAAAGTCTTCCAAAAAATTGAAGAAGAAGCAATACTTCCAAACACATTTTATGAGGTCAACATAACCCTCATACCAAAACCTGGCAAGGATGGCACAAAGAAAGAAAACTACAGAGCAATATCTCTAATGAATACAGATGCTAAAATACTAAACAAAATACTGGCAAACCGAATACAACAACATATTAAAAAAATAATACATCATGATCAAGTGGGATTCATCCCAGAATCTCAAGGATGGTTCAACATACGCAAAACGGTTAACGTAATACACCATATCAACAAAACAAAGAACAAAAACCACATGATCTTATCAATAGATGCAGAAAAGGCTTTTGATAAAATACAACACAATTTTATGTTTAAGACTCTCAACAAAATGGGTATAGAAGGAAAATATCTCAACATGATAAAGGCCATATATGATAAACCATCAGCCAACATCATATTAAACGGCATAAAACTGAGGACTTTCTACCTTAAATCAGGAACAAGACAGGGTTGTCCACTCTCTCCACTCTTATTTAACGTGGTGCTAGAAGTTCTGGCCAGAGCAATCAGACAAGACAAAGAAATAAAAGGCATCCGTATCGGAAAAGAAGAAGTAAAGGTATCACTTTTTGCTGATGATATGATCCTATACATCGAAAACCCGAAGGACTCCACAAAAAGATTATTAGAAACAATAAACCAATACAGTAAGGTCGCAGGATACAAAATTAACATACAGAAGTCCATAGTCTTTCTCTATGCCAACAATGAAATATTAGAAAACGAACTCAAAAAAATAATCCCCTTCACGATTGCAACAAAAAAAATAAAATACCTAGGAATAAACATAACAAAGAATGTAAAGGACCTTTATAATGAAAATTACAAAGCATTGTTAAGGGAAATCGAAAAAGATACAATGAGATGGAAAAATATTCCTTGTTCTTGGATAGGAAGAATAAATATAATCAAAATGGCCATATTACCCAAAGCAATATACAAATTTAATGCAATTCCCATCAAAATTCCTATGAGATTTTTTAAAGAAATGGAACAAAAAATCATCAGATTTATATGGAACTATAAAAAACCCCGAATAGCCAAAACAATCCTAAGGAAAAAGAATGAAGCTGGGGGCATTACAATACTTGACTTTAAACTATATTATAGGGCCACGATAATCAAAACAGCATGGTATTGGCAGAAAAATAGACACTCAGACCAATGGAACAGAATAGAAAGCCCAGAAATAAAACCACATATATATGGTCAAATAATCTTTGATAAAGGGGCCAACAACACACAATGGAGAAAAGAAAGCCTCTTCAACAAATGGTGCTGGGAAAACTGGAAAGCCACATGCAAAAGAATGAAACTTGACTACCGCCTGTCCCCGTGTACTAAAATTAATTCAAAATGGATCAAAGACCTAAATATAAGACCTGAAACAATAAAGTACATAGAAGAAGACAGAGGTACTAAAATCATGGACCTGGGTTTTAAAGAACATTTTATGAACTTGACTCCAATGGCAAGAGAAGTGAAGGCAAAGATAAATGAATGGGACTATATCAGAATAAAAAGTTTTTGCTCAGCAAGAGAAACTGATATCAAAATAAACAGACAGCCAACTAAATGGGAAATGATATTTTCAAACAACAGCTCAGATAAGGGCCTAATATCCAAAATTTACAAAGAACTCATAAAACTCAACAACAAACAAACAAACAATCCAATAAAAAAATGGGAAGAGGACATGAACAGACACTTCTCCCAGGAAGAGATACAAATGGCCAACAGATATATGAAAAGATGCTCAGATTCATTAGTTATTAGAGAAATGAGATCCCACCTCACCCCTGTTAGATTAGCTATTATCAACAAGACGGGTAATAGCAAATGTTGGAGAGGCTGTGGAGAAAAAGGAACCCTCAATCACTGTTGGTGGGACTGTAAAGTAGTACAACCATTATGGAGGAAAGTATGGTGGTTCCTCAAAAAACTGCAAATAGAACTACCTTATGACCCTGCAATCCCTCTACTGGTATATACCCCAAAACCTCAGAAACATTTATACGTGAAGACACATGTAGCCCCATGTTCATTGCAGCACTGTTAACAGTGGCCAAGACATGGAAACAACCAAAAAGCCCTTCAATAGAAGACTGGATAAAGAAGATGTGGCACATATACACTATGGAATACTACTCAGCCATAAGAAATGATGACATCAGATCATTTACAGCAAAATGGTGGGAACTTGATAACATTATACGGAGTGAAATAAGTAAATCAGAAAAAAACAAGAACTATATGATTCCATACATTGGTGGAACATAAAAACGAGACTAAGAGACATGGACAAGAGTGTGGTGGTTACCAGGGGTGGGGGGAGAGAGGATATGGGAGAGAAGGAGGGAGGGAGAGAGTTAGGGGGAGGGGGAGGGGCACAGAGTACTAGATAGAGGGTGGCGGAGGACAATCTGACTTTGGATGAGGGGTATGCAACATAATTTAATGACAAAATAACCTAGACATGTTTTCTTTGAATATATGTACCCTGATTTATTAATGTCATCCCATTACCATTAATAAAAATTTATTTAAAAATAAAATAAAATAAAATAAAGATTAAAAATTAATGATATGAGAAACAGATGACATAATCTAGACATCTATGTAGAAACTCTAAAGTGATCAGAAAAAAAAACTTGTAACAAGCAATTATAGCAAGTTTGCAGGATACTAGGTTAATATACAAAGGTAAATCATTTTCCTATATCAGCAATAAACAAGTGGAATTTTAAATGAAAAACAATACCATTTATATTAGCACCCCCAAAATAAAATACTTAGGTACAAATCTAACAAAATATGTGCAAGATCAATATGAGGAAGACTACAAAATTTTGAGGAGCAAAATCAAAGCAGAACTAAATAAATGAAGAGACAGTCCATGTTCATGGACAAGCAGACAATATTATGAAGATATAAATTCTTTCCAACTTAATCTGTAGATTCAATCTAATACCAATCTAGAGCCAAGTAACTTATTTTGTGGTATTGATTATGGAAACTGATTCCAAAGTTTATATAGAAAAGCAAAAGATCCAGAATAGCCAAAAAATATTGAGAGAGAATAAAATTAGAGGACTAGCATTACTTACCTTCAAGATTTACTACTGTTCATTGACAGAAGAACAAGGGTAATATTAATATAACAAAGCAAAAACAGTCTTTCCAACAAATGGTGTTGGATCAACTGGGCATCCCTCTGCAAAAAAACAACTATTCTAGACACACACCTTATACCCTTCATAAAAATTAACTCAAAATTGCCTGACCAGGCGGTGGCATAGTGGATAGAGCATCAGACTCGGATGTGGAGGACCCAGGTTCGAGACCCTGATGTCGCCAGCTTGAGCGTGGGCTCATCTGGTTTGAGCAAAGCTCACCAGCTTGGACCCAAGGTCACTGGCTTGAGCAAGGGGTTACTCGGTCTGCTGTAGCCCCACGGTCAAGGCACACATGAGAAAGCAATCAATGAACAACTAAAGTGCCACAACAAAAAACTGATGATTAATTTTTCTCATCTCTCTCTGTTCCTGTTTGTCCCTATCTATCCCTCTCTCTGACTCTCTCTCTGTCTCTGTAAAAAAAAAAGAAAAATTAACTCAAAATTGATCACAGACAGCTCTGTAAATGGGGTAAAGCCATTCGGTCTCCATGAGATATACAGAAAAGAGGAACAGATTAACGCTCTTAGGATACTTCTGCTTTTGACACAATAGTCCTCTCTAGAAGTTTCTGGTAATTCTTTCCAAGAACTATTGTAAAGGTTTTGATTCTCTACAGCCTGGAGAAGCATATATAGTAAAGTCAAATGGATGTGGGTCGATTTTCCAGCTGTGTAAATGATGCAACCTCCCTGAGCCCTGCCTTTCACATATGTAAATGTGGTGAGAAGTCTCACTTTCCAAGGACATGGTGACAGTGAAGTGAGTTCTTCCCTGTTTATCTCCTGGCTTATAATGGGCATTTCATACTGGCTCCCTTTTACCTGCCAATGGGGAAAAGGCAATAAATAATTAAGCCAAAATTCTTAAGACATTGAAAAGTACCACCACAGAGGTATTAGAGAGACAGCTTGTCTCCCCCATGGCCAACTGTAAAAAGACCAGACATCTTCAGGTCAGTGCACAATAATAAGCGCAATTGGGTGCTTGTGTTGTACTGGGCCCTATGCTAAACTCAATATACTCATGCCACTTACAATAATTATTACTAATCACTGTTATTGTATAGTGTGGTAATCATTTAATCCAAGTTTACTCTGCAACTAAATCAGAAACCTGGGACTTAAATCCACTCTGACTGCAGGATTTATACAACAACCACTGGGTATGCCATTGTTCCATTATAAAAGTTAAACAAGGAAAAAAATTCTAAAATAATTTTGGGGGGAAATTGCATCAATAGTGGCCTTCAAGTCAACATGCTGTTTTCCTACTGTGAAAACTTATCTGTTTCTTATATTCAAGCTCTAAAACTATGAGTCTGATATACATGCTTGGTCAGAACTTATCTTGGCCCAAGTGAATTCTTGGCAGTCAACAGCTGCAGTCTGACGTTGGACAGCACTTGCTACATAACTTGTAAAAACTCAGTCAACATTAGGATGCAGAGCTCCCAATCAATCATGCCAGGGAAAGATAT
The DNA here is from genome assembly GCF_036850995.1 of Saccopteryx leptura. Classification (NCBI taxonomy): domain Eukaryota; kingdom Metazoa; phylum Chordata; class Mammalia; order Chiroptera; family Emballonuridae; genus Saccopteryx; species Saccopteryx leptura. The sequence goes on from NC_089504.1 coordinate 136,299,330, forward strand.
TTATTTTACATCTGCTCATTTTCTTTGCCAAGTAGAAAAGCAATTATCTGCACCAATACAAAATATAACAGCTGCTTGGACACAATACACATAAGAATACACGTACTATGTCTGAGCATACCAAATGCATAATAAGAAGGGATTATCACTTCCATGAAGTTTCCATTAATTTTTGTTCTTTGAAAGAACATCATAAATTGAAGAGGCTTAAAACCATTAACAGGTGTGGATAAGCAGCACAGCTTTTTCCTATCATGGGGAGATGCATTCTAAAGTCTCCTGTTAATATTTTTCAAATACAGGAATTCTTCTAAAATGACAAAAAGAATAGTAAAGAAAATTATATATATATAAGACATTTTAAAAAACAAAGAAAATACTGAACATTCACACATATGCAAGATTAACTATGATAATCTCAGAACTACTGCTTTTTCATTCTCAAAAATATAATAAATAATATCCAATGGTTTGAAGTTTTTAATCTTCACACTTAAATAATATGTTCCATCTGGGTTTATGATCAGATTCCCTAAAACCAAGATGAGCGTGACATTGCACTAGTTTCTCTTCATCTAAGGAATCAAAGTCCTGGGGATCTCTCCTACATTCTCCATGACAAGGCTCCTGCCTACCTCCCCAGCTGTCTCCCATTACTCATATCCTGAGTCACACATACACACACTTTGCAGGTACATTCTTTCGTGTCCTCCCTCATGCTGTGTTTTCTGCCTGGAAAGACAGCCCTCCTTTTCTGTCTCAGCTATTAAGACTCAGCCTGAGCCAAACTTCTCAGGTTGGCTAAAGTATCCCATCCCACTCACCCCGTAATTCAGAGTACTTACATCTATCATTATACAACTTCCCCACTAGCTAATGTAGGCTGGGTCATTCAAAGTCTTTTTTGATAATCTGGAGTCAGAACACAGTTTATCTCTTATAGAGATTTGAAATGAAAAAGCAGATAGCTCCATATTAATCAAATTTTAAAAAGTCATTCTTTACAAAGAGAAAAAAAGAAAAACAACATGAATTTTAAATAAAAGAGAGACCAGGAAGCTCCAAAGGGGTAAAAAAATGAAAATGTTTTGTCTTTGCCAGTTCTGTGCCCAGAAACCAGGCTCAATACCCGTGGCAGGTGCTGTTAGAGTCCAGTGTTTCCTTTTAATAAGTACCCCAATTTGTTTAAACAAGTTTTTTTTTAAAAAGTTTTCTTTTTTGCAAGAAATGATCCCCAAGATGTTTGTATTTAGTAATGTTTTGGGGTTTTTTTTTTTGTATTTTTCTGAAGCTGGAAACGGGGAGAGACAGTCAGACAGACTCCCACATGCGCCCAACTAGGATCCACCCAGCACGCCCACTAGGGGGCAATGCTCTGCCCACCAGGGGGCGATGCTCTGCCCCTCCGGGGCGTGGCTCTGTTGCGACCAGAGCCACTCTAGCACCTGGGGCAGTGGCCAAGGAGCCATCCCCAGCGCCCGGGCCATCTTTGCTCCAATGGAGCCTCAGCTGCGGGAGGGGAAGAGAGAGACAGAGAGGAAGGAGAGGGGCAGGGGTGGAGAAGCAGATGGGAGCTTCTCCTGTGTGCCCTGGCCGGGAATCGAACCTGAGACTTCTGCACGCCAGGCCGACGCTCTACCACTGAGCCAACCAGCCAAGGCTGTATTTAGTAATGTTTAATAAATGTTTATTAATCAAATGAATCAACAAACTGTCTCTGAAGAACCAACAAGAGTCAATTTCCAAGTGTAGAGTATTAATTACATCTGTGATGGTTAAAGGGAAAACATGTATTTAATCTTTTTTAATATTGACATTTTCCATCAATACACTTGACTTACGTACTAAAGACTTAGGTAGTCAAGAATCCAGGTTGGAAAAGGAAAAGAGAAAATAACAAAATGCACATCACAAAAATTCCCTATGCAGTCTATTTAGTTACCACAAGAGCCTCTAATTTTGGTATCTCATTTTAGGCTCAACCTCCAAGTACTGCAGAACTTCCAACAACATACATGCCAATGGAAAACAGAAATCACAAGACAAGAGGAAAAGTGACAGCACAGTCTTATAAGAGTTTGACCAAAATAGACCTTAAAAAGAGAATCAAATGACAGGAGACCACCCTATCCTGTTCCCCTTAAGAAAAACAGAAATCCAGGGAAGTAAAAAAACTGGCCTAAGGGCCAGAGCAAATCAGAATCAAAGTTAAACCCAGTGTGCCTGCCAATCAGCCCAGCACTCCTTAGTCTACCCCGTGCTGCCTCCCTCGTCTCTGTACATCAAGCACAACTTGGGCAATAGCTCTGCACTTCACACCTATAGTTGGCAACACTACATGCTCAGATTTTTCATAAACAGCAGTGAGGGACAAGGACAACAGTTGTCATTTTCAAGACATCATGTTCTCTTGATCATTAACTATCATCATCACACCTGTACATTCTGCTTAAAAATATCTGGAGATCGAAACACGTAATCTCAACTTAATACAAAAGATTTACTGGTCCATCGTAGCTGTAAGTTGTGTGCTGTAAAGGAGAGGAAAGCAAATTTTACTGAGGGTACTTGCAGCCTCTCACTGATGGCAGGAAAACAAGTGTGCTGTTCACAATTAAACAGACAACCTTTTGCATTTAAAACTGTTTTTCATCCTAAATGCAGTATGAATCATAAATCCTTTCACAAAGTCACATTCCTTTCACAGTCACAAAGGAAAATTACTTAAGGGAACCAAATACAAAGCACACACACAAAAATTCTATGTTAAAGACTTAACTGCAGGAGCTAAAAGCTCTACCACTCGAAAGCTGAAATGTAATGGTTCCTCATTAGGGGCTGAGGGCACGTCCGGCTCTCAACATAGGACACAGACAGTGTTCCTTCCTTCCCTTGTCCAACTCTGGCTGGTTGTTTGGGTTTGGTTATTTTATGCTTTTCCAAATTATAATATATTAATTGCCTTCACCCCCTAAAAATCCATACTTATGTCCCCCTTTTAAAGACTTTACCAATACTTTTAGAGGTTAAATCATTAAGAGCAAATTTTTAATGCCAGACTTCTCGTGGAGACTGCTGCCTAGGGTAATTCCAAAATCAATATGCACTTTCTAGATTACATATAAAGTAATAAAGATCATGGTTTGGATAATATGAATAACATTAAATTCATAAACCTACAACATGAAATATACCTTCTTATATGGGAATAAGGTCATTTATCTACAAAGCTAGTAAGTTAAGTTTTTATTTGCTTTTCAACCTAGTGATTTGTTTATTAAAGTGATATTTTATTCAATAGTAATTCTAAATACATCAAAAATTTTTAATTAAAATGTCAACCGTTACTCTTAGAAACTACGCATATCTTTTGCAACAACTTTATAATGAGTATGACATTCATCACTTAAGAATAAGTGTTAACACAGGCATTCTATTATCTTTTCAACCCCACTGAACTTTCCATTATTGCTACAAGAATGTCTTTCTTTTACAATCATTTCCTTCTAAAATATTGTAAGCTCGTGAAGGGGAAAATAAATATTATAACAAGTCAAATCAAGACTATTTCACTTTCTTTCATAAATATAGCAAAGAATAGGTGAATGCTATAAAAAGGTTTCTAAATTTTTTTTCACAGTGGCTTTGGTATAAAATGAATATGGTGGTGGGGGAAGCTAAATCATATCACACAATTTATAAAAAGTCACAATTAAAAGCTATCTTAAGCTTTTTCCATGCATTAACTTATTTGTACATTAGACTACCTCATGGAGCAGGTACACAGAAAATTGAGGTAATTTTCAAAGAACATACCATATTTTTCGCTCCATAAGACACACGTAGGGTTTTAAGGAGGAAAATAAGACAAAAAATATTCTGAACCAAATGGTCTGCTAAAATATTTAATAAAATATGGTATATTTCACTCCATAAAATGCACGGGCATTTTCTCCTCCACTTTTGGGGGGAAATAGTGCGTCTTATGGAGCAAAAAATACGGTATATACCTGGTCGGCAGTAGAGCAGAAGCCAGGTAGTCAGCCCTAGCTGGTTGGCTCAGGGGACGGAGTGTCAGCCTGGTGTATTGACATCCTAGATTCGATTTCTGGTCAGAGCATTTAAGAGAAACAACCATTTGTTTCTCTCCCCTCTCTCTCCCTCTTCTCGCCCTCTTCCCCTCCTGCAGCCAGTGACTTGATTGGTTCGAGCGTTAGCCACAGGCACTGAGGATAGCTCATTTGGTCTGAATACATCAATCTCAGTGTGCAAAAAATAGCTTTGTTGATTCAAGCATTGGCCTCAAACAGGGGATCCCAGGTGGATCCCAATTAGGGTGCATGCAATCTATCTCACTCTCTTTCCTCCTCTCACAAAAAAAAAAAAAAAAAGAGCCAGGTAGCCAGTATGAGTCCATGCTCATCACTCTGTAAACATCCACCTGATAGGTTTTTGTAAGAATTAAAGTTGTAAGCTATATGTAAAACCTGGAACAGGGCTCCTGGGCATTGATAAGTGCCCACTCCACAGGAGCTCCTGAAGTACTCAAAAAGCTATTTATTGATGAAAATCATGATCACGTTGCTTATTTTTGAATTGTCAAATCATATGTATTTTCATAATTCCTTTTTCCTTCTCTTGGACAAAAGGTCCCTCCCAAACTCTTCTTAAATTAAAAAAAAATTTTTTTAATGCATGTATATTTTTAAGATTCAATCTACAAAACATAGCACCAGATCAAAATGTGTGTCAGACAATTTTCAAATCAACAAACTGGAAATCCCACCAATATCTCTGAAACCACCATGATCTGTTGCCTGGCATAGAGTCACGCTCTTGTGAAAGACTTATTTCTATACACTTTGAGTGTTTACAATATTAAACTAAGATGAATAAATACTGCTTTTATTAAAACAATCACACCACAACCTCTCAGTACACTATATTAAAAAAAAGAAAGAGAAAAAAATATTAATCTGGATGATAGCAGCATTAACTAAAAGAGCAAAGAAATCAGCAGCAAACTCCCTACAACATGCTCGGAGCCCCAGCTGTGTTCTGCAGAAGAAGGGGGAAATGCATGGTGGCCTTGAAGTCCCCCAGCCTCTTAACCACACAGGACAGTGGCTGAGTATTCCATATGGTGACTGTTGAGCTGATGAAAAAGCAAGGGGCCGGGCATCTTCTCTTAAGGAGCTACTGTGGCAGTGACAAAATTGCGTGCCAACCAGAAATGCCTACATTCTGATAGTTTTCTCTTTCAACATATGTGCATCCGGTTGGAAAGCAGATGCCTGAGCCTGATTGCTCTACACTGAGAAAGGAAAGAACTTATCATCTACTGACTGAAATTCACAGGGGACTGAAGATTGCCAAGAATTGGTACCCAATCAAGAGTCGGCAGAATGAACCAAGGGCTGTCAGCAGTTAGGAACTCTACCAACTGCTATCCATAAATTAAAAAAAAAAAAAAAATCCTACTTAGCATGTGATTTATTTGGAAGCTTTTAGTGCTAAATTCTGAAAGAAGCCAAGGAACGCTTTCTTGAAATGATCCATTTTAGTGCTGAGCTCAGTTCAAGAACCAAGGCAGATTTCAGTAAGCTTTCAGATGAACTCATCAGGGTAACTCGAGCTGTACCGTGGTCTGCACTCCGGTCAGTGAAGGTCACAATATTTATGTGCCTCTCTGAGTCCCCTGACTTGAATCACCTCACAGTTTCATGGTAGTGCCAAAACTGATTCAGAAGCAATAGCATCACCCTCAGCTGCTTGTTGGCAAATAGCAAGGGGAGGGGGAAACCCTTCAAATTCTCCACCCACGAAAGAGAATACTTTTCTGGTAAGCTCTGTATTTGAGAAAAGCTACTCTAAAGGAAGTTGGGAACCCAGCTTGGGTAAATCAAACCATCAAAGAACATTAAAGGCACATTGATTATACTATCTCAATAAATACAGTTCATAATTAAGAAGCCTGGTAACTGTGACAGTTTATTTTTGAAAATACCTTTCTAATTTAATTTAAGGTGGTTAGTGTTCTTAACGTGGTTTCATCATTGAGGTTTACACTTGCATTAAATTTTAAGTAGGCCCCATTAAAATTAATAAAAAATAGATTTAAAAAATTTAAGTAGGGGTGGCAATTTATTAACATGAACTCACAAACCTCACTTTTCACTGTTGGATACATTTTCTGCATAGACTTACGTTAACTCTGCACCTCTTGAAAGCAGCACCTAAGTGAGATTGAGAATGGTACATCTGAGATCAGTCAATGGAAGAAGGGTGTGAAATGGTGGGTGCAGAGGTGCACGAGAACCTAGTTATTCACCATGAAATACAGGCTTTCAACACAGATTTTTTTCTGTCACCTACAAACCTCACTTCACTAGCTCACTAAGTTACTCTCAGTGCTGATATGAGGTCATTAATAATGGTCTGAAACACATTTGCCCTACTCATAGGATCATATGTAAAGAATAGACGTTCAAAATCCCATCTCTGGACTTTCATCTGCACAGAATTGTTTACCTTGGGGAAAAGAATGTAATGCATGGTCTACAGAAATAATGCATTAAAATGACGTTTAAAAGATCAGTTACTCATCCTATGAATGAAGGTCAAAATATTTAAATGCCCCCCTAAGTCCCCTGACTTTAATTACCTGACAAGTTCACTGTAGAGCCGAATTGTTCTCTCTAGTCCTAAACCTGAGTCCCTTGATCTGCACGCCTATGCACAAGGTGTTTACAAGAAGAACTTTTAAGACTTACTGAAGTGGAAAAATCTAACAACTGTCTTACTCACAAAGGGAAGCCCATTTTAAGTAAAAATATCATGATCATCTTCCAACTAAGTTCCACGAGGGCAGGGCCTTGTTTATTTCACTGCCAGAAATGGTGTCTGGAACATAGTAGGTGCTCAGTAAATATTGTTGAATAAATGGGTCATGACAGACCCTACAGGGTAGCAGAAAAAAGAGGAAATAAGCAAGGATGTGAGGTAAGAACTGTCCTTCAATGCTTATTGTGATCACTGTTATTTTAACATTAAATGAATCAAGTATACATGAGAATAATGACTCTACAGATATATAGGCGTATTCATATATATGAGTGCTGAAGATCAGATTTCCTGTAGAACTCACTGAGCTTTCTAATGTAAAAGGGAAAGAGTGTCCATGTGTGAATAAATCTGATATAATGAAGGGGGTAGGGAAGAAGGAATGTCTACCTACAAAACATTTTTCATTTCACATGGAGTAACTGAGTAAAAGGTAGTATCAACTGAGATGTCAGTGCATCCCAGAGTATGTACCTTAAGTCCTAGGTTTTTCATTGCACTTTCTACCTATATGCCAATCACCAAGTCACACAGAAAAACAGGCAACTAAATAAATGACTTGCAGTAGGATTTTTCCCGGGTTGAGGTTTTTCTCTGTGTGTGGTAACTTTACAAAACATTTTACTTGAGCCTGACCAGGTGATGACACAGTGGACAAAGCACAGGACTGGAACACAGAGGACCCAAGATCAAATCCCCAAGGTTGCCAGCTTGAGCTTGGGCTCACCAGCTTAAGCATGGGGTCGCTGGCTTGAGCATGGGACCATAGACATGACCCCATGTTCACTGGCTTGAGTCCAAAGGTTGCTGGCTTGAGCCCAAGGTTGCTGGTTTGAGCCCAAGGTCACTGGCTTGAGCAAGAGGTCACTCACTCTGCTCTAGCCCCCCAGTCAAGGCACACATAAGAAAACAATCAATTAACAACTAAGGAGCCATAATGAAGAACTGATGCTTCTCTCTCCCTCCGGTCTGTCTGTCCCTACCTGTCCCTCTCTCTGTCTCTCTGTCTCTGTCACAAAACAAAACAAAAAACATTTTACCTGAAGATATTTAGCCAACATTTTGTCAATCCAATGTCATGCATGCAATGTAAACACATCCTAGCAAGCAATCTTGAACTTCATCCAAAAGAGAAAAAGAAAAATCCCATACAAACTCACTACCTGCCTGCATACTGCAGATTTACCATTTTCACTGTGCATCCTGGTGTTCAGAAACTCACAGGAAGAGCGGTCATAACACTAAACTTCTAATAATGGTGCTCTGGCTGCCACGCTCTGAATGGTCACGCAGTGCCTGGCATCTGTTTACAAGCTCATTCCATGCACTGTAGCCATCAGTCCCGACAGCCAATCTGAGAGTAAGCTGCAACTCTTCCTTACCTCTTTGGAGATGTGAAAACCGAAGCTCACAGAGATAAAATAGCTGGTCCAGGGTCAGGTAAGTGAAGCAGCCATGATTTCAAACCCTGTCTACAGAAATCTTAAGAAGTAAAATAATACTGCTTTGAACTTTTATTTGTTTTACCTGATCACCTTCTGACAAAAGTATAAATATAGTTTTCAAAAGTAATTTCAATGCTAATTTAATTTATACTCCAATAGGTAACATGTTTCTCTTGCAAAAATGGAAAATATATGACAATTTTCCTTCCAAAGGAGGGATAACAGTCCTTCCTGCCCACAAGCAGGTCAACTTAGTGTGACTCTGACTCAAGCATCGTTAGTTCTTTGTAAAAGAGCCTGGCGTTCAGGGTTAAAAAAGAACAAACCATAACCTACAAAAGCATGCCATCTAATTACATGTATTAGCCTAATACTACATATCAAAGCAAGTCAAGAGGTATCTCATTTGTGAACCCCAGGATGGCTACAAAGATCTGTCTAACCCGCTCCCCCCCCCCCATATCAACAAGGGGGCCAGATCCAGAGAGAATGACACCAGTATCCTGCCTCTTCCGCAGAGCTAAGGCCTCACCTCAGACTATGGGCTTTCGAGTCTAGCACATGGTCAAAGCCCAGTGTTAGATAGAGGTCCCACAGCTTGAGTTCCAAACCTGACCTTCACCCATACTACATAAATGTGGACAAGGTGTTTGAACTTCTCAGATTTTCCATTTCCTCCCGGTAAAAGGAGCTATAATATCTACCTTAAATGGATTACTGTGATGGTTGCCTGGGATAATGTACGGAAAACGCTAGCCCACGTCCTGGTTCATAGTAGATGAATAACAGACACAGAATTTCCTTCCTCTTCCTGAAGGGTCTTCTTCACTGGTGTGTGGCAGCCGACTCACGCTGGCTTGCAAGAACTCAGTATTAAATTTCTAGATATTAGGCAAGCCAGTTATTAAATATAGCCAGTGCTGAAAATTAAATTATGTTAACTTAAAATTAATCTTATTAAAAACAAAAGTGATAAATACTCAAAGCTCATCACTTCTTAATTTCATTTTGTTGTTATCTGTGATCTTGAGACTATTTATGTCTATTGTTTAGTAAGCAGTAGAAATACTACATAATGGTAAGCGACAGCACTTCTCCAACTCCACATTCACTGACGTCATATTTGTGGCTTGAATTAAGCCATGGTAGGAGTTATTTATATGGAAGTTGGCAAACACTACAAGTCAGGATTTCCTTGCTTTGGAAGGCAGTTATTAAACATTTGCCAGCACATGCCTGGTATTCATATTCCATCTTATCCCTTTATGCTGCAGCATCTTTCATCTCTATCCTCTACAAGTTATCTACACATAGACACGCATCCATCAAATTTAAAATAATGAAAACAAAAACCTAATCCCTCTCCAGTTGCCATTCTTTCCTCATTCCTTCATTGCCGAATTTACTGAGTATGTTCTATGTATGCTTAATTCCAACATTTTTTTTTACCATCCTCTCATTGACTTTTTAATTTATCAAATATGTGTGCAACTACTAATAGCCAGACACAATAAAAGGAATTGGAGATAGGAGCAAGAAACAACAGAGCCCCCGCCCTTAGGGAACTCGCAGTCACACTGCAGTCTGTCTTCTGTCCCACCTTGAAGATCTACAACTCTCTACAGTCGTCCCTCGCCATATCGTGGTTCACTTTTCGTGGTCTCACTGTATCGCGGATTTTTAAATTGTATATATCTAATTTTGTATCGCAAATTTTTCACTATATCATGGTATTTTGCAATACATAGGTATTTTTATATACTTATTATTTTAATTTTTTTTCAGTAAAATAAGCAAAATAAGTGTGGGAAAGGTTAATAACAGTGTGGGAAAGGTTTATAAGAGTGTGGGGGAGGGTTTATAAAGCCTTAAAATACATATAAATAATAAATACAAGGTTGCTACTTCATGGATTTTCACCTATCATGGAGGGTTCTGGAACCTAATCCCCGCAATAGATGAGGGACCACTGTATTACAGTTTCCCCAAATATTTTATCTTCTTTTCCTCCATGACTCTCCTCAAGATTTCCTCAAGGTTTTGACTATGTATCTCTCTTTCTTTCTCAGGAATTTTGTGCATAACCGGGATTTTATCTCCCCTCCACCAATCCTCAGAATACTTATTTCTCCCCTTGACTTTCCATCTTAATAACTGTCGCCACAGTGCACCCAACTGTATAAGCTAAAACCCCCAAATCCTTGTTTCCTTCCTTTCCCACACTCCAGTCACCAGCACATCCTGTTGGATCAGTATCCAAAAGATATCCCATATCCACCCCATCTCTTCATCCCAGCCTCATCACCCTCAGCCAACGCCCCTGCTTTCTCCCTCAGTCTATATAAAAGCCTCTCAACCCTTTTGTTTTACTCTTGTCTCCAACATAATGTACCAAGAGGAAGCCAGATTATTTAATGTAATCATTTCTTACCATATTAAGATAAAGCAAAACATAACAATAACAAAAATAAAAAAGAACTTTCAGTCTCCCCATTCCGCTTGCAATAAAATTGAAGCTTGCATCCATGGCTCTTAGGACCCTTCATTATCAGACCCTGTCACCCTCCGGCCTTGCCTTTCCAATCATGATCCCAGGCAGCCAGATCTTTGCAGAGCTAGCTCCTCCTCTCATTCAGGACGAAACAGGAGGCCTTCTCTGACCAACCAATGCACAGTTGTCCCAGCCAGGTCACTCCCATCCCTCCAGCACATTGTTCATTATTGGTTATTCAGTGTCTGCCTTCTTCCACTAGAAAAATAGCTACAGAAGAGCAAAGATTTTGTCTCCCTTATTCACCAGAACGTTCCTGGTACCTAGAACAGTTCCGGGCATGTGGTAGACACTCAATAGGTGTTTCATTTAAAATAGATATTTAGTAAATGAATGAAGCAAGATGAAAACAAACAGGAAAAGGTGGGAGTAATGGGAAATAAAGACCCTGAAAAAAGGGAATTTTCTAGAACTGCAGAGAAAAGTCAGAACTGCAATCTGAAGTAGTCAAGTGCTAACAATATGAACTGAATTTCCATCTTTATTACATTCCATGACTTGAGCTATTTTAAAGGCAACCTAACTTAGTGAGCACCTGTTCTGTTAATCTATGTTAATTTTCATAACTAGGTCACCATATTTTTAAAGAGAAAGAAAACCCTATGCTTTAACGATCTTTCTGCTTCCTCTAAAACATTTCTGAGAGGCAGAGCGCTCTGGGCTTCCTCCCACCCCTGTGCTGTAATAAACTCCTATCACTCATGAAGAGCAGGGAGAGACAGCAGGCGGAGGGTGAGTGCTGGCTGCCCCGGAAAACCAGAGGCCCCACTGCTCTCCAGCGCAAGGTTCTTTCACCAGGGACACAAGAAAATGCTTTCTCTTCTTAACTGAGTCTTCACTGACCCACACCTCATCCCATGCTTCTAAATTATAGCAGATAGCAGGGTTTTTTCTAGTTCTCCTTTTTGTATCTGATCTAATACAGAGAAGGAAGGGAAGAAGGGAGAAGGAAGGAAGGAACAGAGGGAGGAATGGAATGAAAGAGGGAGGCAGAGAAACAAGGAGCAGGGGAGGTAACAAAGAATGGACTCAGGGCTTCAGTTCTGCTGTCAGCCCACACAGGTAGTACTGGAGGGTGAAAACGCACACAGTCAAGGAGCCCAGCCCAGTACCTCAGCATGGACCACACAGCTCGCGGGGACACCGGGAATCCACTGCTCTTGGGTTCCGCAGGCAGTGGGGAGTGGCAGCCACCCCAAGCTCCTTTGTGAGGGAAGCGCTGCTGCTTCCCCTCCTCCCGGGGAGGGTGCACTGGCAGTGAGGCGGGCTGGGGGCTCCCCGGCTGCTGTGGGCTGTGCTGGTAGATGACCCCATTGCTCCTATACAAAGTCAAACAGAATGACAAGGCTTGGAACAAGAAAGAGCAGTCCACTGTCCCACCCCAAATCCTGCTCCTGGAATCAAAACTCAAGAGTACGAACAAGAATATTTAAAAATAACAAAACTATAATGTTATATATATTTTTTATTTTAGAATTTATTATATTGACTTTCTAATATAGAAAACTAAGACTCAGTCCCTTTTAATATGGTCAACAACACACACACACACACACACACACACACATACACATACACACACACTCTTCTTCCACCTCATCCTCCAAATAGATTTCTCATATTTGATTGAAGTGGTAGTCAGGATTTGCATAAGTATGATCTTGTAAAATATTGTTCATAGCTGACCTATCCAAAGTATTGTGATTACATTTTTCTTTCATGAATCTTCTGAGATTTCATTCATAACTACTGGATGGGCAAAGCTTTAAAAGTCTGATACTACCAAGTGATGATGAGAATGTAGAGCAAAGGGATTCTGAGACACTGCTCCAATCATTTCAAGAGTTTTGTCTCGCCTGACCAGGCGGTGGCATAGTGGATAGAGTGTTGGACTGTGACGCGGAGGACCCAGGCTCGAAACCTCGAGGTTGCTCGCTTGAGCATGGGATCATAGATATGACCCCAAGGTCGCTCACTGGCTTGAGTACAAGGTCACTGGCTTGAGCAAGGGGTCCTTGCTCTGCTGTAGCCCCTGGTCAAGGCACATACGCAAAAGCAATCAATGAACAACTAAGGAGACTAAGGAGCCACAATGAAGAATTGATGCTTCTCATCTCTCTCCCTTCCAGTCTGTCTGTCCCTATCTGACCCTCTCTCTGTCTCTATCACAAAAGAAAAAAGGGTTTGGTCTCAACCTGTGACAGTGAACACGCATCTGTCTGTGGTGCCAGCAACCCCTTCTTACGGGATGCCAAAAAAAAATCCCACAAGTGTTTGCACAAGAAAATCTATTGCAGCATAGTGTATAATAGCAAAAACTGAAAATAATCTGAATTCCAGATCCCGAAAAAGGAAGAAGTAAATTGGGAAAATTAAATACCATACAACAGTTAAAACGAATGAACTATAGCTAATTATAATGACAATGATGTATGAAAAGAAAAGCAAATGATACCATTTTTATATAAAGTTTGAAAATATGTTAAATAATGCTATTTGGTATATATTGGTATATAGATATGAAGTAATAGGATAAAAATAATCGTAGAAATTAAAAGTGCCAAATTCAGGACTATGGTTACTCCAAGAGAGAGCAGTTAGGAACTAGGGTCAGGGAATGTTGAAAATTATATCCTAATTAGAAAAAAATAAAGAAACAAAATTTAACTTTCAGGAGCTCATCTTTCATTGGAAATAGTTCTTCCTAAAGAGGATGTCAAATAAAAGAAATCCCACTTCATTTTAAGTAGTCCCCTTAAAATTTAGGAATAAATTGTTCATATACAGAAGTGCTTCCAACATTGTGTCTATTACTGTTTCTTTTCTGCCCCTTGAATCATTCAAAGGAAAACTTCAAAAACAACCTAGTGCTAAGATATTTATTCTAAATTTGCAAATAAAGTGTGTGTGTGTGGGAGGGGTAGATCTCTAAGTGTTGGTGCAAAATTGTATGTATACATTATATTCTGGGAAAAGGGGGCACAATTTTGTGAGATTCTCAAAGGGGTCATGACCCCAATAGATACACTCAGAACCCCTGAGCTGGTTTCATGGTACAAATGTGAGCCCAATTCCTGAGCAGCAGATGCTCTGGGAGGTCACCGGTCCCTGGTCTTGTACTCCTTTATTGGAGGCAGGCGTACACAGAGGTAACCCTGTGACTTTGGAGTCACCGAGGCAGAGGTCCTCATCTTGGTTCTACTCTGGGTTGGGTGACTCTGGAGATGTACCTTTCTGTGCTTCTGTTTTCTCCTTTGTAAAATGAGGGCAACAGTTATGAGCACTGTGTGGCTTCATACCTGTAAATGGCCTGGCCCATGGCCAGGACTCCAGAGATATTCACCTTGTGGACCAGATAGTCCTGTTACACACTCTGGGTTCCTTCTCACCACTTTCACAGCTGTAGCCTGTTACTCATGTAATTACTTATGTAATGTCTGTCTCCCCCAATATTGTATATGGTCTTTGAGGGAAGGCATCTTATCTCTTATTCTTGGCCAGACACAGAATGAGTATGTGTTGAATGGGTAGATAGAAGGATGAAGGAAAAAATGAATGTTTCCACTTACATAGAGCTGCTGGTTTTGAGAGCTAAAAGTTACTTATAAAAACCACTGATTATGAGCTGTGAAACTCCCAAGCTACATATCAGGACATTATTCCTTCCGTAGAACTTTTAGCAGTTTATGATAGAGATCACGAAAGACTATTAAAGGAATATAAGAGACAATTAGCCCCTTTGAAAAAAGTCTAGCTCAACAGTAACCAGATGAAGAAGAGAGTATAGGCAACACGGGGCTGGAGAGTTCCAAGACCAGAGGAGACATGACTTCAAGGAAGAGGTTAAATGGCTCTGGACTGGACCAAAGGGGAGGGTCTGCACTCAGTTGTCATACTCTTCTGCTGTCAGTGAGACAAAGCAGAAAGAAGCTAGGAGGCAGAGACAAAAAGATGCAAAAAGAATGTGAAGGCAGTGGGAATCAAGTGAGGTTAATAAGTTGTTCTCTAAAAAAAACAAAAAAAAAACCACAAAAGGTGATGTGCAATGCAATTACTCCCACCAGCTGAGAGTAGAGGAAAGATATCCTCATATAAGCCAAAGGGAGTTCCATTGGCGCATGGCTTTTTGGCATGAGCTTAGGTCATAATGATAACTAGGTTGCTTCCTTTTACACACCTCTGAGATTTACAGGGAGTCAACAGAGCACTAAACTATTTAAGTGATGGCCAATTACACCTAGGCAGAAAGGTGATCAGAATGTAATGATTAATCTCAGCTATTGCCATTCTTTTTTTTTTTTTTTTTTTTTTTTTTTTTTTTTAGTAAGAGTAGGAAACATACAGAGACAGACTCCCGTATACGCCCTGACCAAGATCATCCAGCAACCCTGGTTTGGGTCCAAGACTCTGCCCATCTGGGGCCATGCTGTAACCAAGCTATTTTTAGTGCCTGCAGCAGAGGCTCCACAGAGCCATTCTCAGCTCCTGGGGCTGATGCAATTGAACCAATTCGAGCCATGGCTGTGAGAGGAAAAGAGAGAGAGAAAAGGAAGGGGGAGGGGGAGGGGGAGAGGTGAAGAAGCAGATATTGCTTCTCCAGTGTGCTATGACTGAGGATTGAACCCAGGATTTCCACATGCCAGGTCAGTGCTCTACCACTGAGCCAATCAGCTAGGGCCACAATAACCCTGCTTTTAACTTTATATCAAGAACTATAAGGAGGTAAGGAATAGAATAACAAGGCAGAATATTTTTAAAGATAAAATTCTTTATTGGACAAGGCAGGAAAATAAATCAACCACAGTATTAAAAGTTCAAAAGTAAAAACCTAATAATAACTGAAAAATGGGTCTGTATGTCAAATTGCCAGCAATTATGGATTTGATAGAGGAAGAAAATTACATGTGTTTGAACTTTTAATATGCCTTAGTCATTCTTAGCTACTGTCTACAGGATAAAATGAATGTGCCTTAAATTTTTTAAAATATTTTAATTTTTTTTTTCTTTTTAGAGAGAGGCAGGGAGAAAAGAGACAAGAACATCGATATGCTCCTGTGTGTGCCCTGACTGGGGACTGAACTGGCAACCTCTGTGCTTCAGAACGGCACTCCAAGCAACCGAGCTATCCAGCCGGGACTTAATTTTTTATTGATTGATTGATTTTTAGAAAGACACAGAGAGAAAGGGAGAGAGACGGGAGAGGGAAGGGAAGCATTCATTTGTTGTTCCACTCAGTCATGCACTCATCAGTTGCTTCCCATGTGTGCCCTGATCAGGGACTAAACCTGCAACCTTGTCATTTCAGGACAACATTCTGAATTGTCTGAGCTAACTGGCCAGGGCTGAATGTGCCCTAAATTTTAAAAATAAAAACGGGCTACTAAATAAACTTGTTCATTGATTTGAATATGACATGTGACTGTTCCTGTGTGATTTAAACTGGTCTGTTGTGAAATTTGAAAATGAGACTCCCCAAAGTCTTAGGCAACAACATCAATTCTAGAGGATTAGCAGTTCCTTTGATGCATAACATTCATTTGAATGCGCAGGTTCAAGGCAAGCTGTTAACAAACTGTTCCTTTTCACAACCACTTCTCTGTGTGAATCCAGATTTCTCAGTGGTTTGCAACTAGAAAATATTGCTAATATAAACCTGCAAGTAGCATAGATATTTTTCAATTCCTAATTTGAGGCTGACAAAAATTTTATAATCCCTGCTGATTTTTATAAAAGGGTGAAGAGTTTGAACATATATAATAGATTAACTTAATTTAAAAAAAACCCTTATTTATTATGTTATGGTTTAAGGTGCAGTTACATTTAAAAAATGTTATATACTTATTTTAATGAAAGTTTGAAAATTATCGATTTAAGTACTCCTTCTCTGCACATGCACTGCTTGATATCAGAACATTCAAATGACTTACGATTTCTCTTGCTTGTGGGATAGGGAGAAGAGATCATAAACCAAGCACACTCCGAACACCGTGATGCCCGTCTCTTTCACCAGCATTGCGCAGGTCCCCAGAAACAGACCGAGCAGCAGGAAGAAGGGAGAAGCTGTGGACGGGAAACACTCCCCAACACAACACTGGTCCACACTCCTGGAAAACAAGGTCAAGATTCTTCTCATTTAAGAAGAAATGTGGGTCGCTAAGAAACACCATCTTTTAACAATAAGATACAGTAGGTAGGTGTGCAAAGATGTCTTCAAGAATAGAATTATTTAAAATTACAAAGATGGAAAAAAGTAAGTGACTAATACAGATTTTGATACTTAAATTAAGGTATATAAGTATTATGATAAAATCTGGCTTATAATAAAAGAACATTAAAAAGTCATTTAAAATGCTACCATAGAGATATATTTAGTAACTTGAAAAGATCTTTAAGTGGATATATTTTAAGTGATTAGCACAGGTTATTAAGCTATGTGCATAAACTCTAGAGTCAGATTTCCTGAGTTCAATTCATAGCTCTGCAGTTGATTAATAGGGTAATACGGGTAGGTTGCTTTAACTCTCTGCCTCAGTTCTCTTATCTGCAAAATGGGATCACAGCCCTGGCCGGTTGGCTCAGCGGTAGAGCATCGGCCTAGCGTGCGGAGGACCCGGGTTCGATTCCCGGCCAGGGCACACAGGAGAAGCGCCCATTTGCTTCTCCACCCCTCCGCCGCGCTTTCCTCTCTGTCTCTCTCTTCCCCTCCCGCAGCCAAGGCTCCACTGGAGCAAAGATGGCCCGGACGCTGGGGATGGCTCTGTGGCCTCTGCCTCAGGTGCTAGAGTGGCTCTGGTCGCAACATGGCGACGCCCAGGATGGGCAAAGCATCGCCCCCTGGTGGGAAGAGCGTAGCCCCTGGTGGGCGTGCCGGGTGGATCCCGGTCGGGCGCATGCGGGAGTCTGTCTGACTGTCTCTCCCTGTTTCCAGCTTCAAAAAAAAACAAACAAACAAACAAAAAAAAGTGGGATCACAGCATTGGAGGATTGAATAAGTGAGTTATTACATGTTAAGTGTTTATCATCATTATTATTTTAGTGAAGATGTCTGATACGCTTTTGTACACAAAACAAAGAAAGCAGTAGAGATAGATACACATGCCCACCCAAACATAATCATGATTTTTCGTGATGAAAATACAAATGCTTTAACTTTTTTCTTTTCTTCTGCCTAATTTGTATGTTTAAATTTCTTTTCCATGAGAATGTATTAAAGTTTTTTTTTTCCTCAGCATAATTTTCAGCAGGGATTTTCAAGAACCCTTCAGCATTTTAAAGTCTGTTTTCATCCTACAAAATGGAGTCAGCCCCACATGAAGAAATATCACTGCTCCTTCAGCAGGCGCCACGCCCAGCTGCTCCTACTCCTTGGAAGTGAAGGCCAGTATTTCCATAGTTGTGATGTCTTACCCTTACTCTTCTGTCTCGGAGCAGTTGCATAAAATTATATACCAGATTCGTAGTAGATGTGCATTGTTCTTCAATGCTTGTCTATAGCTTAAACTGCTAAAAGAAAGAATGCATGCACAATAGAAACATGTACTGCCATGGCACATTATCACACAGATACGAATACTCTGCAGGTTTAATCATGTTCTCAAATGTATCAACTACACAGAGAAAGTTCAAACTAACAGTAATTATTAATCTTCTTTTTGATTTTTAGTCAGAGGTAGGCAGTCAGGACAGACTCCCACATGTGCCCCGACTGGGATCCACCCAGCAAGCCCACTAAGGAGTAATGTTATGGGCACCTGGGGCCCTTGATCCACTGGAACCAGAGCCGTTTTCTAGTGCCTGAGGCAGAGGCCATGGAGCCATCCTCAGCGTCCAGGGCAAACTCTCTAATTGAGCCATGGCTGTAGGAGAAGATAAGAGAGAGAGAAAAATAGAGAGAGAGAAGGGGAAAGGGGAAAGATGGAGAAGCAGATGGGTACTTCTCCTGTGTGCCTTGACCGGGAATGGAACCTGGAACATCCACACACTGGGCTGACGCTCTACCACCTTTGTACGTGACTAGCAAGACAGCGGGAAGTCACAAAGCCAGGTTGTGAAGACTACCACTATACTAAAAGTCTCTGCTCTTTACTAAAAGTTCATAAGATTTTATTCATTTCATTCTTGACCCAAAATCTAAATTCATTTACAATAAGGTTCCTCAACTTCAGTGCTATTAATTTTGGAGAAGATGATTAGTTATTGTAAGGGCTGCTCTGTACATTGTAGGATCCTTGGTCTATCAAATTGTGACAAGCCAAAATGTCTTCAATCATTGTTAAATGTCCCCTGGGGGAAGTAGGGGCAAACTTGCCACATATTGAGAACCACCAGGTTTAGAACAGTGTTCCTCAGAGTCACTGGGCTTTGAAAGAATCTAGATCAATTAACTGACCCAAAGCTCACTTGTTCATAAATCCTTAACCATGCAGTCTTCCACAAAGGAGGGCAACATGGTTCACTGGCCCCTTTTCCTGGGCCATCTGCCTCCATTTACATTTTCTTCTTAACCTGCCCCTTTTGCTATGTGGATAGGTCACAGCTCAGGTAGGAACCTGATCACATTGGGCAGAAAGAGTCGATATAAACTGCTTCATTTCTTTTCAATCTCCCAAAGCAAGAAGCTTCTGTATATTGATGAAAGGATATGTAAATTGTAAAAACCACAGTTTAACAACACTGCTTTCAATTCAGCCTTGTTTTAAGCTCTGAGCTACTTTAATGAGGATAAAGAAGGAAAAAAATTAGAACCGAAACAAAAAGGAAAAATTAAATCACAGGCAAATAAAAGAGAGGACAACATCCAAGCTATTTTGGCTCAGAGCTAAGATTCCAAATTCCATTCTCAGTCAGAAACTACAAGTGAGAGGAATC
This sequence comes from Saccopteryx leptura, assembly GCF_036850995.1. NCBI lineage: Eukaryota > Metazoa > Chordata > Mammalia > Chiroptera > Emballonuridae > Saccopteryx > Saccopteryx leptura. Next base: position 136,319,037 of record NC_089504.1, read on the forward strand.
TAGAAGCAAGGACAATTCCAACACCGTTCAGAATGTGGCTGGAACAGAGCACACTGGCTGGAACAGAGAATGCTGCAGCACTGTGAGGAGAGGACTTCCCGTGCCAGGTCTCAGGGAAGCTCTCTGAGCATTTCAATGCCAAGGAGCCTCCATCCCCTCTCAGGCAGGAGCTCGGAGTCTACACATACACACATGCACACAGTAGAAATTCTCAAGGGACACCATGACTGGAATCACAGAGAAGGACATTCTTAGCTATACATACCTATTGTAGGAGAGAAAGGCCAACAGAAACAGCAGGCACGCTAACACGTCAGCTCTGCCAACAATTCCTGCCACCTAGGAGGGTTGGGAAAAAAGGAAAAAGAAAAACCTCAGAAAATGGCTTTCAGAAAACTATTACTGAAAGGTATTTATTTTTAGGTGACTATAAGGTACAATAAAATGGAAAACACATTGTTCTTCAAATTCTGATATATGACTAACCACCACTGGTTAGCATTATACATTTAACGGTACATTTATAGAAGAATAAAGAGGAAGGAAGGGGCAAGATTTTTATGCTTAACTTCATTTTTAACCTTTCTTCTATAGGTTAACTCACAGCATCAAAGTTTATGCATTTATTGGTTTATTCAAAATAGGTTTTAAACAATGACGGCATGCCAGACACAGTGCTGGTCTCCGGGCCATGGAGTGCTAACGGAGCAGAGGGCACTTACCCAGCACGAGGAAAAGTACAGTGAAGAAGAAAAGTACAGTGAAGAATCAATAATTCTGGCAAGAATGGAAATGAGTATGACCTCCTCACTGCTATATGTGAGTGTATGTGCATTTTTGTATTTCTTAGATGTCAATGAAAAGGCATAAAAGCTGAAACCTCAGTGGCAAAGAGCCATCTTCTCATGTTAGAAAGAAAATGTTCAGAAAACTGACAGGCACATGCCAAAAGGACACAGAAGCCAGTGATATGCCAAGGAATGACTAGGAGATAATTTGAACATCAAAATAAATAAGGATATTAAAATTATAAACTATTTAAAAAAGACATTCATGAGTGCACACTGATAATAAATGGATGAATACATGAGTAAGTACCTACCACATACAGTAGGCAAGCGAATGGAAAAGAATGGAGAGTGCTTCCTTACATTAAAAGTCCAGTAAATGAAAGTAGAGGGAGTAGTGAAGTTGGAAAAGAGCCATTTTGCTTCTCTGTATGAGTCAAGACTGGCTCCATCAAGAAACATCACAGAATATCAATGCATGCTAAATCTAAGCTATGAAAGTTTAATGAGACACAAGTTATTTGCTGGTCTTCAAAACATTTCCTCACTGTCATTTATTTGCTAGAAAAATAAAAAGAAAACTTATATTATGGAGAAAATATGTTACATTGAATTACACATTGACTGAGGAATAAAACTTAACCTCATCAATAAAGGGCAAAAGGACTCTGGATGTGATACCCTGAAGGACACATCACTTGTGCAGTATGCCAGCCAGGAATGCATAACCCAAATGTGATCATGAGAAATCACAGGACAAATCCAGTATGAGAACATTCTATTAGAACACATAAGTTAATATATATTTTTATTAATAAAGTATTAAATATAACAATTCTATATCATTATTTTATACCATTAAATTTGAACATATCTTAATATCATAATATATCTTAATATTGTCTAATTTATATCTTGATTTACTAATTATATCACAACTCTTTATAATCTATCATAATATAATATTGCATATAATAGATTATATATTACAAGTATATATTGTACTTCTTATAATATACTACATATGTATATATTATGTATGTATATTTTATGTTTTTATTTTTACATATTTCTATATTATGTATTTACATAAAATACATTCATATTATTATATATTAAACAATTTTTATATACTAAACATTTAATAATACATTAAACTGTAAATTATATAATATGTAGTATGCATTTATATTTATATTTTAATTGTGTACTACAGCACATATTATATAGTACAGATTTCAAACTAATAATGTAAATAAATATCATACTAATAGCATTTTGTTATATACATTCTAACAAGTTTTAAATTATATTTAAAGCTATTTATTATAATACAGAAAGACAAGAAGATTAGCAGCTGCTCCAAACTTAGAGAGATAAAAGAGAAAAGATGACTAATGGCCTTAGTTTTAAGATATACAATGAAAGTATTAAGGTGTAAAGAGCCATGAATTATGCAACCTGTTCTCAAATGATTCAGAAAACAATTTTTTATATATTAGGGAGAAAGAAAGGAATATGATAAAATAAATGTGGCAACATTTGAAAAATTGGTGAATCTGGATAAAGAGTACATGGCCATTCCATATTTTTTTAAGTTTGATATTATTTTTCTAAATGTGTTATTCAGAAAGGGGCTGAAATAGAACAGAGGTTGGGGACAGAGAGCTATTAATATATCTTCATATTATTGCAGTACTTAAAATGAGTGTGAATTTTTCTTAATTTTTTTTTAAATCTAAGAAAGAAAACTGTAAAGGAAAAAAAATGGGGTATGGCTCAAAAAATACTTGAAAGAAAAGGTCACATACGCGCTGGATCTTAAAGATGAAGAGTTAAAAGGGAAATGACTGGTTTAACATTTCAGGCACAGGAAAGAGCATCACCCAATTCACACAGGACCTGAAGTCCCCAGTGTATTAGAGACTCAATCAATTAATAGCAGAAGATTGTTTTCTGGGTAATATACCTATAAATATCCTCATGTAATGAGCACATTTTGCAGTCATTAAGGAGAGGCAATGAGATTCACATGGAGCTGGACCATCCTAGGCTTGAATATAGCTTCCTCTTACCATCTAAGTGAGACTCAATTTTGTTATCTTTTACTTTTGAGATTTAGCTTTGTTATCTTTAAATGAGTATAACACTCTCTACTTCGTGTTACTGTTGTAATTAATGAGATGATATAAGTGTCTGTTCAACATTAGTGCCCCTCTTCCTTTCTTTTCTTTGCAGAGAAAGAGGGTGGAACCCTTAGCACTGAGACAGTATGTTCTGCGTGGCTGATGGAAATCATCATTTTACCTTAAGGATTACCTATATACTATTTTAATTTAACTTTATTAGATAATCAGATATATCCATTAGTTAAAATAAAAATAAAAATAATTCAATTATATGCTTGCATATAGTTCGATAGCAAGTCACATATTGAGAAAAATTCTAATTCACTTCTTGCCAAGAGAAACCTTGACATGGTCAAATAATTTCATTGGCAGTACAAAGTTGAAAGCTATTGCCTAATGTGGCTGCTTGGCTCACAAACTGTTCATTAATTCGTTAATCTATGAAGAACCTGAGTGCCAAATTAGAAAGACTGCACAACTCAAGGGAGCTAGGCAGTGACAATGTGGTGTTCAAGGCCCAGCTCAAACTCACCATCTATAAACCAACAATTATTGCACATGGTTGCTCGTGAAGCCCAAATCGGCTCAGTCTCCATATTGCCTCTATAAGCACTGAGCTCAGTATCAACTGTAAGGCCTCCTGAGGGTTAAACAAAGAGCCAAGCTTGCCAGCAACAAAGTCTGGGCCCAGAGGGACATCCATCATAGCCCAACTGATGTGGCCAACTTGGACAACAGCAAGACTTGCAAGCTGATACTGGGTGTAGCAAGCTGGAATGAGGCAGTCATAAGCCAGGCGAGCATAACTAATGCATTACAGGGCTTGAAGCCCTGCATCTCGAATTGCAGCCAATCGGTGCTGCTGGGAAACAGGAGCAGCAGAATATGCAGCTGGCTGTGTCCAATATAAAGAATGCACTGTCCCCTGGAGCAGAGGTCGGAGGGGGTGTTAAAATGTTAGTGCTAACACTGATAGACTCTGTTGCCAATTTCATACCACCAAGCATTCATTGAACACCTATTCTACATTTGTGTTGAATCAGGGTCTCTGCAGCAAGGGGACTAGATTTCTAAAAACAAGGTGCTTGCAGCAACCACTACACACCTACACCAGCCATTCACTGTGATTCAATTAGTCAATAGCATCATATTTGTTAACTGCATGTTTTATTCCAGGCAACAGACATTTTCCACGTGCCTCCTATTTGTCAGGTATTTTGCCAGCTGGAGAGATGTAACCTGCCTCCAGGAGTTCAACATCTGGCTAAGGAGTCAAAAGAGTGCATTAATATGATACAGAGAAAGTGTGTGTCTCATAAAGAGGAGGAATCATTGCTATGGGAAGACTAAAGGCATTAATCTTGACTGCAGGATCTGGGAAGGCTTCACGGCAAGGCCAGCTGGCCTTTTACACTAAAACAAAGGACAGGCAAGGAAGCTTTCAGGAATGTGAACCCTGGGCCAGAGAGGGAATGCAGAAGCATTTCAGGCAGAGGAAAGAGAGGTCTGAAAACACACAGGATGCTCCTGGAAGGGGAGGCATAAAGGAAAGAGAGCATGGAGTAAATGAAAAGGAGACAGGAGTGGGCACCGGGAAGCAAACATGGAATGCTAAGTGGAGCCCCCTAGGCTTGATTCTGTGTCAATGTCAGCTGAACTGCAGGGCACTGAACTAACTATGGGGCGCAGTACCAAAGGACTTGCTCTAAAATACGTGCAAATGGAGAGTATGTATTTCTGCCTCATTCTGCAGGTTTCCACCTCCAAGAGGGTAGAGTTATAACCTGAGAACGGTATCCTTTAAATAGTCAAACAGTGGAAAAACATCAGTGAATTGGGTAGAACTGGGTGGAATTTAAATAATGTAACATTCAGATCTCTGAGCAAGCTTAACAGAATCACATGTGGAAATTGCCAATTAAGGACTTAATTTGCTCCTAAAACTTATTACTTTTTGGAATACCACTCACAGGATTTCTATGAAGTTATTAATAATTTTATCTGCAAGGAGGAGTTCCATTAGCGTCAGAAAGAGCCGGAAACACCTACTTAACACATGGCAGTAGCTGGAGGCCAGACCAACTGAAGCGATCATGACAATTCTCTATGTGCCCTTGTCCCCATTCTAAAAACACTGACCCTAACTTTCAACTCCATGTGTCAGCACTTCCTGCTCATATTTTTTACTACTGCACATTCCTTCAAACCTGTAATGTCTTTAGAATGATTATGTTTTAATTCTCATAAAAGAATTACAATAATTTTCCCAATTACTAATTTTTCTCATAATTTCCCAAGATATATATATACTATTAGGAAACCCTTCCAAGAATCACAAGGTCTTAAATGTAGAAAGGTCTGGGTTTGTCTTATTCATTGTGATATCCTTGTACTGAGGACTACATTACAGTCTCTCAAATAGTTGGAAAAATTGAGTAAATAAATGAATTTGTTCCTGTCTACTTCAATTGGAACTAATTTTTTCCCTTCAGCTGAGATTCTTGTTTCATTACAACATAGAGCTGTCTGTGTCTTCCATGTATTTACATGCATATGCTTCAGCTTTTCTCGTAGACTGTAAACAAACTGTGAGTAGGGACCCTGCTATCCAACCACATGTCCCCTTGGTATCCAGCAGAGTGCCTGCATCAACCAGATACTCATTAACTGTTTGTTGATTATACTTAATAAAGCAATGGCCCTGGCCAGTTGGCTCAGTGGTAGAACATCGGCCTGATGTGTGGAAATCCCCAGCCGATTCCTGGTGAGGGCACCCAGGAGAAGTGACCATCATCTACTTCTTCTACCCTCCCCCTTCTCTCTTTCTCTCTCTCTTTCTCTTCCCCTCCTGCATCCATGGCTCGATTCTAGCAAGTTGTCCCTGGTGCTGAGGATGGTTCCATGGCTTTGCCTCAGGTGCTGAAATAGCTCAGTTGCTAAGCAACAGAGCAGCAGCCCTAGATAGGCAGAGCATTGCTCTGTTGGGGGCGTGCCAGTTGGATCTTGGTCGGGGTGCATTCAGGAGTCTGTCTCTCTGCCTCCTGCCTCTAAGTAAGAAGAAAAAGAAAATCCTTAATCATGTCGACACGCTTAAATGTAATCATATCAACATGTTTAAACTAAACTTATTCCCCAAAATTAAAATCTTCAGTCCTTCCTGAGACAAGTTATGGTCCCATCTTTGTTTTTGTTTAACAAGGGAGAGCTGTATCACCCACTAATACCCTCTCCTACCCACTATGTTTATTTTCTTTTAAAATTATCATTATGTCTTCTGTAAAGCACAATTTTTTCTAGTTCTGTCTTCCTCCTCAGAAACCAAACTATCACCTATAATTAAATAATAGTCTCTTGATTCTACCTCCTAGTATAGAGTGCTATGTAGGTCAGATTTCTTTGTCTCCTTCTTATACCTCCCCTCATCTCCTTGTGAATGAAAATAGTTTTTCTAGCATTTTTCCCTAAATAAATGTCCAACCCTTAGATTCCTTTACCCTTATAATTGTGTTACCATAGATTTTTTTTTTCTGATTAGTACAAAAGCTTGTTAAAACCCTTTCTTAAAGGTCACTTGGCTAACAGGATTTTCCTTTTTTATTTAGCATTCAACCTAACTTTATCAGGTCATGATCACACTGCCAAAGGTTACTGTGAGTTACGTTCTCCTACTCCGCACGCACAGAATCATGACTGTTTTTGTCCTGTGCATTTGTTCTTTCCTGCAAAACATTTCCCCAAGACATTCTAAGAACACATCTTCAACTGCCCTTTAAAAATTATTTGTTAGAAATGTAATATTGTCTATGATTTAAAAATTGTCTTTGACCAACATTATATACAGGGTGGGGCAAAGTATGTTTACAGTTGTGAGTCTGCGAAACCAGGGTTTATTCTTCTATTATGATTTATTAATTACTGCATTATTTTCATATGAACAACTCTATACTTACTTTTGCCCCACCCTGTATTCTATATGGCTAGGAGCAGTAGCCCTTGATTAGTATTTCTCTCACATTACAACCCCCCCCCAAAATGACTATTAAAAAGTGATGTATCTCTGTCATCTTTAAAATTCATATCAAAATTTTTATTATAATTCTAGATACTTGAAAGAATCTAATTTCTCATGCATCATAAATATTGACATTTCAAAATAAGGCTATGTTACATCCTAAATGTAGCAAAATGAATCTGAAATGTATCAAAGCATTTTGAAGCTCATCATTTTCCATTTAGTCAACATAAACAGGCTCTTCTGTAAATGGTATACAGCTACACCCTTCTGCTTGAACTCATATTTCTATCTTATTCCCCCCTCAGCATTTTTCCTAATGTATTGTATAGTTATGCTTACATCTCTCCTTGTAATGAAACATACAGTTAAATTTATTTTAAAAGTTCTTGTGGCCTGACCAGGTGGTGATACAGTGGGTAGAGCATTGGACTGGGATGCAGAGGACCCAGGTTCAAAAACCTGAGGTTGTGGCTTGAGCATGGGCTCTTCCAGCTTGAGTGAGGGTTCACCAGCTTGAGTGTGGGGTCAATGGCTTGAGCCCAAGGTCACTGGCTTGAACAAGGGGTCACTCGCTCTGCTGTAGCCCCCATGATCAAAGCACATATGAAAAAGTAATCAATGAACAACTCAGGAGCTACAGCAAAGAATTGATGCTTCTCATCTCTCTCCCCTCCTGCCTTTCTGTCCTTATCTGTTCCTCTCTCTGTCTCTGTCATCAAAACAAAAAAAAAAGTTCTTGCAGCCCTGGCAGGTTGGCTCAGTGGATAGAGCATTGGCCCAGCCTATGGAATTCTCAGGTTTGATTCCCAGTCAGGGTACACAAAAGAAGTGACTATTTGCTTCTCTCCCCCTGCTCTTCCTCTTCTCCTCTTGCAGCAGTGGCTCGACTGGTTCTAGCATTGGACCCAGGCACTGAGGATAGCTCGGTTGGTTCCAGGGCATCAGCCTTAGGCACTAAAAGTAGCTCAGTTGATTCTGGCATTTGCCCCAGACAGGGGTAGCCAGGTTAATTCTGGTTCGGGCACATGTGGGAATCTGTCTCACTATCTCCCCTTCTCTCACTTAAAAAAATGTTCTTGAAACAATAAGTTTCTGTGTTAAGTTTTAAATTCTGTATTATTTTTCTAATATCAGTACATCATAAATAAATTAGAAAAAATTATAAATAACTATCAAATATAAAAATACATCTTTATGCCTGACCAAGTGGTGGAATAGTGAATAGAGCATCGACCTGGGACACTGAGAACCCAGATTCAAAAACTCTAGGTCACCAGCTTGAGTGCGGGCTCATCAGCTTGAGCGCAGGGTCACTGGCTTGAATATGGGATTATAGACATGACCCAATGGTCACTGGCTTAAGCTCAAAGGTCACTGGCTTGAACCCAAGGTCACTGGCCTGAATAAGGGTCCCTGGCTCAGCTGGAGTCCCCTGGTCAAGACACATATGAGAAGCAATCAATGAACAATTAAAGTGATGTTATCAATGAGTTGATACTTCTCATTTCTCTCTTCCTGTCTCTGTCTCTCTACCTGTCTGTCTCTCTGTCTATTTCTTTGTCTGTCTGCCTCTCTCATATGTGTGTGCTAAGAAAAAAATACATCTCTAAATAACAGATATAGCAGCTTTTTTTCAATAAATTTAGTGGTCCTTGGCTGAATATCATTTTTTGTTAGAATAAGGAAATATTCAGCATCAATTCAAGTCCTAGCTTTCCTCTCTACAGACGGGTCACAAAAAAAGGAATAGAACTAGCCACATTGTAAGAGTGACTTAATTCTTTGAATACTAAAGTTATCCATAGTGTCCTATCATCTTACATAACATTCATGATCTACCCACTGACAATGCAATCAGGTTCTCCTATAAAAGCAAATAATATAGGCATACACCTCACTTAGTTAACCTGTAATTAGAGTCATTTGCTTTTATAGTTTCTCAGAAGTATAGCAAAATATTTTACCAAGACTTCTCAAATGAATCGTTATTATACTTCATGGTCTTCCACTTAGAGGCATCTTGTTTAGTCTAAGATATTCAGAAAGGGTTTGGAAAATTGTTTGGTAATTTTTTAATAAAGTCATTTTTTCTTAATCACTCTAAACACATATTTGTCAAAACCTTGGGCTTAATCCCTGGCTGGTTGGCTCAGTGGTAGAGCATCCGCCTGGCGTGCAGGAGTCCCGGGTTTGATTCCCGGCCAGGGCATACAGGAGAAGCGCCCATCTGCTTCTCCACCCCTCCCCTTTCCTTCCTCTCTGTCTCTCTCTTCCCCTCCCGCAGCCAAGGCTCCACTGGAGCAAAGTTGGCCCGGGTGCTGAGGATGGCTCCTTGGCCTCTGCCTCAGGCGCTAGAATGGCTCTGGTTGCAGCAGAGCAACGCCCCAGATGGCCAGAGCATCGCCCCTGGTGAGCGTGCCGGGTGGATCCCAGTCGGGCGCATGCGGGAATCTGTCTGACTGCCTCCCCGTTTCCAGCTTCGGAAAAATACAAAAAACAAAACAAACAAACAAAAAAACCTTGGGCTTAGAGATTTAGAATTTTGTTTCTGGAAAATGTCCATCTGATAGCCTAACTAGCAAAGCCAGTCCTCATTATCAAACCAATTAGCCAAATCAAACTTCTTGTGTTTGAACATATTATAATATGTCCCCATGACAACCATCTTTCTTACCCCTGAACCAGAACACAGGCTACCATGCCCTACTCCCAATGTCATGTTCTGTTCTAAGACAGGTTATAAAGCCCCACCTTGGGTTAATGTTGCCTTAATTGAAGGAGGCTTTGCTGACACCAATATATCCAATTGCTTCTCTGTAAGGGATTGGGAGGTTTGTGCACTTGGTGCATAATAAGGTTCTGATATTTGCAAGACATTCCTTCTTTTATTCATTTATTGTTTAATTAGCGAAGAGCAACGGAAAGGAGCAGAGAGAGGGAAGAACAACTTGACACCTTTACCCCAATGTTTCAAGGCAGATCAACTTTAGGAAAGTGTCCAGATGCAAGCTGAGGCTACAAAAACAATTGTTTTAAAACCATAGTGTCCATGTCCCCCTTGGAAAGCCTTCATCTACCCCTAGCAATTCACATAAAATAAACCTGCTGTGGTTACTGAGATGTGAAACAAGGTAACTTGATGATCTCATCTCTGGGCATGATTAAGTCAATATTTTGAGGAGGGCCAGATATCTAAACTATCTAACTTTATAAATAAATTTCTCATCCTCCACAAAATAACTACAGTTCATATTAGATCATTTACAAAACTGTTAGTCTCTTAAGTCTGTCTTGCTAGCTTAAATGTCAGCTGGAGTTTTTCTAGTCCTCCTCCCAGGACTCACATCTCTGCATTATAAATATACTGCTCACAAAAATTAAGGGATATTTCAAAATGAATATGAAGCGATAAAAAAAAGCATTTGACTTATTTTATTAAATGAGAAGATCAGAAAAGCAAACGACAAGTCAAAGAAAATTGTTCGATTATGCAAACGAGATGCAAAACCAACTTTTATTTCATTGGTGAAAATGCACTGTACAAAAGGCTGAAAGTACTGGAGTATCTGCACATTTCCTGACCGCTCTCTTTGTGAGCAGTGTATAAGGATAAAGCAGAATGAGAAAAGGTAAAACACAAATGTAGAGCAGAAACAATGACACAGCATGATAAGTATCTCAAAATTCCTCTTGTTGTTTAAAATGCATTAGGACTTAAATTTCCTGCAAATAAATAAGAGTGGCCATTTATTACTACCTGTAATAAAAACAGTGGTTATTTAGAAAAGCAATTAAATCTTAGAGGTACAATAAAGACCATTTGAACATTCAAAATGAAAAGTTGTCAAGCAGAATGATTTATATAGAAAGAGAAACAGTTTAGTAGAGCTTTAAACTAACATGGTTTTGAAAGGGCAAAAAAAGAGATCAGTTTAGCTTTTCTTTTTTTTTTTTTGGCTCTTATTTCACTGAGTTCCCATGACACTCACCGCCTCAGTGTGAACAGGATGCACAGCAAAGAGCAATGCCGTCACAAAAGCCAGCCTGCGATTCTTGAAGACAGTTTTGTCGCAGGTGTACATCAGCACAAGAGTCACCAGGCAGTGTAAAATGACATTCACTGCATGAAAGTAGAATGGGTTCATGCCAGTCAAAAATATGTTTAGCCTGGAACCAAAGGACAAAAGTAAAAACAATTAACCTCAAACATAGCATAAGCACAAGGAAGTCAGAGGGAATCCACCATTTTAAAAAGGAAGTTGGTTATTCAAGTAATTATTTTTAAATGACTCCCAACATCAGGTTACTCTACATATTTAAGTATCACATTTTTCCTATTTCAGAATCTCCTGTCTGCAGGAATCATAGCAAATGCAATACAATATTACTTCAGAAAGTTCCGTGGCCTCGCTGAGAAGTTAGGCAGATAGATGCCGAATTTGGTTCCCTCTCTTCGGGAGGAATGCAAACACCGCCAGTTCCTACCAAGCAGCTGAGTGTTCAAAGGCAAGTGCACAACGCTGTAGGTCAGAGTCATAGCCAGCGGACATGGGATAGAAAATACAGACGGTGATTGTGGTCACTATTGGGACAAACTAGGCATAAAGGTGTTATCTCACCGCAGTACCACCCAGAACTAAATTTCCAGATTATGCACCAGAAATTGTTTTTAAATACCACCCCACAAGCAAGCTTCAGCGCACCTGCATGTTACTACCAGCCACCGCTGAATTTAAAAGGATGAGCAAAAGCATAGCTTTCTGAATTTCTAGTTAATGTTTCCTAACACAAATTCCCACAGATCTCGGAATCTTAATTCTAAGATGATGACAAAGAGAGAGAGAGAGAGAGAGAGAACCAAGAAGAGAAGGGAAATTTATTGTTCAACACCTTAGAAAATGCTGAACAGGAGACTGAAAGGTTGCCTTCAATTGAATGACAGGACCTACTATCCCCAGTTGAGGGCGCAGTGTTACAGAAACCGCGCGGTCCTAGGGCATGGTTCTTTCCGGGAGCATCTACACCCCAAGTGGTATTTGCCCACAGTTGTCTATACTCCAGCCAATTTCTCCAGAACAGCAATCCCACATCTTTATTTTCATGTCTTTTATCTGCTTCTTACAGAAACACCTCCTCTTTGCCAAAACAATGAAGACTATAAAAGCCAGCTTTAGCGATGACAGATGCATATTCTAAATATCTGACTTGACTCGTGCACAGCTCTAACCTACAGAATTTTAAACATCTCAAGTTTTATTTGGACACATGACTCTAAACATCATGGTTACTCACTGACTCCCACTGAATTACTAATTTTCATTCCCACTGAAGTAGTCATGGTCCTGACTAAGCTTAGAAAAATGTATTGCTGCGTGGAATCCAATGCCAAGGCTCTGCCGCCAGCGGGGCGGGCGGACCGTGAGTCTGTGTACACCTCAGCATCCTTAGGACGGGAGTCTGGCGTGGAATAACTCCTCCAAAGGGGAAGAGGAACCAGCAGTGAACTAGGGGACTGGCAGGTCCAACTAAAGAAGAGAGAAGAGTGTCGTGTCCCATTCCAGTGGAAGAGACCCCACATATGGTGAGAGAGCTGCTGGTAATAAGGCCGCTAGAAATGGCGGAGTTGTGAGCAGGCAAGACCAAGTCCCCATCCCCGGACAACTTGGGTGCAGTTCCCTAGTAGCCCATCCCCCTGAGGTGGATTGTACACTGTTTTCCATTTCCTCAGACTGAGCTTTGCAGACCAACCAAGCCATTAATTTAAAATTCATTCAGATCTGTGACTTTCAGAGAAAACGGGCAATCTCATATCCAGGCAGTGGATGTTCAAATTGGAAGGTCTGTGGTTGTCACTATGTGTAAAGGCTTTAAAAAAACACATACCTTATGACCAAAAATTTTAATTCTAGAAATCTCCCATAAGGAAATAACCATAAAAGTGTTAATATGTGTGTGTGTGTGTGTGTGCACGTAAGCGCACATGCAATATTGTGCTATAATAAAAATTGTATATTTTGGTCTTCAACCTGACTCTTGCTCAGATATTATAAAATTTTTATAATTTCTGAAGCAGTGAAGGTACTAGGAGCTTCTTTTGTGGTAATATTTGGTCTCTACCCTAGTTCTTAAATCCTTGCAATATCCTGGGTGATAGAAGGGTCTTGTTCTAATGAGGTGATCTTGGTGGGTGGATCGATAGCTTTAAGATGGGAACTGGTCACCAGAAAGATCAAGCCATAATTAGAAGATTGGAAATTTCAGCCCCACTCCCTCAGAGTAGGAAGAATGGTTACAGATTGAGCTAATAATTGATCACATCTACATGACGAAGCTTCCACTAAAATCCCTAACTACGTGGTGCAGAGAGCTTCCAGGTTGGTGAACACATCCAAGTGATAAGAGGATTCAAGCACCCCAACTCGAAGGAGAGAAGCTCTTGTCCTGGGACCCTCCACACTTTGCCCAATGTATCTTTTTCATCTGGCTGTTTATCCTTTATCATACCTTTTGTTATATAATAATTAACTATCAACATAAGTGTTTCCCTGAGTTCTAGGAGCCATTGTAGTGAACTATTTCTTGAACATGGCCATGGGACTCCTGATTTGTAGACAAGTTGGACAAAATATAGGCTTACTTATGATTGACCTTGGAAGTGGGGGCAGTCGTACAGGACTGAGCCATTAACCTGGGGGTCTAATACCATCTCCAGGTAGACAGTGTCAGAATTAAATTGAAATGTCAGACACCCAGTTGGTGTCAGAGGAGTGATCATTTGGTGACAGAAGTGGTGTGAGTTGAGGAAGAAACAGAATTATTCTTTTCATTTACAAGGATGCATCTCACTGTTATAAAAATGGCCATAAAGAGAAAGCAAGATATCTAATATGCCAAACCCCTGATGCATTTGACTATTCCCACAGATATAATACTATGTAGATCATAATTTAAGACAACAAATGACAGCACTGGTTTTAAAAAGGGGACAAAAGACTTGTTGTTTTTCTAAAGTAGTCATGATTCAACCATTTGAGAAGTAAAAAAGCATCATCACAGAGTGTTATTATTACTACATCACCACAGTTTTATGAGGTACTTAACGTACATTCTTTTCCCCTTCTAAAAATGACATGAAATGGTAGGCATGAGTCACCTCTGCAGCCCGGATGTATCACATCTGAAAATGCACAGGTGCCATCCATACAGATTATTATTTCTGGAAATGGGTTAGGACAGAGTGCCTGGTATTTTAAATGAATTCAATTAGATCTCAAAATATAAACATAAATTGCTGAATGGAAACCACTGCAGTAATAAGGTAAGTGCAGAAAATCCTCTCACATGGTACCTAATACTGGTGAATCTAAGCTTTGAGAAGTTACCTAGAATCTAGTATTTGGAGAGTTTCCCAAGTGTCTAAAAACTATAGAAGAGTGAGCTTAAAACAAAATAATATCATAATTTTAGAACTTATCCTATTTGTGAGCACTGGAAAAAAATCTGATTTTGGGAGTCAACATAGGTTCACAAAAAAGAGGTTTAACTGATCGGCCTTGTATATTAATAGGACGGGGAGGTGAAAGACACAGCACATCGTTATTTTAACAAAGGCACTTACGAAATCTCTCAGAATCTTCATGCATGCAAGATAGAATAAGACAGATTTGTAGCTAACACATAGAGTGGTGAATAATAAATCAATGTCTTCTTGGATGGAGACCTCCAGTGTATGTCACAAGATTCTGATATTATCTCTTGCTGTCCAGTATTTTAATCAAAGACTTAAATGAATCTATGGTGCATGCAAACCAAGCTTGCAGGAGGTCTGTAACCGGAGAGGAGAATTACTGTCCTGGGAGATTGACTTACAGAGATTTATAAGGAGTTTAAATGCCTGCATTTGTTAATTAATTCTAACACAGAATACAGGTAAGAGTGAAGGCCCACATTTAGACCTAAAAGAGAGCAAAATACCTGCAATCAGATTAAAACTGTACATAATGGTATTGTCCAAGGGCTGTCAGTTTGCCCTAAACTCAGAGTTATTGTGTCTTGGATATCAAAACAGACCAAACCACAAATAGACGGTGAACTGCATAAGTCAAACTATTTTTCATTTCAATCCACCCCAACAGATATTTGTTGAGCACATATCAGGTATGATGTAGGGCTCAGAGATACAAAGGGAAGACATAGAGTTAACAGCATAGTGAAAGAAGGAGAGGCACTTAAACAGATAATTAATGGCTAGTTTAGATATACTAGCAAGGGGAGAACCTACGAGGTACAGAGATAGGCAAGACAGAAGTATTCTACCCACAGATAGGATTGGGAAGGTGGTTGGTATCCAAGATGAGACCAGCAGCCCTTTAGAGTGCTATTTAACCCTTTGAGTAGTGAGTTTTTTCATGCTTGCTGACCCCCAGGAGTGAGTTCTTTTTTTTTTCAAAAAATGAAATTATTTTCAGTTACAGTTTTATTAACTTAAAATCATGTTTGCTTGATAACCAATTTATGGAAACAAGAAGAACATGCATTTGCCTTTTTTTAATGTTGCCTTACATGTTTTTAAAATGAAAGTTTTTGTATGATCGTACGCCAGATGGTCAGGAGGCACGAGGACGTACGTGAACGTCCGTACTGCTCAAAGGGTTAAAGGCTGAGCACCTTTACAGGAGAGCTCCAGGGTGCTAGGAGATGGAGGCTCTCAGAGTGAGAGCTCAGGACATCAGACTGAGGACTCTGGGGGTGCTCGGCCTAGAGAAAGGTGATAGAAATGATACCAAGTTCCCCAAGGGAAAAAATCTTTGCCATTTTTATGGTTATATCTCCAGTGTCTAGCACAATGCATGGTCATGGTTGTCACAAAATAAATAAATGAATAGATGGGAGTACGAATGAGTGAGTAAATGAATGGATGAAATACTGACGCAGTGCACTTAGTCTCAGCAGCTCCCAGAGGGAAAACTATGACCCAAAGACAATGTTGCAAACACGCTGTCCAAGATCTAAGTTTAGCCTGCAAATTGTTGTTTCACCTATAAACATTTTCTTTTTTTAAACAGAAAAGTTGCCATTTTCCTTTTAAAATGTCACCTGACATTATTAAAATAGGTGATGATTTTACTGTACATAAAAATTTCCAGCTTCTCTTCAAATATTAGAAGACCTGGCAACTCTGGGCCTCAGTGGCTGCGTGCTTCTGCCTCCAGGGCTATTTTGGGGTGCCCATTTAGATGGTGCAAGTACTCACCATTTGCCACAGTGCCTGCCAATTACTAGGAGGCAGACTGCAGCTCAAAGAAAGAATATTTAGGCCCTGGCCAGTTGGCTCAGCAGTAGAGCGTCAGTCTGGCATGTGGAAGTCCTGCGTTCGATTTTTCGATTTCCAGTCAGGGCTCAAGAAGAAGCGCTCATCTGCTTCTCCATCCCTCCCCCTCTTCTTTCTCTCTGTCTTTCTCTTCCTCTCTCGCAGCCAAGGCTCCATTGGAGCAAAGTTAGCCCAGGTGCTGAGGATGGTTCCATGGCCTCTACCTTAGGTGCTAGAACGGCTCTGGCCACTACGGAGCAACACCCTAGATGGGGAGAGCATCGCCCCCTGGTGGGCATGCTGGGTGAATCTGTCTGACTACCTCCCTGCTTCTCACTTCGGGAGAAGGGAGGGAAGAATATTTAAAACTAGAATAAGTATTGAATAACCATAAGTGTCCATGCAGAAGCATGTTAACAGTCCACCTTAAACACCACCTACAAAAAACATTCTCTCAAATTCCACATCACCCTGAATGCACTTCTGTTACAGAATTTACTCAAGTTTCCTAAACTTTTGTTCTATATTCTTCAAATGTTATCAGTATTTTTCATACATTTTAAGACATTAATGTCTGCATCATTGTCTCTGTTGCACTCAGTGATGGAGACAATGGATTCCGAATGAAAGGTGACTGAATGAACAAATAAAACTCACAATCACTTGGACCTTAGAAAAGATCACCTTTCCCTTCCAGTGCTACACTATCTCACTTTTATTTGAGTTAGCCTTCATTTGTCATTTAAAGTTAGACCAAGCAGCCTGACCTGTGGTGGCGCAGTGGATAAAGTGTCAATTTGGAAACGCTGAGGTTGCCGGTTCAAAACCCTGGGCTTGCCTGGTCAAGGCACATATGGGAGTTGATGCTTCCAGCTCCTCCCTCCCTTCTCTTTCTCTCTCTCTCTCTCTCTCCCCTCTCTATAATGAATAAATAAAATCTTTGAAAAAAAATTTTTTTTAAAGTTAGGCCAAGCAATAGAAAATAAAATGGGTTTGTTTGTTTTTTCTGAAATAATCTTAATAATCATGTTTGACTACTTGCAAGCCTTTCAAATTTTGGCAAATCTGAACACAAAAAGCTCCTCCTCCATCTGAACCAGTCTGCTTCCTTATAAAACTGCCCAGAAAGGTGGGGGCATAATGAGCTCACAGAAATCAGAGGGTACCAGTCCCCAGGAAAGGTCACAGGGTCACCCAGTTCGGCACCAAGAAGTCTCAGGAGGAGGGATGAAGAGGGGGAGGAACGAGCATCTGGCTGCCCCGTCTCCTCACCCTCTCACAGCCCCCAGCTCTAGACAAAGCCCATTCCTTTCTTCTAATTTTCTTCTTTGAAAAATAGCTCTGGTTTATAAAAAAAACAACAACAAGCTGTATCTCAGGAAGACACTTGTACGAGGGACTACACGAGGGTCCTTTCTCAACGGGGACCCCCCCCCCCCGACTCCACCTCAGTAGGACAGCTCTACCTCCAGGAAAATGTCAGAGTTCTGTAAAAGGTATAAGAGGTCGTAACTCTACATTGTGGTGATTTAAGCCTGTGTTTTGGCCCTGAACTGGAAATTTTCCTGGTATATAATAGATCAAGCAACATTTAAAAGTGTTGACCATCTATTTTATTCACCGGGATAACATATTTAATAAGCCACCACAAATGATCCCTGTGGGTCAAAACATTGGGATGACCACTGCCTCCTGCTAGCTTTATAGTAAATGCAGTCACCTCGTCTTTGGCAGCTAAGCTCTGTCACCAGGCCTCTGGCACTCCAGGACACCCCCCCCACACACACACACACACACACATACACTGAAATCAGAAAGCCACCTCAATGGCAGCATCTCCTATATTACACTTTGCCTGAGACAAGAGTTTCTCAAAGTTGCAGGTGCTCCCTCCTCCATGTACTTCTCAGGGTCTCGGTGGAGAGAAATCATCGGTCCTCTAAGGGAATCGAGTGGAGAGGTAGGCGGGAGGTGTCTGCAGGCAGCTGTGATAAATGCATGCTAACATTTCTATCTCAGTGAGTCCTGGGATTCTTTTCTCTACATTATGCCAGGAGACTTTGGTATCTCAACCTCATTAAACATAGGCTCCCACTGAGCCCTGCTGGTTCCCAGAATTCTGAATCACCTGGTATGGTAGCTACAATCACTGATTCCTTAATCCCATCAAGATATTTTTAGTCAGTAGATCTAAAATGGTGCCCAGAGATCTGCCTCAAACAACCCTGTGATTCAAGATAGGTGATTCTCAGAACAGAGACACACAGGTCTCAGAGCTTAAGGGAAGGCTATATATGGTTGCCATGCTTACCAGAAAAATCCAGTTTTCTAAGTTATAACACAACATACATTCTTTCCTGATGAGAACTACAAACCAGGATAAAGAAAAAAATTAATGTACCCTTATCCTCTGTCACTGCTTTTTCAAATGATGGGTTCTCCAACACTTCCCTGGTAAGTTTCCACAACTCAATACTAAAAACACAGTATGTTCTCCTGTCTTCCTTTATCACTGACATTTTTCTTCTTCCCATCTCTTGCTCTCCACCATCAGTCTCTCCAATGCTTGCAAGTGGTTTCCCCAGTCCTCTTAGATCGTTCACCCAATACGTAACAACATGTGATTCTTTCCATCTCTCCTCTAAGGAAATCCCTTTGGCCTTAATCATTTCGGTGGCTCTTCTGCATTCCTTTCAGTACCAGGAACAGATCAGCAAACCTATTACTTCATGTATCTAAAGAACCAAAGGATGTGACTTGCAGGCACCAGTGCAAACAACAGAGCAGAGGAGGGACTGGTACTTTGAGGCAAAAGCAAAATTCATGGTTTTGGTTTGAGCTCAAGATACCACATTTTCACTTGGCCATGAGGAAGCTCTAGGGAGTGAACAGAGGAAAGGGAGCTGGTCAAGAGGAGACCATGCCTCATGCAATGGGCAGTATTCGTCACTGTTATCACATATGTACTCAGAGTAACAATGGCAGCAAAAAAAGCAGAAGAAAGCTGAAGCTAGTAACCATATCTAGAAAACAGCCAGCCCTGAGAAAATCTTCAAAAAGGGAGGCAACAAGTAATGAAAATTAACAGAGCAACACTGGGTAGAATATAGTCAGTTATAAGTCTGAGTTGTCAATTTTTAGCAAATTTTTTTTCTTTCAATGTGAACTTAGGAGCAGAATAGAGACAGAGGCGGGATCAAAGGGTCCAGAAGGAAAGCGGACAGAGAGAAA
Source organism: Saccopteryx leptura (assembly GCF_036850995.1). Classification (NCBI taxonomy): domain Eukaryota; kingdom Metazoa; phylum Chordata; class Mammalia; order Chiroptera; family Emballonuridae; genus Saccopteryx; species Saccopteryx leptura. Next base: position 136,338,510 of record NC_089504.1, read on the forward strand.
GGGGATGAGAGGATGGGATGAGAGCAGAAAAGCAAAACCGAGGGAGGGGAGCTGCAGGGAGGAGGGCAAGGGGGATGTGGTGGGGAACATGGGGGAGGGGAGGTATTCGGGGGACACTAGAATCCATGTAAACCCAATAAATTAAAATAAAATAAAATTTTCTTAAAAAAAGGCATGTGTTGGTGGAGTTGCTGGATGCAGTGTAATTCTGACATTGACTACCCAGAATTCATGCAGATTTCACAGCTGAGGACAAAGTCCCTTACAAGACTCCCCGCACTTCAGACTCTAGCTGCAACTTCAATGGTCCTGAGCCACTTGCATGTCTGACAAATTTGGGAGTTTCCACAACTCACTCAGATCAATAATTTGTAAGAACAACTCACAAAATTAAGGAAAGCACTATATTTATGATCAGTGATTTTCAAATGGTGTGCCACACGAATTTTTAAAACGTGTAAAACCTGACTATTTAGTCAGGGCACTGACCTTTCTTACCATAGGTGGTCAAATAAAAATATGACAATAGCCAACACAGTGATAGCCATCTGGTATGAATGAATCAAAATTATACTTTTTTTTCTTTCGTCAGAACAGCATAAAATATATTTTTTGATGAGCTGCATAATTTTAGTAATTTGTTTTTGTGGGCCATGAAAAAAGCTGAAAACGCTGCTTATGGTTATAGTTTTATTGTAAAACAATAGCAACAAATCAAAACCAGTCTAAAGCAAAGGGTCATGGGGTGTGGTATCTCCCGTGTCCTTAGAACGTATCATCCTCTCTGCATACTGATGTAAGATTACCAACCAGAGAAGCTCAACTAAGTCTCAGTCTTGAGTTTTTAACTGAGGTTTCATTAAGTAGGCTGATTGATCCAATCATTGGCCATGTGAGTGAAGTCAGTCTCCAGAACCCCATTCCCTTCCAGGAGGTTAGAAGGTAGGACTGATACTTAGAGCATGTGACTCTAAGTCCCAGCTCTCTAATCAGGTTTCTTTCTGAAACTATCTGGAGGCCCACTATGAGTTACCTCCTTTTCAGCATAAACCCACGTGTGGCCCCAGTGGTCCACCATGAACAACAGAGGCACACCTATGATTCTCGAAATTCCAAGGTTTAGCATCTCCCTCCAAGGAACCTGGGACAAGACCAAATGAAATTTTAATTGTACAAAATAAGGAGAAGTCAGAATCATCATAGTTCTTTTGAGAAAGTATTGTTGGGTATTTACACTGTATTTGATACAACCGGAAATGACAGTTCATGTCTACCTTATTGAGTAGGGGAAAAAAGGTCATTCCTTATAGACAAAAGGACAATGGCATGAAAGATCTTTAGTCCTCTGAGAGCAAGGTGTGAAATAAACCATGTAACTCTGAGGTTTGCCTCAGAACGTATAGCTGCTATGTCCAGCCTGAAACTTGAGAGCAAGCATCCAACCATCACACTTCAGTATGCCAGGCAAGAGGCCTTTGATACAAAAGTACTAAAGACCTCACGCTCTGCAGTCCCAGTCCCAGTCCCAGTAGGTTACAATAAGGAGCCACATTACGCCTTTCAGAACCAAAGCTACCTCTTAACTTCCTCCCAATAAGCAGAACCCACTGGAAAATTGTGTCTGGAAATTCCTTGCTTGCCTCTACTTTTCTCTTTGATAGAGGAAGACAAATAAGGTTAAATAAGCCAAGAAAGAAGGCAAGCAGACTTTCCCCTCTGCATTATAAAGGTGTAGTCCTACCTAAATATTTACCTGAAGAAGTCAAGTGTTCACAAAAATGATAAATTTATCCTTTCAACAGCCATTTATTAAGCCTCTACTTTGCAAGCCAGGGAACTAACTATTCGAGGTGCTAAAGATATACCTCATGGAGCTCACAGGGTGGTAAGAGGAGATAAAAACCAGCAATAAATATATGATGCCAGATAGCAGGTAGCAGTGAGGGTATTTAGGCAAAAAGGGTAAGAGAGTAAGGATGAAAAGAAATGGAGAAACGAATGTCTGCTCTTTGAGAGCAGGTAGCCAGGGAAGGGCTCTGGGATGAAGTGACATTTGAGAAGAAACTGAAGATGGTGAGAGAGTGAGAATGCGCAGACCTGGGAAGAGCATTGGAAGAAGAAACTAGTGCAAGGCCTGGTAGCAGCAGTACGGCCCATAAAAAGCACGGGAATGCTGTTCACCGAATGCCTACAGAGATAGAAGGGGGTTGATCGACCAGAGGTCAGACGGGTGGCCAGAGGTCAGATCAAACAGGAACTTCATAGACCAGAAACCGTTTTTTACCATTTGGAAAAAGAACACTGACATTATTTTGGCATGATCAAGCATTTCTCACCTCTCTTTTTAACCATGTATTCAGTTAGGAAAAATATTAATGTAGTTCCAAAGAAAGATAGAAAAGACATTTGTTGATTGAAAAAAAAAGAAGACTGCTTCAGAAAGTTTTTTCCAAGTCTTCATTTACAAACTTTTCTATAAAAACCTTCATGAATCAAAAATATATTCTTCCCATTTTCCATCCCCCCTGCACTACCAGACTTTTGTCTAAAGCCCATTTTTACCTTTAAAGTATATCCTAACAGACAATAATCAATCTCCTCCTCCTTGGGTTTCTGCAATAACCTTGGTTCATCATAAAATTTTCAGAAGCCATTTTTTAAACTTTTCTCTAGAAAAATCTTTTTTGCCTCCAGTCATTTTCCTTGGCTAGATCCATCACGGGACATCCTAGACAATCTCATCAAGCATCCTGAACAATCTTCACTTGTTTCCTATCACAGACTTCAAAAACAAACTTATCAGTCTTATAGTAGTAACCTATCTCAAAATGAATTCCCACAGCAGTCAAATCAAAAGGAAGGGAACAAAACAATAAGCCACCATTTCTTTCAAGTTTGGAACATAGAAGCTAAAGCTGCTTTTCATGGTTGGTGTATCATTTCTGACTAAAAGATGCAAACTGCTGTAAAAATACTCTCAAGATCCAAGCATTAAAATGCTGCAACTTGATACAGCTGCACATATTAAGATATTCTATTTTTTAACTCTGGCAATTTAAATTACCCACTTTCACTCTTATGGTTTGCATTCCCATTAGAAGCCTTCAATAAAATAAAACTTTATCACAAACTAGTAGAATACTATGAACTAATAGCCTAAACACAGAGTGAGAATGGGTTTAAGGTCCTTTGATTTGCCTTAACTTGGCCATCTTTAAAATGAAAAAACCACTGGCTCAAAACTTGTTGAGCTGCAACTGCTTCCTAATGTGTCATGGCACTGCCACCAATCCAGCAGGAGCTCTTTCTCAAGAAGAAGAGGCTGGGGAGGAAATTAAATCAAAAGGCTAAGTACCTTTTACACCAATCAAGGCCAGTTTTCAAGGTGGGGTTGTAGTCATCATGGGGTTCGATTCTGTGTCACTTCAGTGTCTACAGAGTGACTCAATGTGTTTCTCCTGATTCCATGGTTAAAAGCAGGTCATGGCCAGTGAAGGATTAAAGAAGCAAAATAAAAAAGGCTACTGCTGCAGATTAACTTTTCACAGATGGGTTTATTTCGCTCTACAATGGTCCAAAAATAGTCCTGTGTGCCCTTGGAAATGATCTTGTGAAGAGACTGAATATAAAATGTGACCAGAAGCAGAAATTCTCAATTGACTTCTAGGAGCACAGAAAGATGACCATTTGTATCAGTTAAGGTTTGACCAGAGAAGTGGAACCACCAGGAATAATACAGCAGAAGAGATTTCCTATACAGATTTGACCTTCCATAACTTTGGGAGCTGGTAATACCCTCTGGAAGGTGGCTGCTTCTGTGTCTGTAATCGAAGTGGAAAGCCAGCAGGCATTTGGGAAGGGAGGATGGATGCCCTTGAAGTAAGGGAAAGGAAGGATGAGCTGGGACCCATAAAGATGAACTAGAGCATACCTCTACTCCCCACAACCTCTAAGCCTCCAACTTTAATGATGCAAACAGACTGGCATCCTTCCCTACAGAGCTGCTCCCTTACCTGCACCATGATTCCAAGTAGCTAAAGGAGATCTGGAGAGTCTCGGAGGAGCTGTGGACCCAGCTTTAACTGCACACCAGCAGCAGGTTAGCCAGAGTGTCTAGGACTGCAATAGCACCGAAACCAACACCAACCTTCTGAGTGGGAACATGGCCACTTCACTTTCACTTTCTAAATCTCAAAGAAATTTCTTTTGTGTCCAACTCTAACCCAGAATAATACAGGAAAGTAATTTCCAGGAAACTCAGTTCCGGTTTAGCTAAAACAAAGCTACCACATCCTGATAAACTGCATTCATTTTCCACTGTGCCCTGCCCTTCAGACTGGCAAAAGTAGACACTCGGATAATTCATTTCTTCATTTCAAATTCAATCCACTTCTTACTTGAAAAATTCTGTGCATAGTATCTTTTTACACAAGCAAGCACCTCTATAATAACAAGCATTATGCAACTTTATTTATTGTTTATTCTTAAGGGAATTTCTAGCTCTCCATGGTGTAATACTCATTCACTGAATCAGAAATAATATAGTACTTTTAATTTAAAAAATAGGTTTGAGTTTTGCACTGGGAAGGACACTGTGAAGAGGGTGAGATGACAAGCTACAGAGTGGGAGAAAATGTTTGTCAAGCAGATATCTGCCAAAGGACTTGTACCTACACTATATTAAGAGTACACCATGAATATGTAAATCTTATCACTAGGATGCAAAGATAGCTCAACATACACAAATCAATTAAAGTGATAGGCCACATTAACGAAGAATAAAAAACACATGCTCATCATAAACAGATGCAAAAAGAACACAAAATTTAACGCCCTTTAAGGGTAAAAGACTTTTAACAAACTAGGTTTTGAGAGAATTTACCTCAACATAATAAAGAACATTTTTGAAAAGTTCACAGTTTACATCATACATTATAGTGAAAAACTAAAAGCTTCTCCTCTGAGATCAGGAACAAGGTAAAAACGCCCACTTGTGTCACTTGTATTCATCATAGTACTAGAAGTTCTAATCAGAGCAATGGGCAAGAAAAAGAAATAAAAAGCATCTAAATCAGAAAGAAAGAATTACATTTGTATCTGTTTACAGATGGCATAATCTTACATGTAAAAAACCCTACAGACTCCACCAAAAAACAATTAGAAATAGCACATGAATTAAGTAAAATTGCAGGATACAAATTCAACATTAAAAAATCAGCTGTATTTCAATATATTAATAATAAAGTATCCAAAAACTAAGAAAAAATTTTCATTCCATTTACTAGAGTATCAAAAAGAATAAGATATATTTAAGATTAAACTTAGAGCTGAAAATACTTGTACACTTAAAACCACAAATTACTGCCTGACCAGGCAGTGGCGCAGTGGAGCAGTGGATAGAGCAGGGATCAGGAACCTATGACTCACGAGCCAGATGTGGCTCTTTTGATAGCTGCATCTGGCTCACAGACAAATCTTTAATAAAAAAATATTAATGTTAAAAATATAAAACATTCTCATGTATTACAATCCATTCATTTCCTACTGCTCATGTTCATGGTTGCGGGTGGCTGGAGCCAATCACAGCTGTCCTCCGGGACAACACCAAATTTTTATTGGATAATGCATAACGTACATGGGTCATTATATGGCTCTCACGGAATTACATTTTAAAATATGTGGCATTCATGGTTCTCTCAACCAAAAAGGTTCCCAAACCCTGGGATAGAGCATTGGACTGGGATGCTGAGGACCCAGATTCAAAACCCCGAGGTCACCAGCTTGACTCATCCGGCTTGAGCATGGTGTCATTGGCTTGAGTGTGGGATCATAAACATGACCCCATGGTCACTGGCTTGAGCCCAAAGGCTGGTGGCTTAAAGCCCAAGGTCTCTGGCTTGAGTCCAAGGTTGCTGGCTTGAGCAAGGAGTCACTGGCTCTCCCAGCACCACCCTCCCACTTCCAGTCAAGGCACATATGAAAAAGAAATCAATTAACAACTAAGATGGGGCAATGAAGAACTGATGCTTCTCATCTCTCTCCCTTCCAGCTTGTCTGTCTCTCTCTCGTTAAAAAAAAGAAAGAAAGAGAGAGAGAGAGAGAAAGAAAGAACACAAACTACAGATCAAAGAAATTAAGGAAGACACAAATTGAAAGATGTCACATGTTCATGAAGAGGAAGACTTAATATCATTAAAATGCTTATATGACCCAAAGCCATCTAGACCTATATAGATTCAATGTAATCCCTATCAAAATCCCAATAGCATTTTTTACAGAAAGTTTATTTTAAATCATAAATTTCCTTCTGAACCACAAAAGACCCTGAATATACAAGGAAGAAAGTACTAGAGACATCACACTTTCTGATTTCAAAATATATTCCAAAGATACCATAATTAAAATAGTATGGTACTGGTATAAAAGCAGAAATATAGACAAAAGAGAAAGAACAGAGTCCAGAAAGCAAACTATGAATACAGGGTCAAATGAGTTCAACAAGGGTGCCAAGAATACACAATGGGGAAAGGATAATTTCTTCAAATAAATGGGATTGGGAAAACTGAATGTCCACATGCAAAAAAAATCGAGTCAAAATGTATTAAAAATTTATCTAAGACTTGGAACTGTAAAACTCCTAGAAAGAAAACATAGAGGGAAAACTTCCTGATATTAGGCTTGACAATGGCTTTTTAGATATGCCATCAAAAGCACAAGCAATAAAAGCAAAATGATACAAGTAAGACTACATCAAACTACAAAGCCTCTGCATAGCAAAGTGAACAATCCATAGAATGAAAAGGCAACCTACAAAATAGGAGAAAATATCTGCAAGCCATATATTTGATATGTGATTACTATCTAAAACATATAAGAAACTCTTACAACTCAAAGCAAAAACAAAAACAACCTGATCTAAAAATCAGTGGACATAAATAGACATTTCTTCAAAGAACACATACAAATGGTCAACAGGTATATGAAAAATGCTAAACATCACTAATTATCAAAACCTAATCATGCAGGGCCCTGGCCGGGTAGCTTAGTTGGTTAGAGCATCATTCCAACATGCCAAGGTTGTGGGTTCAGCCTGGTCAGGGCACACAGGGAGCAAATCATGAGTGCATGCATAGATGGAACAACAAATGATGTCTCTCTCTCCCCCTTCTTCCCTCCCCCCCACTCTATCTGAAATCAATAAAAAAAATTTTAACCTAATCACACAAATTAAAACCACAATGAGATATCACCTCACACCTGTTAGGATGGCTTTTATTTAAAAAATAGTTAAGTGTTTGTAAATACGTGGAGAAATTGGAACCCTTGTACACTCTTGCTAGGTAGTAAAATGGTGCAACCACTATCAAAAACAAGATAGAGGTTTCTCAAAAAATTCAAAATACAATTACAATATGATCCAGCAATCCAACTTCTGGGCATTTATCCAAATGAATTGAAATGAGGATGTAGAAGAGATATACGCACTTGCATGTTCACTGCAGCATTATTCACCACAACCAAGGTATGGAAACACTGAAGTGTCCAATGTCAAATGAATGGATAAAGATAAGTGGTATATGCATATAATAGATTATTCAGCCTTTATAAAGCAGAAGGAAATACTGCCTTATGTGACAGCATAGATGAACCTGGAGGACATTATGCTAAGTAAAATCGGCCATTCACACAAGTCTACTTATGAGGACTTATAATAGTTCAACTTTTAGAAATAGATCAGAAAATGGTAGCTGCCAAAAACAGGGTTGGGAGAGAGAGCAGTTGCTATTCAAGAGGTATATTGTTTTAATTATTCAAGAGAAATAAGTGTGGGAGATCTACTTTACAACATTGTGCTATAGTTAACAATGCTGTGTTGTGCACTTAAAAATCTAAGGTGGTAGATCTCATATTGTGTTCTTACCACAATAAAAATACATACATACATACATACATAACATTTTAAAAGTGGTTTTACATTCTCAAAGATTTATTCAAACAGGCCTATCTTAAGATACAGTTAAAAAATCTGCACATATTTAAAAAGCCACTTGCTGTTTTCACCAACTACCTAAAAATGAAGACAATCTATGTAAAGCGCCTAGAATAGTTCATGAGTACGGTTTTCTGTCCTTCCTTGCAACGATCTTTAGAGTTGCGTGGGTCCAGCGTGGCTTATGGCATCCCTCTGCATGCCCAGCTTTACGCTATTACATCAGGTGACTGTGTAAAGGAAACTTTCAGGTCTTAACTTACATCAATGCCTGTGAGTACAGAAGGATTATTAGCTCACTCTGCTTCTGAAGAAGCACCCAGCACTTTCTAATTAGTGCCCTGTTGCACCTCAGAATTTTGCCACCTCATCTACGGCAAAATAAAATAATTTTTAAAAGTATACGTTGCTTAACCAGTAAGAGACACTATACAAAGAGCAACGCATCTTAGACACCAAGCTGCTTTTTATAACCAGAGATTGTAGGAGTTGCCCTGCCCCCTAATTCTCCTCCTCCTTCTCCCCTCTTTTGCCCTATCACTGATAACTTTTCTCTTCATCAGTGGCTTTGCCTCATTGTCTGCCTTTCTGCACTCTTCTCATCTTCTGAAGAAATTTAAAAAAGAAAAAAAACATTTTAGAAAGTCAAGAAGTGAAAGCACTCTTCCTCACCTTCCACCAACTGGGCAGGTATTTGACACTGACCTTAAACATTAAATGCTCAGGCCAGGGACCTAGATGGTCTCCATGGCTATTCTAAGTCCAGCACACCCCATGCTGTGAGCTTCTGCATCTCAAATGAACCAACAGCCCTCACTGTAATAGATGAAAAAAGTAGGTCAGTCCAAGACTTAAACATTTATATGTGTGCCATCTAAGGACATTTTCAAGAAACATTTGGAAAATTGAAAATACTGAGCGACTCAGTAGCTAGAGGCCAGGGCAAGGTCTCTTGACAAGTGCTTCTGATGACTTAGAAAAGGAAACCATAGCAATTGGCAACAATTCACAGGCTTTGGACTTGCAGCTGAAAACCAAAACCACTTTCCAAGAGGACAAATGTTTATAAAATATTCTCTTCGGAATCAAATGTGCAATTTCCTCACCCTCCTTAAAACATTAAACTTTCAATGGAAAGAATTAAGTCAAAAGCCCGTGAATTGTTGCCAATTGGTATGGTTTCCTTTTCTAAGTCATCACAGCCACCTGTCAGGAGACCTTGGCCTCCAGGCCAGGGCAGGCTTTTCAAACTGCCTACCCTGTCTCAAATAATCATTACCATAAAGACGGGTTCATATTACACCCGATGAAAACGGCTTCAAACGCTGATGATACTGCACCAACATTATTTCAACAGTTTTATCTGGCACACTATAAGCTTAAATGCAAATTATAAGGGATCGAATCAAGCTCATGATTTATGAGATAGCACTTAAATCAGCCCTTCTCCCTTTCCATCTGAAGCTAGCCCTCTTTTAAATTCAAGAAAATTCTCCACCCTACAAAAACCTGGCGTTCTCGGTTCCCTTTTACACTTTATTCACACCATGAAACGCTGAATCATGACTCCGAGATTGTAAAAGAAAAACTATTTCCACCGGGGACGCCAGGATCCCCAGAGGATCCCACGCTTCTGAGTTCCTTTGCTTGGCACCTTTTAAAGTCTAAATCGGGGCCCTTTCCGCAGACTGGAAAGGTTCCGGGAGCGGCCAAGACTGCAGGTGGGGAAAGATGCTCTGCTCACGCTCCTGCTCCTGCTCCTGCTCCTGCCCAAACTCACGCAGCCCCGGCAGCTCCCGCCTCGCCTCCGCGGAACGCGACCCCATCTGCAAAGCTGTACAGTAGCCTCCGAGCAATTTTCAACTTGGAAGCGTCAGCGCCACAGCCACCGCTCGGAGCTCCTCGGGCCGGCCGTGGTCTCGCCGGACCGCGTTCGGGCAGGGGTCGGGGGGCTGCGGAGACCGCCTCTCCAGCCCCACTCCCGGCCGAGGTCCGGCAGACGAGCCCGCCGAGAGCGCAGACTCTTGAGAAACTCGATCCCAACTCCCCAGCCCGCGCCTCCGGAACCGCCCGGGAGCCCAGAGAAGCGGGGCCGAGGTCCACGGAGCGGAGTGGCGCGGACAGCCTGAGCAGCAGGGAGGCACGGAGGGGAAAGGGCAGCAAGAGAAAAAAACGCCCCCCGAGCGCGTCCCGCAACTTCTCCCAGCCCGGGTTGGGGAAGCGAGGGAACCCGGCGGCGCTGCGAGTGCGCGGCGAGGACTCACTTGAAGGTGAGGACGCAGAGCGGCCGGTAGGACTTGTGGCTGGTGTTCTCGGCCATGCCCTTGCCCCAGAAGTCGTTGGTGAAGATGCCCCAGCGGAGCGGGGTGCCGGGCCGCAAGTCGGGGTTGTTCACGATCGCCCACACGTCGTCGTGCACGAACTCGCCCTGCAGGGAGCGGCCGTAGCACAGGCAGCTCGCCCCGGCCAGCAGCGCCGCGGCACCGGCCGGCGCGAGTCCGCAGTCCCGCCGCCGGGAGGGCGCGCGGTCCCCGCCGCCGCCGCCTCGGGCAGAGCTTGTCACCACCATCGCGCCGCCAGCGCTGCCCTGGCCTCTCCCGGGCGTCTGGCATCCTCCCCCGCCGGGGCTCCGGCGGCGCGCGGCAGCTGCCCGGAGCTGGGCTCGGGCATGGTGCGGCGGCCCCTGGTCCCGCCGCTGGCGCCCCGCGCTGCGCCGCCGCCTGAGCCTCGGAGTTGGCCCAGCTGCAAATAAACAGCAGTCCCCCCGCCTCCCCGGGCCATCGCCACCTCCTCCGCCCCACTGCGCATGCCCCGCTCGCTCCAGCCTCCGCCAGCGCCCCCCCATCCCGGGACCCGAGCCGCCCCGCCACACACACCCCGGCGCCCGCCGCCCGCGCCGGGCTCGCAGCCGCAGCCTGTCCCCCGCCGCGAGAGTTCGCGCGCACGTGGAGCGGGGGTCGTGGCGCCCAGCTGCCTGCGTTCCCTCCCGCCCTGCCCAGCTACGGTCACCCGTGTTTCTTCCACTCCCCTAACGGGGTTGGGGAGCACCTCATCTGACCGGCACCTCCGGGCCCCGGGCCAGGACGGGCTTCGCTGGGGCGCGGCCTGAACCCCCCACCCTCCCTCAGAGAGAAAAGTGGCCGCTGCCTCCCGGGAAGTTCCCGGCTTTTCAGCACCCCGGACAACAGCTGCAGCGGCGCCGGGGGACACGCTCTGCCGCCCCGCACCCGCGCTCGGGTCTTGTCGCCCACTTCGCATCCCCTTTCCCGGGCCCTTCTGCCCCCTACCCAGCGCGTCGTCCCGCGGTTGCAGCCTCGGGGGGCGGAGACCGCGGGGAAATAGAGCTGCCCAAGCCCCTTTCCGAAAACCTGACCGGGGACTTCCAGCCAGCCCTGCCCCGTTTGTCCAGAGGTGTCACTGGCTGTTTTCCTTTACCCTCCATTGGTCTGCTCGCCCGTATAAGAAGTCCCTGGTTCTATTTTTTTTTTTTTTTAACTGAAACTTGAGATAATACGGGAGATGCCGAGCAAATTACTTTTTCTTCCCATCTAAGCTTATCACTTGAGTCTGATTATTACACCCTGGGCTTTGGGCGTGCTTGTACTGTCCCTGCTAAATCAATAGATTTAATGAAGATGATGACGAGAAGAGAAGAGGAGAGGAGAAGAGAAGAGAAGAGAAGAGAAGAGAAGAGAAGAGAAGAGATGAGAAGAGAAGAGAAGAGAAGAGAAGAGAAGAGAAGAGAAGAGAAGAGAAGAGAAGAGAAGAGAAGAGGAGAGAAGAGACTTCATTAAGGCCTCGCATCGGCTGCTAAATTTTCTGTTTTTCTGAAAGGCCTTCCTTTAAAAAAAATAATACTACTTATAATATTTAAAAATAAGTTAGGTGATGATTACTAGAAGTTCACCAGGCTTGGACAAATCTGTTAACTCTTTGAGGTCCCTTGTAAATTTTCACTGCTGTGTGTTACTGAAGTTACCTGGAATTTTTACATATACAGACAGAAAAACTTAAAATATAAAATTCACCATTTTATTCCCATCCTTTCAAAATCCTTAAAACTTTTGTCGATCTAAAAAATATAAATATATATATTAAAATAAAAGTCAAGCATTGTTCTTATATTGAGCATTTGTATGACTTGTACTACACTAATTATTTTTAATTTAAAGATATATCTGAACAGATGAAAACTCAATGAATTAAAACAAATATATTCTAAGGCAGGATGCATTTCACCCATTGCACTTTGGGTTTTTTTGGTGGAGGGGAGATTGATGACTTAAAAATTAGCAACTGAGAGCCCTTGGCTCAGTGGTAGAGCGTCAGCCTGGAGTGAGGAAGTACAGGGTTCAATTCCAGTCAAGGCACACAGAAAAAGCGACCATCTGCTTCTCTGCCCCACCCTTCTCTTTCTCTCTGCCTCTGTCTCCCCCTCCCTCTCTTCTCCCCTCCTGCAGCCGTGGCTGGAATGGTTTGAGCAATTTGGCCCTGGCGGGTGTTGAGGATGGCTCCATGGCTTCAGCTCAGGAGCTGAAATAGCTCAGTTGCTGACCAAGGAGCAGCCCCAGAGCATTGCCCTGCAGTGAGCTTGCCGGGTGGATCCCAGTTGGGGTGCATGCAGGAGTCTGTCTCTCGGCCTCCCTGCCTCCCTGCCTCCCTGATTCTCAATAGAAATAAATAAATTAAACAAACAAATAAATAGAGTGACTGAGAAATGTTTTCATCTTTCCATCAAAACCTTTTGATCCTTGGTAATTTTAATATCCAGACTCCACATGTACCTGAACACACTACAAAATACACTACAGCCCTTCATTTTGGTCTACACATTAATTTTAAAAATATATTGAAGGATACCATATACTACCATGTGCTAAGTACTGGGCTGGATGACCAAAGCTGCTCAGATTGTATGTGTGTGTGTTGTGTGTGTATGTGTGTGTGTGTGTGTGTGTGTGTGTGTGTGTGTGTGTGTGGTTAATACCATAAAAGTCTAACTTTCCAAGTTAACATCTGAGTAGGATAGTGAATTTGTCCTTGCTGAAACGATAGCAGTTGCAATAGGCCAATGTATCAATCCTTACCTATAATTAAATTCTTAAGGACTTTCTAGAGACAATGTCTTACTCGTAAAGAGTAACTCTAATAATAGAATTTATTACTATTATTATTCACTTTAGAGAGAAAGAACGGGTGGGAGGAGGAGCAAGAAGCCTCAACTTCCATATGTGCCTTGACCAGGCATGACCAGAGTTTCGAACCCATAACCTCAGTGTTCCAGGTCGATGCTTTATCCACTACGCCACCACTGGTCAGGCAATAATAGACTTGTATAGATGGCAGAACTTTTCTTCCCGAAATCACCCTTATCTCACCCTTGTAGAAGGCATAGCCCTGCCCACCCTCTTCTTATGTGAGTTATTTTCTTTTTTAGATGAAAATACTATCAGAGTTCTCTATGACAATGGAAACAAAATAAAGACAGCTGGAACTCTGAAAAGAAAATAGAAAGGAGAAGAGATAAGGGGAACTTCTATGTGGGATTCCAGATTTCTGAGCACAGAGAGTTCATTAAGCTTTGCTTAAGTTCAGTGGCATCTCAATTCTAGTTAGTTCAGATGATTAATTTTGGATTAATTTATCTGAAAATAGTGAGATACCTCAAGCCCTTTTAAGGACAAACCAATAAGCAAATTCTTTTTGAAATTCAGCTCGTCCTTTACAGCTTCATCATTTCTGATTCAGTACTGCTCTGAGCTATAGGAAAATGCTGTGCAAGTGTTAGTCAGGTTTACATCGCTCTGTCAACCCATCATCCCTTCTGCTTCTCTCTTAAGGTGTAAAGCACTCATCCTGACTAATCAAGGAGCCCAGAAGGAATTTAGACTTAATTCTTGTTACTTAGTTTCTGATTATTTTTAAAAGATTAGAATTAGAGCAATGCTACTTTCTTAAGAACCTTTTGTCCACTCAGAGCAATTTAAAACATAAATTATTACAGAAGTGCCTCTCTGAGGCTCATACAGATAAGTCACTAATGCAAATTAAAATGGACCAGATTCCTGAAAGAAATGAGGACACACTAAAAATAAATCAAGGGCAAGTAAGTATTTTAATAAAACAAATTTCAAATCACTGCACTATGATTTTTCAGCCTTATACACCTGTTCAGATACACCCTATATAAAAGAACAAATACAATGTTACAAAGGTAGAAAATCAGGAAAATACTGGTATCATAATTTACATTAAGAATAATTTTTGCCAGACCGGTGGTAGCACAGTGGATAGAGCATCAACCTGAGACGGTGAGGATCCAGGTTCGAAATCCCAAGGTTGCCAGCTTGAGCGTGGGCTCATTCAGTTTGAGTGCAGGCTCACCAGCTTGAGTGCAGGCTCACCGGGTTGAGTGTGGAGTTATAGACATGACCCCATGGTCGCTGGCTTGAGCAAGGGGTCACTGGCTCAGCTGGAGCCACCCGGTCAAGGCACATATGAGAAAGCAATCAATAAACAACTAAAGTGCCACAATGAAGAGTTGATGCTTCTCAACTCTCTCCATTCTTCTCTGTATGTTTGTCTGTCTCTTGCTAAATAATAATACCTTATTGTTGTTATTTAACTATTACCTGTTGTTGAACAAAATCAGAAAACTAGAAAGAAGAACAATTAAAATACACTTACCCCGCCCTGTACCACCTGGGACCTATTGTAGGACAAGGAGCCTGCACTCCAAGAAACTGGCCCAGCACCTGGTAGGGCAAGTGTAGGACAGTCTGAAGTGCCATGTAGTCTGAAGGATGACTGTGCCTAGACCTTGACCCAGACTGGTGGCAGCAGCCACAGGAGAGAAGAGGGGCCCTTCACAGAGGTAAAGTGGCTTCAGCTTCTATCCCCAGAGCCCATCCCCATGGCTTCTGCACAGAATTAAATAAAAGACTGTCAAAAACTGGTTGTGATCTTGCAATTTTTGGCGGGAAAGCGTTAACCTTAGTCAGCAAATTATTATAAGACAAAAGCATACACATGTACATTGCAATAAGAACTTACTAGAATCTGTGGCTTGGAAAACTGTGGCAACTTTGCAAAGCAAATGTCCGTAGTCTTAGAAACAGAAATTAAATTGTAAGATTATTGTATACAACAGAAAAACAGTATTTTCATATAAATGAAATTTTAATTACATACATTTTTATTTTATGTTTTAATTATATACAAATCAAAAAGCCACTTCTAATGTTTGTACAGCCTCCACAACTTATAGAAAATGTCAGAGGGAACACTAAAATGCCATTGTATAAATTTACAATTAAAATTAAATTCAGACTTACACCAAACTCACTTGTGCAAGTTAAATTTTTTAGAAAAATTATTCCATCAAAATCCTCAGCTCTAGAGTACTATAATGTAGTACTATGATGTATATTTTGAAAGAAATCTATCAGAATCCCAGTGTTTTCATAACTTACTCTTTCTTAACCGCTCTAGTATCAGATCAGTAGAAAGATGCTTCTCACAATGAAAGAGCATCAAAAAAAGTCCTGATTCATAGAGAGCATATGAGAGGAACAGACAGAGACAGACAGACAGGAAAGGAGAGAGATGAGAAACATCAACTCATAGTTGTGGCACCTTAATTGTTCATTGATTGCATTCTCATATGTGCCTTGACCAGCATATATGAGCAGAGCTAGTGAACCCTTGCTCAAGCTAGTGACCCTGGGCTCAAGCCAGTGACCTTGGGCTCAAGCCAGTGAGTGACCTTGGGCTTTAAGCCAGCAATTACTGGGGTCATGTCTAAGATCCCAGGCTCAAGCAGTGACCCCACACTCAAGCCAGATGAGTCTATAATCAAGCGGTGACTTTGGGGTTTCAAATCTGGGTTCTCAGCATCCCAGGCTGATGCTCTATCCACTGTACCACCATCTGGTCAGGCCACAGTATTTTTATCATATAGATATGGTATCAGTAAATTAGCTTAAGAGCATATTAATAGTAAAATATAGTAAATCATTTAGAAAATGATGAGTTTTGAGCATTTTTTATTTTTAATCTAATTTACATAATTATAAGTTTATCATATATACTAATTTTTAATTAGATTGTATTTAACAACCCACTTACAAAATTCATAAAAAATTAACAATCAGTGTTTGTGAACTATAGCACACTATCAGATGAAACAAGATTGGCCATGATTGGTATTATAATTTTGAACTTGAGTGATAACTTCGGGCAGGAGAGGGGGTTATATTTGTGTAGTGAAGAATTAATGAGAGAGGTCTGGCCATTGCCCTTGGCTACTAGGAGATGCTACCTAACCTCCTGGAATGTCCTGCCTGACAGAAGTGTCTTTGTTTGCTGGGGCCTTTGGCCACTAGACAGTCTAACAATGTAGTTTATGATGGGATCTCTTGGCCACACAGTACCAGTCCTGACCACTGGGGGAACTGGAGTCGGAAGGTACAAACTAGCCTGACCTATGAGAAGGACTAATGACTAAAAGTCAGCCATGCAGGCAGTGTGTGATAAAACCTCTGGACACCAAAGGCTCGTGTGAGTTTCTCTGGTTGGCAATACTCTGTGCATTTTGTCACACATTAATGCCAGGAAAGTGACATGTCCTGACTTCATGCAGAGGAGACAACGGAGCTCTGTGTTTGGTACTCCTGAATGCTACTTCGGGCTTTTTTCCTTGGCTGTTTTTCATCTGTATTCTTTCCCTGTAACAACCATACCTATAATAACGGTTTTCAGTGAATTCTGTTAATCCTTCTAGCAAATTATCTAAACTGAGGGAGATTGTAGGAACCCCCTACATTTGCAATTGGTGTCAGAAGTGAGGGCAATGTTGTGCAGATTGTGTTCAAACTCTCTGTAATATTTTTCTATTTTAAAAACAAAACAAAACTGGATAGCAACCCCTCCAAGAAGAGTGGAAGACACCACGGACACCCCAAAGTTGTGATGTTAAATACTTTTTATTTTTCTCATTTAAAATCTTTGGGAAAGACTATACAAGTACAACAAAACAAGAAAGAAAAGGAAAGAAGCAAAGCGACGATAACATGGGAACTGCTGGAAAGTTACCCTGAGGAACTCAGCGTGTGATTGTCAGTTTATAGATGACGAGGCTCTAAACTAATGACTGTTGTAGAAAGAGAACAAATAATGAGTAAAAATGAAAGGTCTGATTGGTCTATATAAAATATTTATTACAGTCATCAATATTAAGTGTTTGATGTTCTATGTCATACAGTAACATTTTGGTTTAATGTGTTTAACCTGTCACGTTTATTTTTGTTTAATGGGCTTATAAAAATGATTTTGTTAAGGAATTCATCAGTCTTACAGATAGTTCTGAGATCCATTTCCCTCTTCTTTTTAGAAGGGCCAGCTGCACAATTTTGGAGACCCAATGTAAAATAAAAATTATAAAATGAAGGGGCCCCTTGTTAAAAAAATTATTAAGAACTTCAAAAACAGTGACAGCAGAGAATTGAACTAGGAGTGGAGTCTTTCCAAGGGCTGGGTGCTTCCCAGAACAGGTCTCTATGTGACCACATGGGTTGTCCATCCTGAGACAAGACCTCCTTCTAAGAGATCATCCTCCCCGCTATTCATACAACTCCTCCTTGCCAGCTTGAGTACTCTTTGCAAACAATGGTTTGAGGAAAGCCAAAATTAGTGGCCTCAGGGCTCAAGAGACCTAATAAAATACCTACCCTAAGCCAATGACATCACTTGCATCCTATGTTGTAAAGTTGGAGAACCTACCATGCCAGATTTTCTTTGCCAAGGAAAGATTATATCTGGAGATAATTTCTCTTAGGAAATAACAGTCTCCCACCTTTTCTCACTATGTTGCTAAGTCTTATTACTTGGCCTGTTTTCCCATATGTGAAGGATACAAGCGAAGCCTTTCAGGGCCTGCTGTAGCTTACTAAAAAACTAAAAAATGTCTTTATAAAAACTGTCTTTATATTTGGCCATGTTTCTGTGAATGGGACAGCAGGGTTTTTTTGTTGTGGTGGCAGTGGTAGCAGTGTTTATAAATAATTTTAAGTCTTTTTTGCATGTCTTGGGTAAGTGCTGAATACTGTGGCCTTTCCAGGGAGACAGAAGACAAAGTCGGAGCAGACGCTTGCTTCAGTGTGTTTCACAGACTCGCATGCTGTCTCTTTCATTATCTATTGTCCAGTGATTTCATTCTTTCCCTCTTAGATAGTGTGAGGATTAGGACAGTGTTTTATCTATCTTTTTAAGAGAATAAACATTAAATATACCTTCTAAGAAGGAGTGTCCTGTAATGCTATCATTGCTGGCCAATTTGTATTTATGGACATGTTCAAATGTGATGTTCTTCATGTTAAGGACACTACTCTTTTTTGGATTCTTGCTGTATTGGCCAGGGGTTTGCCTAAAGGCTTTTAATCACTGTAAAAAAAAATAGAAGACTGGATAAAGAAGATGGGGCACATATACACCATGGTATACTATTCAGCTAGAAGAAATGATGACATCGGATCACTTACAGCAGAATGGTGGAATCTTGATAACATTATGTGGAGTGAAATAAGTGAATCAGAAAAAAACAAGAACTGCAGGATTCCATACATTGGTGGGACATAAAAACGAGACTAAAAGACATGGACAGGAGTGTGGTGGTTACAGGGGGTGAGAGGGGGAGGGGTAAAAAGAAAACTGGATAGAGGGTGACGGAGGACGATCTCTGTTTGGGTGATGGGTATGCAACAGAACTAAATGACAAGATAACCTGGAAATGTTTTCTTTGAATATATGTACCCTGATTTATCGATGTCACCCCATTAAAATAAAAATTTATTTATAAAAAACAAAACAAAACAACAAAAAAAAACACAACCTTTCCGACTCTACCCCCTAGCTGAAAATGCTCTCACAACCCATGTGGCCTATAAGGTAAAATGGAGTCCAAACTCTTTAGCACAGCATAGAAACTCCCTGCTTAATTCTCCTGTCTCCCCCAGTTTTCACTATTTCCCATCTCATACCCCATCAATACCAAACTGCTTCGAGTTAGTTTTCTGGACCTCCTTTATTTATGCCTCTGTGACCTTAACACTGCGAGTTATGCCTGGAGCTCCCAACCCCCTGCACATACAGAGAGATATGTACAAGTTCATATTTACCTTTCAAAACTCAGTTTAGGCCTTCCTCCTACGAGAACTTTCTCCTAGTCTGCTACTCTCTGGTCCCTTCTCAACAGAATTAATTACTCCCTTCTCTAGATTTCTCTTTCCCTTATTAGAACTTATGGTTACTTATTTATTTTATGTCTACTTTCACTAAAAAAAAAAAAAAGAAAGAAAAATAAAAAGAATAAAAAAAATGTGATGTTCTTTTTTTCCTTCATACTTGGCCCAAAATTCAGATAACTACTATGGAGAGGTGTTATCAGAAGTGGCAGTGATAGCAAACCCATAAAGCATCACAAAAACCTTCTTCTCTATGCCTGTATAAAACTTGACTAATCAGCTGTGAAAATCTTGCACAATAACTCAAGGTGCAATCTTAGAACCCTTCTCAACACAGCCCTTCTGGCTGCCACTCTCAGCTGACAGACTGGCCTTAGCGATGAAATCTTGAAATCTCTTGTCTATCCCTGAGCCAGTGAAATATTGTTGCCAGGAGGCATGGGTGCTAAGCCAGTAATGTTTTCCATGAAAATAAATGTTTAGCATTACAAAAATCCCCCCACTCTCCTCTCTGTCTGTCTCTCTTTATATATAAATAAAATAGCTTTAGATGTTGTCACCTCTATTTGAATAAATGTATTTCTGATAAATTTTTAAGCAGGTCTAAAAAGATTACACCTCTTCTAACTGGCTTATTTTAGAAGATTGCCATAAGAATTTTCACTATTCTGCTAATATATTATCAGAAAAGTGAAAATTACCACACCAGGATTATTACCATATTAGAATAGTTATATAAATAAGATGCCCAAGAAATGTAAAAAGTCCATTTAGACTGTATGAGAACCAGTTATAAAGGAAGTCAACAATTTAGGCACAAATAAGTATCCTGATGACGAATCCAGTTTTAGCTATAATTCATCATAACTAAATCTAATCCTGAGTTTTTAATCCCCTCCAAAATTAAAAATTACTTGTTGATGAATAAAAGAAGATTCTATGTAATCTGTGCTTCTTAGAAGTAGCAGAATTTTTGACACTCCCACTATTTATTAGTTTCTCAACTAATTGCTCTGTTTTGCTTTGAATGGTTTGTAGTCAAGATGCTCACAGAGAACTGGGACTTGCTCTGCCAGATCACCAGTAGACTGGATTCCAGTTTCCTCACCTGTGCAAGTGTCTCCGAAAGCATTCGTGAAAATGTAAGGAGCGAAGCCAAGTGTGCCTGGCGCACCTAGTGTACTCAGTAAAAGTTAGCTGCAATAAAAGATGATGATGATGATTTTTTTTTTGATCCGTTTTTGTTTTTATTGTGTGTTGTTGTTTTTACAGAGACAGAGAGAGAGTCAGAGAGAGGGATAGATAGGGACAGACAGACAGGAATGGAAAGAGATGAGAAGCGTCAATCATCAGCTTTTCGTTGCGACACCTTAGTTGTTCATTGATTGCTTTCTCATATGTGTCTTGACTGTGGGCCTTCAGCAGACCAAGTAACCCCTTGCTCGAGCCAGAGACCTCGGGTCCAAGCTGGTGAGCCTTGCTCAAACCAGATGAGCCCGTGCTCAAGCTGGTGACCTCAGGGTCTGGAACCTGGATCCTCCACATCCCAGTCCGACGCTCTATCCACTGCGCCACCGCCTGGTCAGGAGATCTCCGTAATTTTTTGCAACTTCTCTTTCTCTCCATGATTAAAAGATAGAAAAACTGCTATCAAGCAACGATTGGATCTCTACTTTCCAATTCCTGAATGATTGTTTATTTATTCATTTATAATGAGATTTGTGGCTATCAGCCTAACCTGGATTTAGTCTGGACAGCTATAGTCCATTTAGCTGACTGTTGTCTCACTGTGGTTATAGGATCAAGGTTATAAACCTCCATTCCTGCTGCTAGAGAATGACCCTGTCACCAGCGACTTACCAGCTGCTCTGTGGTTTCCACTTTGACAGCCAGGATAGAGTGGCTTCTCAAAGAAAGTTTAATAATGCTTCCTTCCAACACTTTAACCTTTAACATTACATGACATAAGTTTTTAACAATCACTTCATAGGAAAATTTTCATATTTCCCCATGGTTACAAAAAAAATTACTAGCAAAGTTATTTGGTTCTTTTATCACTAATGTAAATCCCTTTCCTCAATCTCCTTTAAAAAAATTTTTATAAAGCAGAATCTATGGTAAAAATGAACTAGGAAAAATATAGGCAGGTAATGAAAAGACATTTTGCTAAAGATTTCTTTTTCCAGGACTTTCAAGGAAATCTTGGGTTTCCTTCCTTCAAAGGTGCAGGTTTGGATGTCAAGCTCCTAGGTTCTACTTGTGACTCTAAGGTGAGAAGTATGAATTCATATCCTTGTAGTGGTAACTAATCCTGGGGAAAATAGGAATGTCATGGGGTATTTAAAAAGTGAAAGTGATTTTCACACTCTATAACAGGGCATTCTAATCAACTCTCTCTCTCTCTCTCTCTGAGGATACATAGGAAACCATATTAAATATTTGCTTAACCACATCAGATAGTTAACAGTAGAGAATAACCAGGACAGGAAAAGATAAAGGGTGAGCCCGGCATTCGGGGCCCTTTTTGCCCTCAGAATGATGGGAGGCTGAGTGGAGGGCATTGACCACTCCAGGGGATGGGAAGGAATCCCAGGGACCTTAGTAACCTGCCTGGTACATAGCAAGGGGACCTGGAGAGGGCATTCTGGATGTAAAGAGGAACTGGAAGTCAGCCACTACCTCTAACTCCCCCCAGTGGGTCTCAGTCATCTCGGGAAAGCTGAAAGACTTAGAAACTAAAAGAGCTTCTCACCAGAAGACCAGCGTAAGGAAATGCTAATGGGCGGTCTCCCAACAGAACGAGACGATTTCCAATGAAAGCATAGAGAGAGAGGAAGAAAACAGAATGCATTTTAAATGGTAAATATGATAACATGTGATTAAATATAGTTGAAAACTACCCGCTTTTAAATCTATAGAGACAGAAAGGAGACAACTGGTGGCTAAGGGCCGAGGAGAGGTGTGATGGCGAGTGACTGCTAATGAGGGCCGGGTTTCCTTGGACAGTCATTTTAATGCTCTGAAGTTAGACTGTGCTGGTGGTTGCGTAATTCTGAGAGTACACTAAAATCCATTGAATTGTATACTTTAAAAGAGGGACTTTTATGGTATGTAAATGATTTCTCAATGGAACTTTGAAAAAAGAAAAGATGGCTGACATCAATAGCATGCAAATGAAGAAGGGCTACATGGACTGGAAGTGTTCTGGGTCATGGAGATGTCTGGGAAGAGCACAGATTAGAAATAATGATTAGTGTAATAGTGTAAACATTTAAAAAATATTTTAAAGACTTTATTCAATTTAGAGAGAGAGAGAGAGAAAGCAAGAGAGAGAGAGAGAGAGAGAAGGGGGAGGAGCAGGAAGCATCAACTCCCATATGTGCCTTGACCAGGCAAGCCCAGGGTTTCCTACCAGCGACCTCAGCATTCCAGGTCAACGCTTTATCCACTGCGCCACCACAGGTCAGGCTTTACAATTATGTTTTATGTACATTCTATTGGTGTCATGTCATATCATGTCATGTCATGTCATGGTACGTCACACACACACACACATTTTTGAAAAAGAAAGGCAACTAAGCCAAAGGGATTAATACTAACAAACACCCATTTTTCCAGCTATTTCCTTCTTAAGGAACCCCTAACAAAACAGTGATGTGGTTTCCAAGTAGACAGAGAGTGGCAAGATAAAACTTATCTCTTATGTTTTCTTTCTAAAACATGTGTGAGACAGCAGTGGAGTAAGAAGTATGAATACATTTAGTAGACACAATAGATACAGATCACCTCAGACAATAAAAATATAAAGTTTTAAATAATGCAATTCACTTAAAATAGAAAGGCTACAGCTTTATAAACATTTTTCTAATTTATAAATGCTTTTCTGTTGTAGGCCATTTTCACTGGGCTTTAACTTACCAAAAGCAGGCCCAATGCTGTTCTGTCTGCTGCCAGAGCTTGGCAGATTGCCCACACACAGTAACAAATCAGATATTGGTTAATTGATCAAATGAATAAATGTTTGAGGCCTTGGCCGGTTGGCTCAGTGCATAGAGTTTCAGCCTGGTGTATGGATGTTCCAGGTTCAATTCCCAGTCACAGCACACAGGAGAAAAGACCATCTGCTTCTCTTCCCCGCCCTCTCCCTCTTTTCTATCTCTTCCCCTTCCACTCCCAGTGGCTCAGTTGGTTTGAGCTTTGGCCCCAGACACTGAGGATAGCTTGTGGGAGCATCAGCCTCAGGCACTAAAAATAGCTCAGTTGATTCAAGCATCATTGCCAGACAGGGGTCACCAGGTGGGTCTCAGTCATGGTACATGTGGGAGTCTGTCTCACTATCTCCCCTCCTCTCACTTAAAAAATAAAAATAATAAAAATAAATAAATAAATGTTGGAATGCATTTATAAATATAAATGGAAAGAAGATAAGATTCTAGAAACTGGATGTTTAAGATTTCCTGGCGGCGGGAGGTAAATTCACTTTTTCCTTTTCCTATGACAATCTATATTATAAGTGTGGTCAAGGCTTCAAAATAGAAAGTGACACATTTATAAAATTTTACAAACCTCTGAAATTGAATAAGTTTATACTTTGGAGGCATACAACAGTTATCACTAGATACAGGATTTGCTTTCTACATTGTTACTGCTACTGAGTGATGTTAATCCTGATTTCTGACTCAGAACCATCTTCAACCTGCTCTCCGTTTGGAAGGACTCTCCCAACGTCAGCGTTCTTTCTCTGGACAGCTGTGTCAAAGACTCCTGCAAATCTTCTATAACCTCCAGAGAAAGAAAGTTCACAATATGTTACTCTAAAGTTTTTCATCCCTAAATTTTTCTTCTATCTAACATTATTCAGTAGCTACAATTTAAGATCATTTCTCTTCATTCTGCCAGTGTGAATAGAGAACAATTTTTAATACAATTTTTCTTTGTTTTCCTAACTACTGTTAAATGGTTCTATTTTTATAGAACAATGGTGTTTGAATGTCATAATGAGCTTGGTCTTTTTAAAATTCAGTTCATCACACTGACAGCCCAACTTCAGCTTGAGGAGTTCAAACGCTGTGGAAACTTTACAGTATCTAATATATTACACCTCAGAAGAAACTAGCTCAGACAATGCTAGGTCCTCCCCAGAGGCTTGGAAGAAAAGCAGTTCAGGTTTGGTTGGGTCAGTAAAGGGAGCTGTCATGAAGTGGGGTCTGCCACAGAAAGAGAAATGAAGAAATTGAGACAGAGGATTGATCATCAGTCCAAGTCATAAGAGGAAATGCCAGTGGTTATTCAAACACAAGAGCCAGAAAGTCTGAGTCCTGGAATGAAATAGAGTTTTGGAGCATAAGGGGAGTTGGCAGTTTGTGCACACAGACGAAAGCAGAAGGGGTTCCTGTACATACCGCCAGGAAGAGACATACCGTTCCTGGGCTGTGGAAGGACCAGCCTTCATTGACCTGGCAGCACAGCTCAGGGACTCTGGTTCTCAGGCATCTCAAAGATACCCAACCGCTTCTGATGATCAATTAGAATTGGCTCAGAGATGGACACGGAAATTGTTCTAAACAGGAAAGTCTGAGCCAGAAACAAGAGTTATAAAAGGGAGATTCCATTCCACTGAGGAATTTGGAATCAAATGGTTGGTATTAAAAAAAAATAAGAATACCCAATTTTAGTATTTTTGACAGATGATACATTATTATATAATTAGAATTGTATACCTGAAACCTGTATAATTTTATTAACCAATGTTACTCCAATAAATTCAATAAAAATTTCTAAAATTTCAGCCTGACCATGCAGTAGCACAGTGGAGAGAGTGTTGGACTGGGATGCAGAGGACCCAGGTTTGAAACCCCAAGGTTGCAGCTTGAGCGTGGGCTCATCTGGTTTTAGTGCAGGCTCACCAGCTTGAGCGCGGGGTCTCAAGCTTGAGTGTGGAATCATAGACGTGACCCCATGGTCACTGGCTTGAGCCCAAGATTACAAGCTTGAGCAAGGGGTCACTTGCTTTGCTGTAGCCCCTGGTCAAGGCACATATGATAAAGCAATCAATGAACAACTAAGATGCCACAAAAAAGAATTGATACTTCTCATCTCTCTCCCTTCCTGTCTGTCTTTCCCTATCTGTCCCTCTCTCTGACTGTCTCTGTCAAAAAAAATTTTTTTTAAATTTCTAATGAAACAGCTATAGCACACTAAAATAAAGTAAAAAATAATAAAAGTATTAAAAAAAAGAAAGAAAGCAACATTAGCATGATATCATCAATGGAAAATTTGCTTTGGCTACTGATAAGAAAAAGGGTTTAAAAAAACATAAAGAGTTCATTAGAAAAGAGTAATGTTGTCAGGTGTTTATTTTTTAAAAATATTTTTCTGTATTTTGATATGGTTTTATTTATTATTGTACAAAGTGAGAATTAAAGCTATTAAATAATATTCTATGTACATAATATCAATATTCTATATTCAGGGAGCCAACACTGAAAACGGTCACATCCAGAGATGATAGTTAAAATTCCATATTTAACAACTTGTGAGACCAGGGCTTTGGCCAACACTGGCCAACGCGAATAGAGCCCAGCTCTGGTTCTTGTGCTGGCTTCTGGAAACTGTCCTCTGTGTAAGGCATTAACTCTCAATTGTTAGAGAGTTCGGAGAGAAGATGCCAAGGCAGCATCCAGGCTAAGGCAGCAGAGGGACCCAACTTTGTGAATACCTGAGAAAGTATTACAATATTCTAACAACTTGCTCTGATTATAGCTCATGTGCTAGCTTGGACCTGAGATCTGAAAGCAGAGTGGTGAGATGCATGGCTTTGTACCTGGACTGCTGGGAATTAATCCTTATAAAGTACTTAGATGATTGCCTGGCATATAGTAAATGCTCAATAACCAATATTATCTATTGATAGTGGTTATCTCGGATACAGCATAAAAATAGAGCATAAAAAATAATTGTGATTGATTATCAATGCATTCCATGGGCTAGGGAAAGGGAAGTGGCAATAATAAGTGCCACAGGTTTGTCAACTCTACTCTAGTCCAGCCCTAAGACCCATCCTTACATAGCTGTGCTGACAGTGCTACTTATCACCAGCAGCAAGCAGTACATCGGGGCTCGGGGAGGACTCTTACAAGCTTCTTTAGTTAAGTGCCAACCTAAAAATCATTGATGTGAACACCAGTTACTGTATTGTAATACTGGCCTTGACCACTAACAATCATAAAGTGTTCCCAGGCTTCAAAGAAACAAAAACAAAACAAAACAAAACAAAAAACACATTGTTTTGGGTCACCATCTGGAAACCTTACAAATTCTGGTTTTGCTTTTTTTGTTTTTGTTTTTCTCTGTTCCATCACTGTGTTCCTAAGAATTGATTTGGGAGGTGAAATTTTCAAACCCTCCACCTACTGAAGGCCAACATTTGTCAGGTCTGAAGTCAGAGATGGTTGAACTTCCTTTCTATTGGTGACCGGAGAAAAGAGCTGTAAAAGCAACACCTGTGACTCCCCTTGTTGCTCTAATGGGATCATCTCATACTATATTAACAATGCCTAAGCCAAATGTCTTCATCTGATGTGCATTCCTTATAACCTAAATTCTTGTGCATATCTGAAAAAATGGTATGATTTCACTAAAAATAATTTGGAATGTAAGTGACCACTTTGATGAACTTTCAATATGATTAAAACTTTTTATCTTACAGATAACTTAGAGCAACAGGGCAAGACAACTTCTAATAGTCAATGTTTTGCCAATAATGAGTGGAAGGAAGCATTTAACCAAAACTTTGACTCCTAAAACTCTTCACTAAAGATTTTTTTGCCTAAAACTAATGAAAAATGTGAAAAACCTAAAGACCTTTTGGTTCCACAAAAATCTTGTCATTTCTTACATCCTACCCTAACCCCCTTTCTCTTGACTACTACTCCTTGCTGCCAGCTCCTTCTATTTCTCACCTTCTCCACAATCTTTTTCTCATTTTCCCAAAGCCCCTTATCTGACACATCCTTCTGCTCTGCTTCCATCAGTAGGCATACGTTCTTCCAACAACAAGCCCTCCAGAATAGGATGAGGAACAGATAGATTTTAAGCAAAAGAATTTCCCTAAATTCCCAGAGAAGAGATGAAAGTTAATCAAGAATTTAAAATACTACTAGGTTCACCTGACCAAGCAGTAGTGCAATGGATAGAACGTTGGCCTGGGATACTGATTACCCAGGTTCGAAGGTTGCTGGCTTGAATGTGGGATCATATACATGATCCCATGGTCCTTGGCTTGAGTCCACAGGTCTCTGGATTGAAGCCCAAGGTCACTGGCTTACGTGTGGGATCACAGACATGACCCCATAGTCCTTGGCTTGAGCCCAAGTGTCTCTGGCTTGAAGCCCAAGGTCACTGGCTTGAGCAAGGGGTCACTTGCTCTGCTGTAGCCCACCAGTCAAGGTACTTATGAGGAAGCAATCAATGAACAACTAAGGTGACACATGAAGAATTGATACTTCTCATCTCTCTCCCTCTCTCCCTTTCTGTCTGTCTCTCACTCTCTCAGTCTCTCTTGCTAAAATAAAATAAAATAAAATAAAATAAAATAAAATAAAATAAAATAAAAAACACAATAAAGGCTTTGGCAAGCCCAGCCTGAACTAAATCAACTTAAACACAGTAGGTTCTTTAAACATTCAAGTCTGTCTAAAATGTTGAATGGTGAGTTCACAAAAGGATCTAACTATTCCTGATTGATTCAAACAGAACAGAGACAGTAGAAAACATAAGATATGGGGACAAATCTTACTTACTGGGGTCGGGTCTTTTTTGTTGAATTTCTAGTAAAGACTGAATTGACATTAATCCAACTGTACAAGCAAAGAAAGGGTAAATCCATAGGAGAATTTGAAAATCATCATTTCAATTTCTTGTAGACAACATCCTGGGTAGACCCACAGGCAGTTGCTGCTGCATTACCCTCATTTTTGTGCACGGCCTTGAGATGAAAATCAAGCATTTGCTTTGCAAGCTAGGTCCAAAATTGCAATGGCTTCCCTATGCACTACTGGATTTGACCAAACATTTTGTGATATTCTTAGAACAAAGAAGAAAGGAGGTCATGGCTTTGCAAATTAAGTAAGGTAACACCTGACTTTTATTTTTTCTCTTAAACTGACAATAATTATCATTAACTGTGAAGGGAAAATTCAGTTTTCTTATAACAATGGTTTCTACAATGTTGATAGTAAGCCCTACTACTATGGTCACTCATCTGTCTCAAAATCAAAGACCTCTACAGTAGGTATATTGAACTGCCATCAGAAACCCCAGTTTTCTGTATTTTTACCACTATCTACCAGCCATACAACCACTGGACTCTTACCCAAAATAGCAAAATACTACAAAAATAATTATAGTTCTGTCCCTGGGGCTAAGGATAACACAGATGTAGGAGTGAATATTGGTATTATTTTTTCTCCACTTGTTATCTTCAGAGTTTTTCAACTTTACCATGTATCTGCCCAACACTTTCAGGGAAAGATAGCTGGCATACTTATGTTGTAGTAAGCAACCCTGTATCCCTAGCAGTGTCTATATTCTTCTAGAGTACTATTTCTCATGTGGACGCTAAGCCTTTACTTGCTTAGTACACACAAACCTGATTTATGACTACTGGGTAATTTTTGGAGATTTTCATGTATGTCAGATCTTTCCACTTTCTATGGAACATATTTCATTGAAGTCCAGTAACTTACAAAATGAATAATGAACTATACTGTGGAGATTTGACCACTTTTTATGTATACCACCCTATAGTGGAGATGATACAATTGGAAAAGTTGCCAGAAATACATTATTTAACTTGGCCAAGTTATAAAAGCTACTCCCAGTGCAAAACAGATAGTATTGGGCAATGTAATCCTTTCAGTTTCCTCATAGTTAACCTGTGCTAAAAACTTGTGCAGCACTGATCGGGTAGATCAGTCCATCTCTAAACTAAAGGAGGTGATATCTGGATTTCCAAGGTGAGACCCAAATGCACACTGGGAAAATTGTTCTTGGATTAGGTTCACTAGTTTTAGATCATGTCTTCAAAGCATTCTACGAAGGCTAACCGATCTCCTGCCCTTATTCTTCATGTGCATTGTAATTGTATACTGTGGACTCCCAGAATTTTAAGTATTACCATGTCATTTGATTATAGAAGCAACAAAGCCAGAGTCTGTTCTCTCTCCAAACTCTCATTTTTAGATGACAGAATCATCTAGAGATTATGACAGCTGTATAGATCTGCAGCAAGACTGCTTTTGTGGATAAACTCAGAACTAGTTAGAGGCTGGCTGAAAAGGGTGTTTCCAGAACTGTGTACCATTCCTGTTCATGCACCTGCAATCTCAGGATGTCTGCGACTCATATAACACCTCCTTCTTCACTGAGAACCTCATCTTGCCTGCACTAATTCTTGCCACAAAAAGGTGTTTTAAAAAATAATGATTCAAAAAATATTTTTTTATATTTTTTAAAATATATTTTTATTTTCTTTATATGTATATTAAAAAACTAGAAATACTAATTGCTGAGGATAAAGACAATTGTCAGAAACTTCTTAACAACAGTTATGAAAAGCATTTAAATATCAAATTTAAGATGCTTTCCTTGATACTAAATGAAACAATGTTTTTGTCTAATTTAGAAATCTTATTTTAAAAAACAACAACTTTTTAGATACAACGATATCAATTTCAAATATCAATATAAATTCTTTTTTATTCATATTACTTGGACCTATTTATGTTCATGTTTATCCTTTAGAGCAGTGATTTTCAACCTTTGTTTCTCACGCACTCATAAACTAATTACTAAAGAAAAAGGGGCCCTGACCTCTTCTTCCTTAGTAACTAATTTATTTGTGCCATGAGATGAAAATGGTTGTATTTAGTCAGGGGCACTGATCTTAGTAATTCGTGTGTGTTTGTGCCTGAAAAAAAAAAAGGTTGAAAATCACTGCAGAGCAATCAAGAAATTTACTGTGGTCAAGAAATTTATTTTCTGAGAAAAGAAGAACTATCAATGTGCATTATTTAAAAAATAGAATAAAGAATAAAGAGTGGCAAATTGAGTGTAACAACCTGGAAAAGCAATGACAACATTGTCAGCCTTTCCTCTTTTTCAATTCCTTCTTAATATTTTCCTTGCTGAGATCCAAGTGGTTAGTCCAATTGTCAAGTAGTGGTTAATTTCTAATGGGGAAGCCAGTGTGTTTGCTACACACTGATGTAAAACATACTCTGGCAGCATTTTGGGTAAAATTTGTCTCTTGGTAGGACTTCCGGAAACAGAAGAGATGGCCATATAAATTTGTATTTCAGATAATAGAAAGTTTTACTATAAGAATGTCCCATGCAATATTTGTTGATTATACTTCAAATTATTTGTTCTTTTCTGAAAAGTCAAAATTAACTGGGTGTCCTGTACTTTTATTTGTTTTACCTGTTTACTCTGTTTCTTGATCTTGTAATGATTAATGCAACAATAGTGAAACAATAGCTTATAACACCTTTGGGGCTTTGTAAAATACAATTAATAAATGCCTAACTAAAAAGGGTGTTGAATAAACTAGCAGAGTTCCTTTCTTATCTTGCAGTTGTCCATAACAAATGTTACTGAGTTGGATGGATAAAAGCAAGAAATAAAGTAATCAGAAACTTGTTTACTTGGGGAGAAATATCCAATGCCCCATCAGTTCAGTAAAGACTCTAATAGTTCTGGACTGCATATAGTCAGAAATATATTCCCAGAGATGAAAGAATGGCTTCTCTGAGAAAGGTTGACAGGAACTACATTTTCATTTCCTTCGGAAAATTCCCCATGCATTTGACTCTGACATTATCCTCGGTGTTTGTTTGTGCATGTGCAGCCACACAAACACTTTGTTTCTGTTCCAAAAGAGTTCTATGCTACTTCTATGTGAAATAAGAAATTGGAAGGTAAGTAATATCCACGCATGAAGATTTGGTGTTTACTTGGACTATGTCATTAACATTTCCAACTTGTTGAGTGGTTTCCGTGATTCTCAGAGGTCTTCACCCCATAAAAGCTGATGGATGGGCTGACAGAGCCTTCCAGGCTTGGGCTAGTAAAATGTGAGCTCAGCGCCTGGAAACAATAAAACAGCAATTTTCTAAGAGATTTGCCTGTAGGAAAAGCCAGGAACATAAAAGCCCTTTTTACTCTCCTACCCTAAGCCTCTTCTTTTCTCTCAGTAGTAAGAGGGGTTTGGGAGGACTGTATCCTGTCAGGTTAATTGAGGGTGACAGTCAATGTGATCTCAGCAGCAGCGGCTGCAATGGCTCCAAGGGAAAGACCACTGGAGCAGAAATCAGAGATGCTGGGCTCTGGTCCGGCCACAGTGGAGCTTCCTGTCAAGGACAACAGAAGCCAAAGCTGTAGAAGTTAGGTTATGTCAGGCCTTTTCTCACAAAAGCTTAGATGGAGGCATCCAGTCATGAGTTGACAAGCAATGGTTCTGGCTCCTCCCTAGTTATGTGCATCAGAGCTGGCCCGGGCTGTCTAAAATTCATCTTGGGCATTGTCCACACACTGCATTCTCAGAGGGTATTACCCTGAAACTGGGTTTTTTAATGTTACAAGAAATGAAGGGATATGTGTCCTGGACTCGGTGCCCTACAAAGAGATTCAGGGTAAGGAGGTCTAGACTAAAGAGATGTGCCAGCTATCCATGGGGTCTTGGTCTCCCAAGTCAGTCTTGTGACAGCAATCAATTAACCTTCATTCTGAAGAAGCCCATATTCTGGGTCCCTCGTCCAAATCCACCAGCCACTGAGTACTTTTTGATCTAAAATGGATGGAATTATGACCATTGCTGTTTCTTATTTGGTAATTTAACAATCACATAATGGCTTACTTACTGTTTCAACCAGCAATCCAAAACTCTTCAACATGGTAAATAACTATAAGCTTAAAATAGGGTCTCTGGATGGCCTAAAAATAATGTTGGAAGAAGTGTCTTTCAATGGACTTTTTGGTTCTCACTAGGAAACAACCTATATATTCAGCGTTTAAAATCCTAACTTGAGGTTAATTTACATGAGGTTGTGCTATGATAGAGATGTTGGCTGTGTCTTATTGCCCAGCAGGGGACGGGACCATCATAAAAGATGGGAAAACGGTTATTGGTCCAGGAGGACTGAGCTCCCTTTACTCAGGGCAAAGTTAGGAGCCTGCATTAAGCTGGAGAAGGGGAGCGGATAAGAGAGAGGAGCGTAGCCAAACCTGAGGAGAGAGCTGGCTTCTTCTGAGATTAGAGGAATCAATGATTGAAACCAGGTCTTTTAAAGCCATAGGTTTTCACCAGTGGGTACTCGTGTTCTTCAACCCCACACATTGCCCTGGGAGGTCACAGGACAGTGAAGGGTACACACAGATGCCAGGAAAGTAACCTCAAAGTGCTGCAGGCCCTATGGACAAGGCATGAGGTGACAGAAGCAGCAGATGCCACAGGTAGCAGGACTGTGACTAGAACACACACCGACTTAGGAGGGAGGGAGGTAAAGGCCAGAGAGGGAGATATTTCATGATCCAAACTGCAACACTATCCAGTTCCCATGCCGATGCTCTACCCACCGTCTGGCATGGCTGAGTGGGAAGCCCTGCTGGCACCACCTTTCCCAGCCAGGGCTAGAAGTCCGAGGACAGGCTGGCCGCCAGGCAGAACCCGTGAACATCCGAGGTCAGGAGCCACAGGAAGCATGTGAGCACCGAGCAGCTCCCATGAGTTGTTTCCAGAGAGAAGCTCAGATTGTCCTGGCTCGGCCTTCTGTCTCCCGTCTAAACTCTTCCCAGCTTCACCTCCAGGCCTCTGCTGTCAGGCAGGATTTTCAGACTGATTGGTCCCATTATATGGGTCAGATGGTGCTTTTCTGTTTAAAGGATGAGTGGGCTTTTCTGTTTAAAGGACAAGAGGGCATTTCCATAAGATGCATCTCATTTTACTAATATCACTAATGTCTTTGCTTTCTTGCATCCAATCAATCATTCCACTTCATCTGTGGATTTCATTAATGAGCCATTGACTCCCTCTTCCAGACCATTAGTGAAGATGTCAAATTCTGACTGGACCTAATACCAATTCCCACAACTCATCGCCGTTTCCCCTGAGAGCTCCCGGGGAGGCATTCATCACTCTTGTGCATGTGCCTTCATTATCCCAAACCAATTTTAATCTATTTTGCAAGAAACACTTAAGATGTTATAAAAATTAATGCTTTCCCAAGGATCTCCTAATTTGTATAGGATTAGACAGATGGCCACACGCTACAACCATGAAAACCGAGCACCCCAACTAACCTCATGGTGTAGGCTCATTTATCCACTCAGTCTGTGGAAAAATAGGAAGACTACGTTTCCTGCTTAACGCTTCTTCTGCCTTTCCAGCATTCCACTTTTCTATTGATTTGCCTTTTTATTTGTCAGAAGTTTCCAATTTCAGTCTATCCTGTGGTTCCTCTTAGGGTATTTTACGCAAATCAGCATGTTTCCGATGGCAATAGCCGACACAGGTGGCTAAAATTTAAGTTTAAGTTGATGTTCTAAATGGCTTGAAAGCAGGTATTGCTTCCTGGGTTTTTCTGACATTCCACTACCCTCTTTTAGTGTAAATCAGGTTCTGGTAAATGAACTAAAAAATAAAGTCTAGTAAATGAGCTTAATTTACTTTTATTTCTATCCCTAGGTACCTGGTTACACAGGGGATTCAAGTTTGAATACCAACTTTTGTTTTGTATTGAGATTTCCTTCTGAAACTCAAGAACAGCATTTCTCATCTATTAAAATACTTTTTTGATAAAAGAATATACAATTTGATCTCTACTATTATTATAAGTTGCAAAAAATGCTTATAGAAGTACACGGAGGGCCCTGGCCGGTTGGCTCAGCGGTAGAGCATTGGCCTGGTGTGTGGAAGTCCCAGGTTCAATTTCCGGCCATGGCACACAGGAGAAGCACCCATCTGCTTTTCCACCCTTCCCCCTCTCCTTTCTCTCTATCTTTCTTTTCCCTCCTGCAGCCAAGACTCCCCTAGAGCAAAGTTGGCCTGGGCACTGAGGATGGCTTCATGGCCTTCACCTCAGGGGCTAGAATGGCTCCAGTTGCAGTGGAATAATGCCCCAGATGGGCTGAGCATCGCCCCCTGGTGGGCATGCCGGGTGGATCCTGGTCTGGCGCATGCAGGAGTCTGTTTCTCTGCCGCCCCCCACCCCCAGCCCCTCTTCTCACTTTGGAGAAATACAAAAAAAAAAAGAAGTATACTGAAAACTAAAAATGTTTGTTCCTTAATATACTGTTATATAGTCAAATAATAGGTAATAGGTTTTTTTTTTCAAAGCTATGAAGAGAAGCACTATTTAAAACCTTTGAGGAAATAGTTTCTTTCTGCTTAGAGTCCAAGCTGAAAATGGAGCTCCCATTAGTCAAGTGACATGGTATTTTCTGAGTAACACCATTAAACTTTTTCCAGGAAACAGGATCTCTGATATTACTCTCTAATCACTTTATGTGAAATAGCATGTAGGTTGCAACTCAAAAATTATTCTAGAAGGTGCCATATCACTGGCTCTTTGAATGTACTTCCAAGTTTTATTGAGGATTCTTTGATTATGTACAGTAATATAGTACAACATAGCATTACAGAATAAACACAAAGCATAATATTAGAGCACTGACTTTGCAAACAGCATAAATTAAAATCCTGATTCTGCTACATATTAGTTGTGTGATATTATTTAATCTCTTTGAGCAGTAGTTTCACCATATGAAAATGTGATAATGATACATACCAATTATATGGCTTGAGTGAGTGTATATATTAAGATTTTCTGAAGAAACAGAAACATATATACTGAGGGAAGGTACATAGTTTGAATCTGGGAGAGCTCAATCTACTATATTCTATTAGAGCCTCTAATGGATTGGATGAGTCCCACCTACATTATGGCAGGTAATTTGCTTTACTCAAAGTCTAGAGATGTAAATATTAGCTTCATCCAGCAAACACCATCAGAAACATCCAAAGGCTGTTTGAACAAATATGTAGGCACTGGGACCCAGCCAAGATGACACATTAAAATGAACCTACAGAGTGAATTAAAGTTTGGAAAGAGGGAGAAACAGATGGTAGCAAGTATTCAATAAAAACTTATTATTTTATGTATCCCAGTGATGTAAGACAAGGAAGAAGTCGAAGTTTTTTGTTGAGAGTTTCTGATAAGGATCAGCTGATATATGACTAAGGAGATGTAGAGTGATTGCCAATTCACTGTCTTTGTGGATTCTGACGTAACAGTCACACCCAGTGACAGGCCACTGCAGGTGCCCAAAGTACTAGGTGAGGACAGCACAGTGAGGCCCTTCCTAGCTACTGCAGCTGCCTGTGCACCTGTGCGGCAGCTGCGTCAGGCTTGCTCGCTGGTTTACCAGCTGCAAGGTCTTCGCCTGATTGGCGTGTGAGTGAGTGGCAGCGCCATGTGTGTATGGCCTATGTAAAGCTATGGGTGCTTGTGCTCAGGGGATTGCGGGTGGCGAATTGCCTGCCTGCCACTGTGAAGGGGCCATTTTGCTACTTCTTTGCCTGAAAGGTGGTTTCCCCTGCCTGTGTTGTGAGACTCTATTAAACAGAATGGCCCAACCCTTTCCGGCTCCACAGTTTCTCTACCGTCTGCCCGAATCCAACGTGGACCTGCCTGGCCTCGGTCACTGGCATTACAGCACTACTATCACATTATTGTACTGTTACAGGTGTGGACTCAACTGAAGAGAGTTTTTCTGATTTAGATAATGACAGCTCTCTTTGTAAACACAAGCAACATAAATGTTTTAACCCTCCTCCCAAACCAGAGCCTTTTCAGTTTGGCCAGAGCAGCTAGAAACCGCCTTCTGCTGGCGGGAAGAAGGTCAACAATCTATGGGGTGTCACACTGCAGGAGCAGAATCAAGATGCGTAGTCACTGGACTTGGTATTTTGGAAATGCAAGGTACTATTGGCAAAAGCAGACAATCCGAGACCTACAATTATTTGCTTCGTAATAAACGAAGAGGGTATCTCAAGAACATGTGAAGAATTCGACAAAGAGCTGGCTGAATCTGTGCAAGGTGGTAAGAAATCAAGCTCAAAGGAAGAGGGAACTGGCAAGGCATCTCAAGTAGAAATGATCTGTCCAAGACAGACAAGGGGACAGACTGAAAATGAACTATACAGGCTGGTATGAGATCAGAGGGGAAGATTCTCAGGAGAAAGTGGCTGAAATTTAATTACTTTCAGGTGGCAGGAACCAAAGAAAGATCTGATAGCCTGAGCAGCAAGTATAATTGGGAACCAAATGGCAATTGAACTCCTGATGGAAACTGCTAAGGTCAAACAAAACGGTGGCCTTTTCATAATGAACAGTTGAAGAAAAAAACACCAGGTAGGGTTTTCTTGAATCTCCTAAAAAGCACTCCCAGTATTAGGGAGGAACAAATTAAGGACATGTTCTATATTAAAAACCAAAAGGAATATGACAATAAAAAAAAAAAACTGCTAGGAAGAGGAGAACACAAGTGTTGGGGAGATGAAATAAGCTACTAAAGTCTAAATTTCCAAGAAGATAATGATATATCATGAGAAATTTTTGCAAGTTGACACAAATGAGGCCCTGATGTCTCATGATGAATCCCAGGAAGGACATGGAGAAGCAAAGTTGGATGCAGAGGAAGCCCTTAAGGTTGATTTGGACATTTTTTTAGTACATTTTAAGGAATACACCTTTCTAAAATAACATTGGAATAAATTATTTATACTGGAGGTCGGGGGAGACGAGAGTTGTTTGTGACCCTGCATACTGGCTACTGACTTTCACACAAAAAGGAGAAGACACTAGAAAGATATGGAACTGAAAATGCTCATAGCACTGATGTAAAGCAGAAAGAAGACTCTAGGGTGACTCATCGATGACACACAGTGGCACCGCCCCAGCTCCAGGTAATGCAAGGCCAACAATGTAGTATATAACACAAGTATGTACTCTTCCTTTTGTATTTTTTTCTTCCAAACCATACACAAAGTGAGGAACCAGACATTCTAAAAGATATGCCCCCCAAATAGTGCAAGTAGAAGAAAGAGAGCACTAGAATAAAAATGTAAATGCACTGGTTAATGCTGTGGGGAAGAAGTTTTTATTCTAGTCAATTCCACACAAAGTTTATTCTGATTTAACTACTGATATTGACCTTGCTGGGGTCTGATCTGTTTCCAATTTAGAAGAGCTTAACAAAGATATTTTTGCATCCTACACATGACCCTACCACCATCACCAGAAAGTAAAACCACTCATAATAGTACAACACAGGCAATGGAAGTCAGAGAGACTACAGGTATTATAAATGTAGTGTTAATTTTTAAATTTTTTAAATTGAGCTTTAATGAAAAGTGCATTGAAACTGAGACAGAATCAACAACTGGCTGGATGTTTCCTTTTAGAAATGTTTTCCTCTTTCTGTTGGGAAATGTTTTAAGCCAAGTTTCCTCTCTTGTAATGGAGAGAAAATAATATGACCTGTCCTACTTTCTAGAGGAGTTGTGCTTGTCACAGACAGCAAGATATGTGAAAGCACATTGAAAAACAAAATGGTGTAAGTGGAGTTATTATTCTCAGTATCAAAAAGAAAAGAAGCGAAATGGCATGGGGAAATGGGAAGGGCAAGAGCCTCAGAGTCAGCCAGTCTGGGGACTGAGTATCAGTTCTGCTTCTCTCTACTTGTGTGACTGTGAGGATTTCTCTTCACCTCTTAGAGCACAAACTGTCAGGCTTTATATGTTGAAGTTTCCAGGTGTGGGTATACTGATGAGTACCTTTGTGAAGCTGTAGGCAGGAATGTGTAAGAAGAAGGAAGAGGCGACATTGTTGCACCTACGTTGAATGGGAAGAACACTATATAACACAGGAGATGCTAAAACACAAGAGATTGTCAAGGCCAAGAAGAAAATATTTTGTGGAAGAGAATTACAATGAGTTAGGAAAAGTGGGAAAAAGGATAAAGGAGAAACCTGCGATGAACTGAGTTTAGACCAGACGTGAATCTGGAAAGAGGTTTCAGGTAGGCAGCTCAAATCTACAGCCTCGATCTCCAAGCGTCTCAGTAGGAGAAAGATCTCAGGATAGACTGAAACCCTGTTAGACTGAAGCATGTCAGTCTTTTTTAAACAAAACTCAAAACTAAGGAAACAAAATAAAATAGAGGTAAAGTTCTAAGGACTCTTAGGACTCACTCTGGAATTGAAAATAAGATACGCTTGAGTCTAAACAACCCAGAGCTGTACTTCCTGGGTAACTGCTAGCGAGCTATTGTCTCTTGCTCCAAACCCACCTGTCCATAGTCAGCCTTATGACGGTAGGTCTGGGACTCGGCAATCCTCCTCTGTTTTGCCACCTGATTCTATGTTAGGCTCTGTTGTCAGTAGGGGGCACTAGAGGGAGACTGGAAAGTTGAGCAGGAAGAAAGGATTGCTCCTTTCTTTTGCTGCATGTGAGCTTCCTGCCTATTTTCCTGTTCCTGGATCACCCCCAAGTATGTCTTTACCTTTGCAGTAGCAGTTTCTTGTAATTCCTGTAACATTTGCAGATGATACCCCCTCAGAGACAGCTGCTCACGCCAGTCACCAGACCCTCCTTACAGGTCTGCATGCCAGACCCCTTCTCTGAGCTCAGAGATACTAGACCCGTGTCAGCAGTGCAGAGTGCACCTTGCTCTACAGGTGCTCATTCTCACCACTGCTCTTCAACATCATACTGGAGGTCTTGCCCATTACATTAAGGCAAAAAAAAAAAAAAAGACAAAAACTATAAAAGAAATACAAAAGAAAAATGATCAGAAAGGGAGAAATAAAACTCTCTTTGCAGATAACATGATTATTTTTATAGAAATTTCTACAGATTTTAAACTACTGGAACTAGTAAATGAATTTGTCAAAGTCACAGGATCAAGGTTACCTTGCTAAAATCAGTTGTATTTTTACATATTAAAGCAAACAACATGAAAATTAAATTTCTGAAATTCCATCTACAATTGTACCAAAACCCACAAAACCCTGAGAAGATATGATTCTGTCACTTGGGATTTAGTATATACTTTTGATCAGGTAACAATAGATGTTGCTGTCTCTCCTATAACTTGACACGTGGATTGTTTAAGAACCAGTGGGTTGAAGAGCGGATGGTCTCCTCTTATTATTATACTAAATAACCCACTTGCAGAGCTTTTATATCTGTATCTACAACTTTTAAGTTCTGCTGTTTGGCGGTCTTTGTTTCTAAGAGAGAAACCCTTAGAATGATGCTTCCATGGGACTGGAGCTGGAGACCACAGTTGGATTGTTTTTAGCTCCTCATACTACTAAATCAACAGGCAAAGAAAGGGGTTGCTCTGCTGGGTGGTTCATTCTAATTACCAAGAGGAAATTGAATTGAATTGCCTGAAAATGTGAACAGGGAGTATTATTTCTGGACCTATGGGATTCTCTGTGATGTCTCTTATTACCATCATTTCCAACAGTAAATGTGACCTGAAAACTGCATCAACCAATAAAAGAAAGAGCCACTAAAGAGTCAGACTTTTAGGAAGAACCATGACCAGTTGAGGTCCCGGCTAATGGAAAAGGAAACAAGGCATATATAAGGGAAGAAGGAAGTTATGAATATCAGCCACAGCCTGTGATGAGTTACAGAGTGAGTCTTGCAGCAGCTCCACAGTTTCCTCTATTTGTTGCTGGATGTATTTGTGTGTATGTATACATTAACTATTTTATTCTTCTCTTTTCTTTTTCTTGTTATTTAACATGTTTTATTGAAGGCTAAAACTATGATTTAATATTTAGAAAATGATATATAGATGGGATTGGGCTGCAACTGAAGTACAATTAACATACTCCAGAGATGACTAGAACATATTTACAGTATGGTTTTATCCAGCCCACATGGGCAGGAAGAAACTGCTAGGATCTATTTATACTTATATTATCCTTTCAAATTTTTATTTTAACATATATTATATATTAGTGAAACAATACACATAAAATTTATAAATAAATGTATTGACACATATATTAGGGGTGCAAGCTAAAAAAGCATGACAAGGGTATATGATTAAAAGAAGTTTTGAGATCACAAAGTTAGAGCATAGTGGTTTAGAAATCAGGAATATAGGTTTGCTCCCTTTGTGTGGGCTACTTAGTTCTGCAAACAGAGACATTTTATTCCAAAACAGACCCTGCTCACTAATCCACTTAGTACCCATTTTACTCATGGCACCAGGCCAGATATTGAAGGTGCCTTCGTAAAACACACCTTTCCTGAGTAAACAAGGAGTCCACATCATTAGCACATGATCTGAAGGCCAGTGCTTACATGTCCTGACTAAATGGGTCTGCTGAGGTTATCGACTTACTTGGTAAGCTCCTAGAGGGCAGAGACCCAGGTTACAGATAGTGAACTCTTCTCATATTCTATCTAGCAGAAATATCTACCAATGACAATCAGAGTTCCACCACTAGAGTGATGACCGATGGTCACAGAGGTCCTGAAGGATTACGTACACACTCTGCCTTCTCGATCAAACTAGAAGACTTCAAATTATTTCTGTTGCTCAGTTTTGTATCTTCTTGGAACCATGGAGCACTCCCTTAGAATCATTAGCTTGATTCTTAGAATCATTTCTCTAGCCAGGCCTGACCAGTCTTTTGTATTTCTTCTGTGCCATCATCCATAAAATTTTTCCATTCATGTCCTCACTCACTGCACATATGTTTATTGAATAAGTGAAGTTTATAGATAAAGAAAATATCAAAGTCCTCCTACTATCTATATAAGAAGATTTGAACTATAGTGACCTGTAAAATTCTCTAACCAAGAGATCTGCATCAAATATTTAAATAATAATCTACATTCCCTTCCAGTCAACCCATTACCCTCTTCCTGCCCCAGTCTCATTTCTAAAATGTTACTGGATCCAAATCCTGAAATAGTCTAATGATCATTACCTATTGCCAACCAGGACAGCAAGCTCCACACTGACCAGCAGCTACTTGGCCCAATATGTCTGAAGATGAATGGGTCCCTTTGTTTCTATAGACAACATTTTTCTCTCTTAAAAATAATTGATACTGTTGACAGACTGCTACTTGGAGACACACTGTTCAGTAGACAAGCTGTTAGGCGAAAAAGCACTTCTTTTCTGGATCATGTAGAGACCAGCAATTTTTAGGTAAAACAAAAAATGTTTCAGATGACCCTAAGTGATAGGGGAACTTTCCTTGTTGATAAGAAGAGGCACTTTCACCTAAATGGCTGCCAGAATGCAGACACATCCACAGTTAGAGACCTTCACATTGATCTTACTAATTAGACAGCAATCTTACGTCCAAGAAGCCACTCAGAAGTGGGAAGCTTCCCAAGTCTTTTAAATGAATCTCACTCAGCAAAGACTCCTTCTGTTTCACATTTCTGAAATAGAATGGCACTCCGTCTTTGTCATAGACCCATTATTTTAATTAGTTTTCGGTCTCCTAGTCCACCAGTTTAATAGGCTTCCTGATCGCCAAGCCAAGTATTAAACCTATTCATCTAATATCAACACTGATACTGGTGAGTACACACTTAAATGTATTCATGGATTAACTAATACTTCCTTAAGCCTTTACTCATTGAAACATCACAATTGCCCTGGCGAAGTTCTTTTGTGAATATCAGTAGAAAGGATATGGAGTTTCTTTACCTGATTTAATAACCGGGGAAGAAAGATTGAGGAGAAAAGGCCAGGAATTACGGGGCAAAGCCATTTCAACTACTGTACTTACAGGGGATTAGCTTTCACAGGGATATTTTTTTTTCAAAGAGGAGGGTTGTTTCTCTTTCATATTTAAAAACAAAAAAAAAAAGAGAGAGCATGGGTGGAATAAGATTTTAACCGGTATTTATGTTGTGTAGTTAAAATGGATTATGTCGTATTAAGACCCCTCATCACCTCTAAACCTGCAGTGGGAGAACATTCTTTTAAACATGATGGAGTATAAACAGTTATGTGAGCATTGCCATCTGGGTAGGCTTTGGTGGTAACTTTCAAACTCCTTTAGTATCCTCAAAAGATGCTTTAAATGCATTCAGATGCTTCTCAGTAAGTGCTGGGAGAGTTTAAAGGATTTCAGCAGTTCTTCCTCTCTCAGTCAGCAAGAATTTTCTGCTAACGACCTCCAGTTCCTTTAGGACTTTGCAAACATGGAATGGAAGCTCATCAACACTACCCACAAGCAAACCGCTTCCAGCACACTTGCGCAGCCAGCGCTGAGCGAGCCAGGCAGCTCACTGTGAGCCCAGTCTGGGAGCGTCAGAGACGGTCTCGGTGGAGGTGCCTGCAGCTGGGCAGGAGAAGTGGAACAGTGTGATTCTGGCTTCAGTCACTGACCCAAAGAGTCCAAAGACTGATTATGGAGATGCCATCTAAATGGGAAAGCAGCCAGTTGGCTGAGTAGGAAGTTTCGGTAATCAGACATCTCTAAAAACAACAGTGAATCCAGTTCAGTATACAGAAGAAACCACTGGAGTCCACTGGATTAAGTCAGAACGCCCTGATTAAAAATACTAAGGAAGTTCTGG
The DNA here is from genome assembly GCF_036850995.1 of Saccopteryx leptura. Taxonomy (NCBI): domain Eukaryota; kingdom Metazoa; phylum Chordata; class Mammalia; order Chiroptera; family Emballonuridae; genus Saccopteryx; species Saccopteryx leptura. The sequence goes on from NC_089504.1 coordinate 136,381,430, forward strand.
AGAAATAGGTCTTTTCATACACAGTTGGTAGGAGAGTAAATTAAAACAACCATTCTAATAAAATAAAAAATTTAATTGTGCCTAGTATTTGACTAATCACTTTTTTGAGAATTTATCCTAAGAGTATATTGAGAAAAGCATGTGACTATACCTGTAGAAAATTATTTATTATGATATTGTCACTGGGAGCAACCTGAATGCTCATATAAAGTACTTTATTAAGTAAATTATAGTACATATTTACAGGGGATTATCTAACCATTAAAAATGGATCAGGTTCATAGAACAAGATGTTCATAATACATTTTGGGGTGATAAAGTTAGATCATGCAATTACATATCTACCATATTTTCCCATGTATAACACACTACCATGTATAAGATGCACCTTTATTTTGGGGCCCGGATTTTGAAAAAGAAAAGTATTATATAAAGTTATTGAACTCAAGTTTTATTCATCATAAAATTCATACAACTCTTCATCCAGGTGAAAAAGCGGGAAATGCAAGTAAAAAAATCTACAACCACTGTATAAAACCGGGGTCCCCAAACTACAGCCCGCGGGCCGCATGCAGCCCCCTGAGGCCATTTATCCAGCCCCCGCCGCACTTCTGGAAGGGGCACCTCTTTCATTGGTAGTCAGTGAGAGGAGCATAGTTCCCATTGAAATACTGGTCAGTTTGTTGATTTAAATTTACTTGTTCTTTATTTTAAATATTGTATTTATTTCAGTTTTGTCTTTTTACTTTAAAATAAGATATGTGCAGTGTGCATAGGGATTTGTTCATAGTTTTTTTTATAGTCTGGCCCTCCAATGGTCTGAGGTACATGAACTTGCCCCCTGTGAAAAAAGTTTGGGGACCCCTGGTATAAGACATACTCAGTTTTTAGACCCCAGATTTTTCAAAAAAGGCTGCGTCTTCTACATGGAGAAATACAGTAGCACGAGTCTGTTTCTGAGTAGACAGATAAGTAATTGAATGAGCTCTTGTTGGCTTCCCCACTCCTGGTACCAAATTCTACATGAGCCACAGTTCAAGGGAAGTAGAATCAGTATGGTAATTCTGTACCAATATTTATATCTGTCTATCTATCTACCTGTGTATAAATAAAGAGGTTTATTGCAGGGCATTGGTTTGTGTAACCCTGAGGGCTGCTCAAGCAGTCTCTGTGAGGCCATGTGCCTGTGTCTTTTGCTAGAACATGAAGTTCAGAGGGCAGTCAGGAAGAGGAGCTCACAGCAAACTAGAGTTTCACAAGGATGACTGAAACCTGTGTCTGTTCTTATTGTCTCTGTCCTCAGTGACAAGGGTATCCTGTAGAAGCGGGGGTCTTTGGTCATGAAACTGACTACATACACCATCAGAAAAACTAAAGGAGGAGTCAGGGGAAATAGGGCCTCTGCAGGCCCGGTGGCTGCCTCACTCAAAGGAGGGGAGTCAGTGGATGTAGGCAGTGTGTGTCAACTACAAAATGGCTGTTGCTCCTTTCTGCCTGTAACAATCTTACAAGAATCTCACTTGTGACCTTCCCTATCCAGAAATTATGAGAACAACTCTTGGATATGTAGTTCAGACTAGCCAACTTGACACACTGCAAAACCCTCACATAGGCCAAGTTGGAAGTAGCTCGGAGTGGGAAGTGAGAGTTCACTGCCTCTCATGGAACCCCTGCTTCAGGCACATTGTTCACCCAGCCCTGGCTAAGGAAGCATTGCCCACATAGTTTAAATGGTTTTCTTTCCACCCATAGCAGGATTGAGCTTTCGGAAGCTAAACACATCTAGGATGCTTGATAAGACTCCAGTGTTTTTGAGAATGACTTAATGCAAACCACAATAAAATAGTGTATTGTTGTCCCAAGTGTTTTACATATCTTTGTTTATTTAAATCTCACATCAGATCTATATTAAAAATGAAGAAATTGAAACTCAAAGGGTCTGAGTAACTGGCCAGAAAGCAGCTGTTCAAGGGCGGAGTCAGGATTCCACCTGAGCACTGTGGAGCTAAATCCCATGGGCTTAATTATCATTCTGTTTGTTTCTCCTAGACACCTATGTAGCTGAAAGTTGCTGTCTCTCATCAAAGCCCTGAAACACTGCAAATCCTTAAGAATCTAATAAGGTACCTCACATTTAACTAAAGACAGAAAAACAACTGTTAGATTTTAAACAACTTATCCAAAACAAAGATGTATTGAAGTGTAGTTTTCAAAATGGTCAAATTGTAATTCTCATGCAAATATAGATACAAAATGAACACCTGTTAAATTCATTGATTAATGAGGAAACCGGTATGATACTAAAACCAAGTCAAATGAGAAACCGACTTAGATATTAATATTCTCTACTGAACAAAATTCATTTGTATCACTATGAACAGGAATCTGTTGCTATGGACAGGAAATGTTTGCATTATCATTGATTTTCTACGTGAGTAAAACTATCGTTATGTATTTGTGAATAGCCTTGTCAAAGGCAATCAAAGGTCCACATGCCAGAGAATCAGATAATCCCTGGAAATTATAGTAGACGTTCCCACGTTTACTTCGTGAACAATTTGGTAATCTCTCTTTTCCATTTCCAAGGTTTGAATAGCTTTTTCTGACAAAGGAAATAGAACTCTTTTACTGAATTAAAATGACTTATTCATAAAACATCCTAGTTACTCCAATTGTATTTTAACTTTGTCAAATTTCTGAAGATGCCTTTCTGTTTTAAAATTCGATGATTCTAACAGAATGGATATTCCCTGAGTTAAATATTATAAGAATAACAGTAATTTTAGTTCTCTATTTTAATTGGCATTATTACTTTAGGGGCTGTGTGTTTTAACAACAAAGTTTTATCACAGAAAATTATTTTAAAATAGGTGAGATAAAGAAATAAAAGACGGGTTAAGTTAAAAACTGACTATGAGAAAGATAGATGGGTTAAGGCATAAAAAACAGATAGATGGATAGTATTTTTGAAAGGCATGTAGCGGACTGTGTTCTAAGAAAACACTATGATTATATTTGTTTCCTCCTCGAGAGTCTCAGAACCATTAACTCAGTGTTGCTGAGTCCTAAGTAACTAAGCCAGCGCTGTGCACCTCCTCATCCAGGGTCAGTGGGAAAGTAAACATTCTAAGATTCCAAGTAAGCCACCTAAGAGGAATGCTCAGTTTTGTATGATTACAAACAAGCAAAGAACACATTGTTATTGTTATTATTATTATTATTATTATTATTTTAAGTTCCAAAAGAAAGAATCCCTCCACCAGGTTTCTTCTGAGATGACACCCCTGCCAGGTTGGGAGAAGATGAACAGTTAAATGTGTCAGAAGCAGCCTCTCCACCACGTGACACGCGTATCTGTGTTTTGTGGTAATGCTGATTTCACAGAGGGCTGTGCCAACTAAGAGGAGAAACCTGACTCTCCCTGAAGCCCCAGTGAGCGGGAAGAGCCCATTTAGAAGCATTTATCTGAGTATACTCAGCAATTCCCTAACCATATTATTGCAGCCTTTGAATCGCCCAAGGAATAACAGTTCAATCCTGAGATGGTTCTCTTAAAAGAATTTGGACTCCAGGTAAGATGGTCATTAGATAAAGTATTAATTATTTAGAGCGCTGTAATATGTCTCATTATAAGGAGAGCAGTAACTGAAACTGGTTCAGCCCCTAAATCCATTTAACCTAATCTGCAGCAAAAAGCATCAGAATTTATTTCAACATTACCATGTGGTGGTAGATAGGTGCAAGGTTTCTGGCTGAGGACTGGGCCAATCACCAGAAGAGTGGCCATATCCTCAAGTTGCTTAAATTTCAGATAAGCAGATACAACGAGCATATACAACAAAAGGCCAGCAACTCAGGGAGCCGGGAACCAGGACTCTGGTTTTGAGTCTGGCACTAAGGAACTTAGCAAGCCTGAGCAAGTCACCTCTCCAGGTGGTGCCCACATTTCCAAATCTGTAAGTAAAGGGGTTAGACAAAATGGTTCTTGAAATTTTTTCCAGCTTCCAAATTATTTCATTCTGTTTTGTGTATAAGGATTAAAGTGTTCAGGGTGTTGTGGATTAACCAAAGAGGAGTCAGTTGCAGATTTAGTAGTAGCAGCAATACAGTCTCTAACAGTGATTATGTCTTACTATGGGCCAAGCACTGAGCTTAACACTTTAAAGCATCTCTCATTTAAGCCCTAAATAATTCTATGAAGCAGAGTATGTTGGTTGGCTCACTTTATGGATAAGGAAACTGAGGCATGGAGGGTTAAAGTCCCCTCTGTAGATTACACAGAGTGATGGACCATCTATCCAGTAGTGATTTTTTTAAAGGAGAATTTAGAAGTAAAAGTTTTGAGTGACAATTACTAAACATCTGGAAAGTCACTTTCAGTAGAAATATGGAATGCACAACCCCTAAATAAATTGCAAAACCAATTATTTTACTCCATTTCTATTACTGAGACCTTGCTTTAAGCCATTGTCATCTCTTGCTGGGGCTCCTGCACTAGCTCCTAACAGACAACTGTACTGGGCTTTCCTGTCACACCCAGCCAAGGGCAGTTTTACACTGTACTCAGATTGTTTTTTCCAAAAGAGGAGTCTGATGTTGTCAGTTCTTTGATACATATTTTCTAAATGAAATACTTGAAAAGTACAATGGAATCCATCTATGTGTGAGAACTGATTGTTGATAAAAGGGAGATGGGAGGAGAGAGAGAGACACAGAGAGAGAGAATGAATGAGAATGAACACTGAAGGCTAAGCCAGAAAATGGCATGATAAAAACTGCTTATGGGCCCTGGCCAGTTGGCAGTGGTAGAACATTGGTCCCATGTGTAAATGTTCCGGGTTTGATTCTCAGGGCACACAGGAGAAGCGACCATCTGCTTCCCCACTCCTCCCCTTTTTCCTTCTCTCTCTCTATCTCTCCCTTCTCCTCCCACAGCCATGGTTCATTTGGAGCAAGTTGGCCCTGGGTGCTGAAAATGGCTCCATGGACTCATCTCATGTGCTAAAATAACACAGTTGCCAAGCAATGGAGCAATGGCCCCAGATGAGTAGAACATCATCCCATAGGGTGCTTGCCGGGTGGATCCCAGTCAGGGCACATGCGGGAGTCTGTCTCTCTGCCTCCCTGCTTCTCACTTTAAAAAACAAAAACAAAACTGCTTGTGGAAAAAGTAGCTCCAGAAGCTGTGTGTACAGCACACTGGTAGAGTGAGACCAGAGGGATGGCGCTTCTGCTCCTACTAAGGTGGGCTAAGGAGCATGGGTAGGGTTGAGCTTCACTGCTTGACAGAGGGAATCAAGCCAGAAACACTCTCAGGGAAACAACCCAGGGACTTGGGCAAGGCCTGAATGAAAGGGAGAGGTAAATAGAAAGATTGATCTTGATTTCATGAGCCTTTGGGACCATCATCTGTGGAGGAACAAATGAATCTTGGTTTATTATTTCTTTAGCACCTTCACTATCAGGAATTTCAAAGGAAATCTGCTTGTGGCAAGCCCCAATTTTAGCAAGCTCTTCTACAGTTATGACGTTTCTAAGAGAACCCAAACTTTTACCTAGAAACCCTTTGTAGAAAAAAGAAAAAGGAAATTTTAAGGATAAAATTTCTAGAGCTCATTAATGATGAAAAGCATTAAAGAATCTATTTATATCATACATTTAATTATTTCAGTAACCTCAGGTTATATCCATTATTTTACATTTATATTTTATACACCCTAAGGGTATAAATCTTTACTTTTATTTAATCCTCATGATATATTTAACTATTCCAATATGAATAATCAGCTCAACATAACTTTAAACTGCTGAATTATATAAGAGTTTTTGAAGAAGTACTTCTAATATACTGCTCACAAGTATTAGGGGATATTTCAAAATGAATATGAAGCTATAAAAAAAAGAAGCGTTTGATTTTTTTATTAAACAAGAACATCAGAAAAGCAAACGACAAGTCAAAGAAAGTTGTTTGATTTTGCAAATGAGATGAAAACTCAGTTACCGGGATTGAGCAGCCAGTGACGTATTGGTGAGGTTGAACAGAAGCACGTCAAACGGGACAGGAAACATCCCATAACTTTTGTGAGCAGTGTATATGGAGCATATTCTTTTAGTTCCCAGCTTACAGGCCCAGAAATGAAATGTAAGATGTATTTCTTACTATAGCTATCTATTTTAGAGCAGAAAACAGCTCAGAAAAACAATTATCACTAGAATCTCATATCCAACTAGGCAAATCTACATTTTTCCAATATGGATTATTTTTGGTTCAGTGAGTTTTGCTTCAATTCTTTTTCTGCTATGTCTGTTTTCACAGTATGATTAATGACTGAACTCTCCTTGTATTTTCCACTGTTGCTTTGAAATTTTACAGTATTGGTGTATTAATTTTCTGTAAGGACGAAACAATGATGATCTCTTCAATGCAAGTGTTGCTCTTAAAAATACACAGATATTAACCATTTTAATAATTTTACTGATAATACATAGAGCACTTCTATGTGTGACACACACTTTTTATCTACACTGTTGACATGAAAGTATTGCTTGTGAAGAGTATCAGATTTACATCACAAATTAAACCCTCTCTTTTGAATAAAGACACGAGAATAGCAAAATATGACCCTTTTTCTGACATGTAGCTTTCAGTTCTCAGAGGGGCTACTCTAAAAATGAAAATAATTTTCACAGAGGAAAAAAATGTATTAACTAGAATGTCAATCTTAACATAGTCATTCGTACAGTGAATATTCACAATGTATTGTTTCAAATTTCCAACCTCAGAAAACACCAGACATGTCTCCTCTGAATTCTCTTACAACCCACTGGAATTTCCTCTGAATCTGAAAGCATAGTTACTCATGGTAAGTCCTGACTTCACTGAGGTAGCACTACTCAAAAACCCATACAGGCAGTCTCGGGTTACAAACAAGATAGGTTTTGTAGCTTTGAAAATGTCTAAGTATTAATATGCACAAAAAGGTAAAAATAAATACTATGTTAAGACAAATGTCTGTCTAAGTTGCATTTAGTAGATAAATGTGCTGTTCCAACTTACATACAAATTCAACTGAAGAACAGACCTATAGGACCTATCTCATTTGTGACCCAGGGACTCCTTGTACTTGCTATTCAAAACTACAGACCGGGGCAATGGGATGACACTATCACCCTTAATGAGAACTCCATTTCTTTCTGACTTTGGGGACATCTGAAAATGGCAATTAAATCCAGATTCTTTACAAGCTTCAACAGGCTTTGGGGAGAGGAGTCAAGAGCAGGCATTTTTGTCCAACAGACCCAAATTCTAATCTGGGCTCAGTAACTTGTTGCCTACCTGGGCTCACTTTCTCCCTCCAATACTCTGATCAGATACACAGAACTTTTTTCATTTCCTTCAACCAGCCAAGTCCCCTCTCACTTCCAGGCTTGCAGACATGTTTTTAAATGTATTTGCCTAGAATACCCTTTCTGTTCCCTTTTAGCTGAGCTAATACCACTTATCCTTTGAGTCTCATCATAAAGGTCACTAATTCTTCAGCAAGGCTTTCCCTGCCCACCAGACTAATTCTCTTGCTATATATAATCCCATAGCTCCCTGGAACATATATGGTCTCAGTATGACACCAAGCATTTCTTTAATGTTTTCCTTCCCCTTGAAATTATAAACGCTGGCCCTGCTGGTTAGTTCAGTGGTAGAACATTGTTCCAGCATGTGGATGTTCTGGCTTGGATTTCCAGTAAAAGCACACAGGAGAAGCGCCCATCTGTTTCTCCACCCTTCCCCATCTCACTTCTCTCTCTCTCTCTCTCTCTTTCTCTCTCGCTCTCTCTTTTCCCCTATTGCAGATATGGCTCAATTGGAGTGAGTTGGCCCCCGGCACTGAGGATGGCTCCATGGCTTACTTCAGGCACTAAGAAGAGCTCAGTTGCTGAGCAACAGAGCAATGCTCCAGATGGAGAGAGCATTGCCCCCTAATGAGCTTACCAGGTGGATCCCAGTTGGGATGCATTTGGGAGTCTGTCTCTGCTTCCCCTCATCTCACTGAATAAGAAAAGAAAGAAAGGAAGAAAGGAAGAAAGAAAGAAAGGAAGGAAGGAAGGAAGGAAGGAAGGAAGGAAGGAAGGAAGGAAGGAAGAAAGGAAGAAAGAAAGAAAGGAAGAAGAAAGAAAGAAAGAAAGAAAGAAAGAAAGAAAGAAAGAAAGAAAGAAAGAAAGAAAGAAAGAAAGAAAGAAAGAAAGAAAGAAAGAAAGAAAGAAAGAAAGAAGTTGTAAACACTACAAGGGCAGGGACTAGTACTAGGGCCTGGGTAGGAGTGTGTGCTTAATAAATATCTTTTGAGTGAATGAACGAATGAAAGGTTGTGTAATCTAAACCTAGTTACTCATCACTTTGAGACATCACATGGGCCACCCCAAGAACTAAAAGAGATAATGTACATACAGTGCATAGCTCCAAAAAATGTGAGTTTAATACATGGGTGCTGTCTTTATCGGAGTAGTTTACACCCTTGGGACCATGGGGTGAAAGACAAGAGCAAGCCTGAGAGACCACCTCAGAAGGCCCTCACTCAGGGTCTCAAGTGCACAATTTTTCCAGGTAATGCCAAGCTCAGTTGCCATGGCAACCAATGAAAACAAATGTTGTTGCACCATAATTTTTAAGAACACATTCAAATGTTGTCTTTCATGTAGAATCCCACTTTTCAGTTAAAAAAGTCTGAAGAACCAAGAACATAAGCCTAAGGTCATATGCTTATTAGTCTCGTGGTGATGCACCTTTTCTGTCGCACCCCTGAATGAAGGCAAGTGGACCAGAGGCAGAGACTGTACTCTTCTTGTATTGACAGGACACGTTGTTCAGACCACTGCTTTAGTAAAGACTCAACACATCTTAAGTGAAATTATCAAAATAATTTTGGCTTCCTAAAATAAACCTTCAGCTTTTGCTTGGCTTTCAGGATGGTGTTTCCAGCTGTCTACTGATCCAGATGTTCTGTCATCTGGAATTCAATGTCAAACACAAAGTTTGTTATTTCCATCAACCCAAACTAGGCTGGCTCTCTTCCCAACTATCCAATATATGCCAATGACATTGCGATTGTTACAGAAAACTTGAAATTTTTTTAAATCTCCTTTTGGTAAAACAATAGAGCTTCTATATAAAATCTGTCACAAAATCAGTAATTTCTTTCTATTGTTTCAGGGCCTTAGCTCAGGGATCAATTCCTAAGTTCCCAAATCAGTCTTTCCATGATCAATTTTCTTACCATTGTAACTCTTCATCTTTCTGAATTCATTTCTGTGTCCTTCCCTTAATCAAGAACCTCTTCCCTTTCCTGGGCTACCTATTGTCTGCCTCCAGCGATTTCCTCAGCTTCACCCCTATTTCCTCCCTGCTCTAGTAAGGCCTATTTGTACCCTGATTGCTTTCCACTGACCCTCAGCTTTGCTCATTTCTGTAATGCCTTCTCCTTTCCTCAACACTTAATCAAATTTTGAATCATTCTTGGAGGCCCATTTAAAGTCCTATCCCTTTCATAATCTCTCTAAATTCCACACAATTTTTCCTTTCTCTGAACTTACACTGCAGTTATAGCCATCGCCCCATAACTTTGCAATTGAATATTCTTTGGCTTTTCTATATTCTCCCATCTTACCCACACTTACAAATCTATGTATACATGTAGAACTGAGCTAGGCAGTATATGATGCAGATGAATAAGACCAATAGGACAAAGTTCCCACTCTTAAGAAACACTGACTTAGACAGATGCTATACTATCTGCTTAAAATAATATCCTCTTTCTTCTGGGAAATGCTCTATTACCTATTGAATAAATTATAGGGAAGCACCGTTTTCAAGTAGCATCTGCTTTTTTTTAAATTTTATTTTGAAATTAAATTTACTGGGGTGACATTCATTAATAAGAGTACATAGGTTTCAGGTGAAGATCCTGATAGCATTTGAACTGCTGACAGCATTGTGTGCCTATCACCCAAAGTCAAATTTTTCATAGCCACGGCCGATTGTCACTGGGGTACGTTACAGATCCAAGTTGGGACAGTCACAGTTTAGAAGCTCAGATCTCTAGCCACAGATAATTGGAACTGGGTGGAACTCTTACTCAAGTCTGAACAGTTGAAGTCCTTCTTGGAAGTTTTGAATTTCACTGTAGAGAACAAGTTTCAGTCTATTCTGACCTTGATTTTGTGTGACCTACTGCCACGTGGCACAAGCCATTAGCAGCCATGTTTTCTAATGACAGAGAATTCAGGTAGATTGAAGGCTGCTGTTTTCATGGCTGTGTCCCCAGGATCAACTGCAGTTCTTAGTACATAATATTCAATAAATGTTGAATGGATGGTCCCTGATACTTGCTTGTATGCAGAACACTACATCAAGCATTATGATAAAGAAAGAGAAGAAATGGGATGGAAATATCCAGTAATATATTTGATAATCATGTAGTAACTGTTTTCTACATTTTCTGATGAAGAAATGAACAGAGCTCAGATGGTAACTTACACACAGGTGGTAAGTGGCAGAGCTCACACTCGGGAGTTTCTGGCTCCCAAGTCGAGGCTTTCTCCACTACCCTATGGTTCCTGTGTTCTTGAAGCTTACAAATTTGTTGGGAAGATAAAACATACAAGTATTAATTAACTAGAGAATTGGGTTTGCCCTCCAGATATTTACTGATTAAACAGCTGCCATTTAAGTTTAGGGTAACTTGGATGGAAAGTCAGCATGTCCCAGGACCTACCAAAATTGCAGACTGTAACTTGATCAGATTTGGGGTTAGATGATTGGTTTTTTCAGAAAATGTAATTGTAAGCAGAAACAATGTCTGACTGTAATACAAAAAGAAAGTAATATAATATATCCCAGTGTTCATCGAGTTTCGCTGTTTCTGTGATGGCCAGAGAAGTGGTAATGAAAAGATATTTATTATAGCTGAGTTTTCTGGCAAAACTGTTACCACATTCCTCTCTGGAATGCATTACATTGTTTTTGTCTGATGTGTTCAATCCTTATTGCATTGCCAACCTCTGTAGGTAGCATGTGTGCATGTCTAACTTTGTCTCATTTACAAATTCAGTTCAATTTACATTCAAATCATTTTTAGGCTTTCGCTTTTCTGCTGTGGCTTAAGCCACAAGACATGGGAAAAGAAGGCGAGGAGTGGCTTGAAGAGCACCAGTGTTAGAGGAGAAGCAACTGCTCTAATACTAATGTCAGAGGAGAAGGGAGGGTATGCTCAGCCTTCCTTAGAGGAGGTATGGGTTAGGGGATGAGAAAGGAGCTGGTCCACTTCTTGTCGTGGTGTTTGCTTGCAAGCAACTGAACCAACTCCATCACCCAGGACATATATTAGCTAACTCTTGGGATAACTGGAGAGGGTAGAGAGGGAACTTTACAAGGGGGCAAGAGCCAAAACAGTCTCAGGAGTGTAGCACAGCAATGACTGAACATCAGCCGGTTTCTTTTTTCTACCTTTCTAACAACCCAGCTTGGAGCAGTAGTTCCCAAAGCATTTCCCAGAGATCAGAGCTTATCATGGTGCACCTACTCTACCTTTTTCCTCTGTGCATAGATCTGAAAAGTCCTGAGGATCCTGTATATCTCTCATAACCTCATGACAGTCCTAGTTCTGTGGTATAAGGGTAAGAGTCTGAAATTTTTTCCTCTCCTGAAAGCAAAAAATGTACTCATCCTATCAGTGGTAGGTGGTCAGTACAAATAGTAATTTTTAGTTTTACATTCCATGCTCCTGCTCTAGAAAACCTGCATGTGATAGCTTAGGTTAGGACAATGTAGCTGTGTACCAAGGACAGTTCCACACGACCCAGCAGAGATGACAGCTTTGAACTAATCCTCGAGATGAGCAATGACTGTGCCATAATGGACTGAAGACAGGTTTCAAAAGCTTCGCTTTGCAGATATCACAGACACTACTAAGCACGGTTGTGTTTTCTTGGTGCTCAGATTCTTTGTTGCTCTGCAACATTTGGCATAAATGACCATTTTCTTTTTGAAACTGTTTTCTCTTTTGGTCCTAGTCAATCTTTCTCCTACCTTTCTGACTGAATCTTTTCCACTTATTCATGCACTCAGCATGTTCTTTTTTTCTTCTCCATTTTTTTCCTCTTTCCTCTTTCTTTCTTTCTTTCTTTCTTTCTTTCTTTCTTTCTTTCTTTCTTTCTTTCTTTCTTTCTTTCGAGAGGCAGGGAAAGAGAGAGAGAAGAACATCAAGCTGCTCCTGTAAGTGCTCTGACTGAAGAATCAAATCAGCAACCTCCACGCTTTGGATGATGCTCCACCCAACCAAGCTATTCGGCCAGGGCTTAATTTTTTTTATTTGTAGATAAGAGAGAGGAAAGGAGAGAGAGGGAAGGGTGAAGAGAAACATTCATTTGTTGTTCCACTCAATCATGCATTCTTTGGTTGCTTCTCATGTGTGCCCTGACTGGGAATTGAACCCCTCAACCTTGTTTCAGGACAATGTTCTTAATTGACTGAGCGAACAGGCCAGGGCCAGCATGTTCTAAATAAAAGAGAAAATAAATCTCTAATTATGGCTTGAATAGTAGCAATAGTGTGAATTTCAACAGGAAGGCAGACATTGTATGGGGGCATACGGGTGGACTAATGTTCAGAGGTCTTGGCAAGCAGTGCTGGCATCTTAGAGATTGCCATTGGGTAGTAGGTCTCCTTTTACCAGAATGAGGATTAGTAGAAAGATTCCAATACCCCAGAAAGATCATGGCAAGGCATGGAGACAAGAGAAGACTGAGGCACTAGGCAAATTCTTGGAACAGAAAATAGAACCTAAGCAGGAAAGCAAGTATTGTTTTGTGCTTGGAAGACCATGGGTCTTCGACTTGAGATGGGAGCCCAGGAGAGGTAAGAGTGACTTTTCATACAGCTCCAGAATGTGAGGTTGGAACAGCTAAGGTGGCTTGTCCCTCAGAACCTACAGGTGAAAGAAAGGTGATCAGAAGATGGAAGATGGAGATCCTTTGATGAAGACAAGCATTCTATAAAATATGAAGGTGACAGAAAGCTGCTAAGAACAAGGCTGACATAAGCTCAAGCATATGGGTGCTGGCAATTTTGGTTCCAAAGTGTGAGTTGTCCAATTACATAATGTAATACAGCTTAACAACAGTCCTCATAATACAGACTTTGGAGTTTCAACTTATGGAGTTTCAATTCAACATAAATCATTGTTATATTTTGACTTTCCAAAAATGTTAATTCAATTATCAGTTGCATTAATGAATATCATAAAGTAGAACAGCATAAAGATAATAGGAATATCTTAAAAATTAGGTGATGACTATGCTCTACTATTTACTGGTTGAATCACTCAGAGTATTGCATTCAATCTGACTCAAAGGAACATTAAAAAATAAAAACTGAGAATTCAAAGAGAGCTAATGAGGAGAATAAGATTTCTTGAAACATTGTAAGAGAAACAGTTGAAGAAATGGGAAACTTTTAATCAAAAAAGAGAAGGTACAAAGATAATAGTAGCTGCCTTCCAATATTTGAGAGATTATATGTTAAAACAATTTTATGTGTGTGTGTTGCCTAATCTATAACTAAGAAATATGTGGAATTTTCAGGGAGATAGATTTCACTACAATATCAGAAAGAACTATTAAAGAAGCATAAATATTCAAACATAAAATTAGTTGTTCAGGAGAACAGCAATTTATGTCACTAGTGCTGTTATACATAAATATTTGAACATTTCGTGGGTATATTAGGATTCTTCTGGTTGTAACAGAAAACCAATTCAGGCTAGCTCAAGCAAAAAAGAAAACTTCAAAACATAATCACTGTAATAGAGCATCTCTTAAACTCCTACCACATATGAGGCACTGTTCTAAATATTGAGGATACAATAGTTAACAACACACACATGCCTGACCAAGTGGTGGCACAGTGAACAGAGTGTCAACCTGGGATGCTAAGGACCCAGGTTCAAAACACTGAGGTCACTGACATGAGCGCGGGCTCATCTGGCTTGAGCACAGGGTGACTGAATTAAATGTGGGATCATAGACATAAGCCCAAGGTCACTGGCTTGAGTCCAAGGTTGTTGGCTTGAACAAGGGGTCACTGGCTCAACTGGAGCCCCCTGGTCAAGGCACATATGAGAAAGTAGTGTGCCTGACCAGGCGGTGGTGCAGTGGATAGAGTGTCAGACTGGGATGTGGAGGACCCAGGTTTGAGACCCCGAGGTCCCCAGCTTGAGCGCGGGCTCATCTGGTTTGAGCAAAGCTCACCAGCTTGGACCCAAGGTCGCTGGCTTGAGCGAGGGGTTACTTGGTCTGCTATAGCCCCACGGTCAAGGCACATATTAGAAAGCAGTCAATGAACAACTAAAGTGCCACAATGAAAAACTGATGATTGATGCTTCTCATCTTTCTCCATTCCTGTCTGTCTGTCCCTATCTATCCCTCTTTCTGACTCTCTCTCTGTCTCTGTAAAAAACTTGGAAAGGTAAGAGGCAGCAGAGAGCCAGTGATATAGGGTACTGAGGACCAGTGCAAGGACTTTTACCTTGAATAAAATGGGGAGACAGTGGAGGAGTCCCATGATCCAAGTTACATCTTGTGAATATTGTCCTGACATCTGGGCTAAGAATGGAATGCAGAGAGGCCATGGTGGAAGCAGGAAATCAGGTCTTTGGCTCCCGTAGTAACTCAGGGAGGTGAAAGTGGACCGGGCAACTCTAGCAGCACAGTGATGACAAGTGGTTAGATTCTGGATGTATTTTGAAAATAAGCTAACAGGATGTGTTGGTGGATTAAATATGGAACTCATTAATTAGAAAGCCTAGGAATAAGGTATATATATCAGGCATAGCTCAGTCCAAGAGCTGAAAAAATAAAGTTTGGTTCCACCTCCCTTTGTTTCTCGGATGGCTCATTCCACACAAAAGACATGATGTTCACATAAAGCCCTACACTCATCTGCCACCAGCTTAAAAAGAATGTCTTCTCCCATGGCTCTGCCAAAAGACCTCATGTTTGTGTTCTGTGTCTAATCTTGGGTCAACAACTACAGCCAAGTTTGGGATATATGGTCACTCCCTGAAAAAATGGAAAGATGGGTGGAGATGGACAATGATGGTCCCAATCAAACTTCAAGTGATACCCAAGTTTCCCAACTAGTCAACAGCCAAGCCAATAGTGAGAGTAGACTGTGGGAAAGTCTTGGCAGATAGGCAGGAAAGTGGCACATAAATTATAACCAGTACAAAATGAAGATTAATTAATATATAATTCCTTCTGAAGCTGTTTTTTATAAGTAGGAATTTTTTATAGAAAGAATGTTTTGAGGGCTTCTGAATTAGTTTCTTATTGCTTCAACAATAAATTATCAAAAACTTAATAGTTTAAAATAACACAAATGTATTACCTTATAGTTCTGGAGATCAGAAATCTGACACAGTTTCACTGGATTAAAATTAAGGTGTCAGCAAGGTTGTGTTTCTTTTAGAGTCTCAAGGCGAAAATCCATTACCTCTTTTTTTTTCAGTTTCTAGAAGTTGCTTGCATACCTTGGCTCATGGCTCCTTCCTCCATCTTCAAAGCCTACAGGGTAGCATTTTAATATATCTCTCTCTGCCTCTCTGTTGGGTTTGTTCAGAAAATCCAGTATAATCTCCTTATCTCAAAATCTTAACTTAAATTCACAAGGTCCTTTTTGCTGTGTATGGTTCTAGAAATTAGGACATGTATATCTTTGGGGGACATTATTCTGCCCACCACAGCCTGCCATGTACATAGCCCAATTTTGAAAATGGTTGCCACATTTATAACTTTTTGTTGGGATTTGAAAAGTATTCACAGATGGTTTTAATCATGTAAATATAGCCACATTCACCCACTCAGGAATGGGCCTCCCGACCCAATGTTTGTCCATCCAAAGGATTCCTTTTGAAGTTCTTAGAATGATAGACATATTCCAAGAAGGAGAAAAGTAAAACCAATCAGATCTTGTCCTTTGGGATACTTGAATTGCAGACATGCAATAATGATGGCCTATTAACGGAGTGGTGAAGATGTAAAGGTACAAGGAGTGAAAGCAGGAAATAGAAGCTATGAGTTGGAAAGAAGACTGGAGAACCAAATATGGGTAGTCTAGAAGAAAGGCAAAGCAAGAGAGGGAGAGCTGAAACCCAAGAATTCATCAGATACCGTAGATTCTACACCTTGAGTTAGCTTTTTCCACTCCAACCCCTACCCCAAAGTGGCTCTACCATCGCAAATAAATACATACAAATAAATAAACAACTGCAAATACAAATTATGCTCCTGTATATTCAGCAGCTTCGATTTTTGTCCTTGTTCTTTCCATTGATTCCCACAATAAATCCCCGTAACTGGAAGCCTGACCCAGTGTCTCTCTTCCCCACACTCTGAAAGAAGCAGACATCAGAGTAAGACATGAAATCTACCCAGTTAACACACTGTATGAGAAACACTTGCATCAGACTACAAACAGTACAGCTCATTCCCTTAGAAGTTTGATTACTTTCCCCCAAATTCCCTCTCTGGTTTCCTGAGTGAGTGACCTAAAGAGAATTCCCAGGTGACCACAGAGTAGCACCAAGCCTGTTTACAACACTTGGGTTTTTAGGATTAAAAACTTTGCCTTGCTGTGAACAGAATTAGAATAGGAGGGAAGCCAATAAGTTAAAGAAGGTAGGAGTTTTAAATATAAACAACAATAACAAAAAAGGAAAGGAACATTAAGGATGAAAGTAACTTTTACTTTGTGTGTGCACGTGTGTCCCTAAGTAGATATTTAAAAAGACACAATCTAAAGCCTCTGTGAGCCGGTAAGACCATGGAAGAAAAATGATGGGTCTGGAGTGAGTCCAGCAGGATTTGTAATCCCACCCTCTTAGGCCAAAACAATACTGACAGGCATGAAATTGCTATTTATGAGCTTATAAATCCTAAAAGCATATATTGTATACACAAAGAAAA
Source organism: Saccopteryx leptura (assembly GCF_036850995.1). NCBI lineage: Eukaryota > Metazoa > Chordata > Mammalia > Chiroptera > Emballonuridae > Saccopteryx > Saccopteryx leptura. The sequence continues at coordinate 136,398,443 of NC_089504.1, forward strand.
ATACCACCCACAGAGCTAATTCTTTTCCATGTCTGAATTTAGACTGAGAGGCTCTGGAGTAAGAAAGTCCATCTTTTTGGCTTTTAAGTTGTATTGAACATTTGGCCCATGTTCAATAACCACCATTTTATACAGTGGTGATAATTTTTTTTTTTTTTGCGTTATGAACCCTTTTGAATATTCTATAAAAAGTACTGACTCTCTCCTCTGAAAAAAATGAAAATGCACATACCACTCTGCCTAAAACTTCAAGGAGCTTAACACGTTCCGGAACCACCAGGAATTCAAATGAACAAAACATAACAAAAAACTCTAGGAGCTGAGAGGTGAGGATGGACACTGTGGGGTATTCAACACTGATTCCGTGCACACCACGTCCTCCGACCCTTCCGTTTCTTTCTCATTTCCCAGAGCTGCTCATGTGCAATGTGGCTCTTGGTGTAATTTGTGTATTTTAGAGAGGTATTCTAAAAAGAGAGCACTGGAAATGCTTGGCTCTAAATGATTTACAGAATGCTTCTTTTTTTTCAGTTTTCTTTCTCAATCAAAGGCATAGTCATTTTTTCCATTTAAGAATATGTTGTGTTAGCATCAGGTGTACTGCCTCATGGTTAGACAATCGCACACTTTGTAGAACAGTCCCCGAGAGGAGCGGCCGGCCATGCTGGACGGGAGTTGGGCTGACTGTGCTTGCACGTTTTCCTCTTTGCCGTCCTAGCAGAGGCTGCCTCCGTCTACTTCCTTGCTTCATTGCAATAAGAACATTGAAGTTTAGATATTTGATATCATCTATTTCAAAACCTCTCAAACCTGCGTGCATCAGAATCGCACGGAAGGTTTCTTTCTTTTTTTTTTTAAATTTAATTTTACTTATTCATTTTAGAGAGGAGAGAGAGAGAGGAGAGAGAGACAGAGAGAGAGGATGAGCTTGAAGCATCAACTCCCATATGTGCCTTGACCAGGCAAGCCCAGGGTTTCGAACCGGCGACCTCAGCATTTCCAGGTCGACGCTTTATCCACTGCACCACCACAGGTCAGGCCAGAAGGTTTCTTAAGTGCAGCTTTTAGAGCTCTAGCCTCATAATTTGTGAGTCAGTAATAGGGGTGAGGCCCAAGAGTTTGTATTTAATAAGCTCTCAGGGGGGTCCTGATGCTCTAAGTCCCACGACTACATTAGATAAACACTGATCTCCTCTACTTTATTTATTTTTTTCTTTATTTTCAATTGAACGTATTAAGGTGACATCTATTTCAAAGATGAAGGACTGAGACCTGCTCAGATTTCCTCCGCCTTTCTTTATTTCTACCCTGAAGATGGACAGGTGCACTGCTCCCTTTGTGCCCACCTCCCAAAACCCTTAGCAGCAGCGAAGGAGATCAGGGTGGCAAACACATCAAGTTCATTCCTGCCTCAGGAACCTGTACTTGCTGTGCTCTTAGCCAAAAAAAAAAAAAAAAAAAAAAAAAAAAAAAAAAAAAAAAAGAGAGAGAGAGAGAGAGAGAAAAGTTCTCCCCTTATTGTCACATGACTTTCTGCCTCACTTTAAGATCTCTGCTCAAATTCGCTCTGTATCCCCTTTCCTGACCAGCGGTATAAAGTAGATCCCATCACTTTCTAGCTTTGTATACCACATTAATTGTATTCCCAGCATTCACCTGAACCTGAAGCATGTGCTTATTGGTTCGTTGTCTGTGGACGTAACTCCAGGGGGCAGCTTCTGTTCACCTCTGTAACTCCAGCTCCTAGGACTGGGCCTGGAACATGATTGGTTCTCAGTAAATATAATATATATTATTTTTAACATCCTCTGTAAATATTTTTTGAATTGATGAATAAAGATGGCTTTTATAGTATATATATACTTTATCCTGCTTTTATGTATTGATAACTTTTCTTGAAATTATAAATTTTTCTATAATATTGGTATTTTTCATACTTCTATTTCAGCAGTTAGGATTGTAACAAGGGAGTTGGGTAACAATGTTTAGACACAAGAGAAGTGAAAAAGTATTTAGTTTAATTCACTTGAAATGAATGAATTTAAAGTAATTTAAAGCAACTTATGTTCTTAATGCAATGCAAATGCTGCTCATTGGACAATGTGATTGAGAGAATTCAGTAGTCAAATAGGGAAAGCCGAAAGTGAGAGGGTGCCTCTCCAGAGAAGGAGGAGAAACTGGTGTTCCACTTGATTATTTTTATTCATTTTTGCAATGAATATTTATTTAAGGATGACTTGCTACATGCCAAGTACTGTTCTAAAATGGAAGGGGGGAGAATATCACTACCCTCAGAGAGCTTTTGTAGTAGAGAAAGGAAGGTGGAGAAGAAGTATCTATAACAGCGGTTCTCAACCTGTGGGTTGCGACCCTGGTGGGGGTCGAACGACCAAAACACAGGGGTCGCCTAAAACCATCGGAAATACATATTTATTATACAATACATTTTTTAAATAAAATATGTATTTCTGATCTATAAATATATAGCATATTTGAAGGTAAAAAAGGCTTTGGAAGGAAAATCATGGAAGAAGAGATAAGAAATATGTGTGTGTGTGTGTGTGCGTGCGTGTGCAATTTCAAATGAGAGAGTCAGGAAAGATCTCACTGAGAAGGTTACAATGAAAGAAGACTTGACTGAGGGAAAGGGAGGAGCTAGGTAAATATCTTAGAGAGGACTTTTATGGGCCAAGAGTAGGATGTGCAAAGGCGGTGAGACAGATCCAGGCTTAGCACATTAAGGGAACATCAAAGAAGCCAGAAGGGCTGGCACAGGCAGGAAAAGAAGGCTACGAGTAAGAGATGAATTTAGAGAGGATGAGATTCTAAATCGCACAGGATCCTGTAGGCACTATAAGGATAGTATAGTCACTGGTGGGTTCTGGGGCTAAAATTCAATTGTGATCTGTTTTAAATTGTGATTTTAATAGATCATATGGCTACTGTGTTGAGAAGAGTACTTGTCTAAGATCCAGGTTCTGGATTCCTCAAATAGAAAATCTGAGTCCAGAAAATTTTTAAAACACCTAATTATTTTAAATTTATCTCTAAGTTCTGCCACAATACATTCTTTATTAAAAATACTTATTGTCTCCTAAACGCCAGGCATTGTGGGTGACTAGTTTTTCACGTAGAGGGGAAAGAAGCAAACCTCTATTTATCAAGGGCCTTTTGTGAGCCTGCTGGGTGGGGTGCCGGGCACTTGGGGTTAACAAGGAATAGGAACAACGTGCATCAATCACAGCAAGGACTCTATAAAAGAACTCCCTTTCCCTCACGTATGGGTACAGTGCCACTGACTTCATGAAGCAGAACCAGTGGTCGGGAAACAGTGCAGAGGCAAATGTGGAGACACAGGGACGTAGATGGAGAAGGGACAACAGGAGACAGGGGAGTCGCCTGGGTCCAGATGCTGACGGGGTTTTACGCTTAGGAGTGGGCAGGAGGAGCTGCAGAAGACATCTACGAAGGGACTGTTCCACAGAGCCACAGATGCCTGCCAGGGTTGGGGGCACATGCGAGGGTTGGGGGGCAGTAGGGGTGGGTGGGGGTGGACGAAGCTCCAGGCTGGAGAAGCAGAAGGAGAAGAAAGGCTGGAAAGGCTGTCTGCGGGGAACACTAGTCTGAAATGCACTTGTGTTGGGACACAGCATTTCAGGCTAACTTCTAAGCATAAGCTAACTTTCAAGTTTCATCCGCCCCAAGTGGGATTTGTTACTTTGGCATGGATGCTGTGATTAGGGGAAAATTCCTCGGGGCAGACAATTACATCAGCATATTTTTCTGATTTATATTTTAAATAGTACAAGTGTTCCCAGAGGCCTGGTGACAGAGACAACTTCTATAAATATATTAAAGTCAAACAATCTGCACACAACTGCCAGTCTGCTGAAGACTCCCACCGCTTTCCAGATTTATCCAATTTTTAGAGGCAATTACATTTGGAAATTTTAAACTTGCAGCTAATCAGTCTAAGGAAAAAGAGCTTATTCCCATAACACTGCAAAGAAACATCCCCCCACCCCTGGTTCCTTCAGCACTCGAGTCTGGGGGATCTATTCACATCACCAAGGACGGGCAGGAAAACACAAAGCAGGGGAGGCACAGGCAGAGAGGGGGCCCCGGGAACGGAGGGAGTGTGGGGTCTGCAGCCACAGAGACCGGGTACAAATCCCAGACCAATCCTGTCCCTTCCCAGAAGAGTCCACACACACACACATGCACACACACACGCACACATACCACATATACACACTAATACCTGCATACATACATCTCTGTATCTATCTATATGTGTGCATGTTAAAAACCATGAGCTTATACTGATAGCTGTAATTCTAATCTATTCCACATAGTCTTACTTTTTTTTTGATTTGTAAATTCTTCCTCTGACAGTGAAAAATTTGGCTCTTACTATCCTCAATATATTTACTTCTTCTTTTATTCCTCATCTGTGCATAAGTAGTTTCTGAATTGTTAACGCACACTCCTGTGAGAAACCAATGTACCAACTCAAGTACCATATTTGTTTATACTTCCAGTTTTTTCTGTTTTTAGCTTTATGGTAAACAGTCAAAATACTGGTTTTCAAATTTGCTTAGGTTAGTATATATTTTCCTCTCCCCCTTTCAGTATAGTTATGTTTGTTATTCATCTGTAATACAGTTAAGTTTGATTTTTTTACTGTTTGCATTCCATTTTGACTTATTTTTATCCTTGACCCCCCCCCCCCATTCTTGCCAACACTTGTTTGCTGATTTATTGATATTAGCCATTCTGACAGGTTGGAATTTTATGGTGGTTTAGATGGGTATATCTCTGATGATTAGTGATGTTTAGAATGTTTTCATATGTTTATTGGCCATCTGTATGTCCTCTTTGGAGAAGTATCTATTCTATTTTTAATAGAACTGTCTGTTTTGTTTTTTGGTGTTGAGTTTTATAAGTTCTTTAAAAATTTTGGATATTAACCCCTTTTCAGATGTATCAGCACTTTTATCCTTGATTTTTATTATTTATATACTCATTGAGTATGTGAAACATTGTCATGGTTCTAAGAAACAGAGCTACATAGAAACTTATAGCCAGAAAGCTGTCTCTTTCCCCAATTGCTACTGCCTCGGTCCAGTCCTCCGATCTTCCCACTGCAGTCTTGCTTGTTCCCTGTAGGTCATCTCACTAATTTTAGGTTTATCCTTCCGAGTGTCTATTGTATAAGTGAGCAATTGCATGTAAATATATATTTCTTAAAGCCACCTTTTTTCTTACATAAAGGGTAGCATACCAGACTACTCTTTGCACTTTGGTCAACTGATTTTTAACAAGTTACAGGAGTAATTCAATTTTAAAAAAGGACCAGTCTTTCCAATAAATGGTGCTAGAACAACTAGACAGCCATTTGAAAGATAAAAATGATCCTTGCCTTTTACAATAGCATATCATTACCTCATCACATACACAAAAATCACCTTAAATGGATCATAATTCTAAATATAAAAATAAAAACTATAAAACTTTTAGGAGAAAGTATATGAGAAAATATTTATAACCCCAGAGTAGACAAAAAAAATCTTAGGTAGGCCACAAAATTTTTATTTTAAGCTACTAAGGTTGAACTTGTTTGCTAAGGCAACATTAGAAAACCAAGACAGAGGACACAGCAAACAAACAAGAAAAAAGCACCTTAAAAATCCTGAGGAAGCTACCGGGCTTGTTCATGTTTTCTTTGTGTTGAGCTTTGAGGGAAGCCTATAAATAATAATTGTTTTTCCACTGGAGTTCAGAACAAATTGCAAGTTAGATACAGGAGTCAGGCAGATGGAAGCTATAAAGAAATAAAATATTGCTGTAACATATGAGTTGTAAAGTCAATATGGGAGAGTATGGCTTGAATATACTAGTCAAATGGACTTGATAATACTCCCTGCTCCCCTTTTAAAACATGAGAACAGCCCGCCAAATGAAATCACCTGCTGGAAGAAGAGGAAGTCAGAAAAACATGGGCAGAAAGGGAAGTCAGAGAGATGGGAAGCATAAAAAACATTCAACATGCTAGCTCTGAACTCTGTGGACTACATACAATGCCCAGAGAGAAGTCTCCAGAAACTTAGGATGGCCTCAGCTCGGTCACCCTGAGGACGAGGGAACTGGCCAGTGGAAAACTCAGTAAAAACCTCCAGTGAGAGATCACTGCTCAGACGCTACGTGGCTAAAACCCAGTACAATAAAATCAAAAACAACTTGGAAAGGATTTTATTTTTAAGACTCATTTAAGTGAATGTTCTTGGTGGTTATAAATAACATAATGAAGAAAAAATACTATGTTGTGTGAAACTAGAAGTGGCTTCGGGGTGAAAAATACCAGGTGATTGTTCCAGCTTTGCTACTTGCTCTGGATGTGAGAACATGAGGAAATCCTCCCTCTGAGTCCACATCTTAAATAGGAATTATACTGTATGCCAAAGCACAAGATTGCTGCAATTATCTAATGCAATAATACATGTGAAAATGCTTTGGAAAATGGAGAATGTTATTTAAAGTTATCATTTTCATTAACATTATTAAAAATAATACCCTATCATTATTAAGCTCCTGTGGCATGATGTTTTTAGACATATCTCAGTTTTTCATTGATTCTTGGGTATCATTTATTATATCTAGAGAGCAATTTTCTAAATGAGACATACATTCTCTTTTTCCTGGTCACTGGCCTTGGCATAGCTACAGAAAACTATATTTCAAATGCACAGCTAATGTGAATAGTGCCTAAAAAATGAATGTATATTTAGGAAAAAAACACTGTTACATTCAAGGCAAAAATGAAATGCAGCAAAAAAAAAATCGAATAGTTCTCCTAATTTCTACCTGTGTATCTTTAATAAAGCACATTCAATAAACTTATAAGATTTGTTTGCAAGTCTTATTTCTCTAGCTCCTAAGAACACTGTGAATTATACACAGGAATTCAAAATACTAATCTGCCAGTTTTGAGGAGCAAAAGTGAGACATAGATAGGTTGAACTCAGTATAGGTAAATCTGTTTCACCAATGTCCGGAAGAGAGATTCTGCTTATTATTATCAAGGATTAGTAAGGTACAGAAGGAAAACACTAAAGTTTAGACCTAGAGTTTTAAATTACATATGTCAGCTAGAGAAAATGCAGGGATAAAATTTGGTTCTTATTCAACAAGTTGACTTTGAGTCTGGGAAGGTGGAGGGAGAAGATAAAAAAGAGTACAAAAAAATTGAGATGTGTAGGTCCTAGGGTTGCAAAGACAAGCAGCTGACTAAGAAAGCACTATCAAGTTCAAGAACAAAACAATCAGCCCTGGCTGGTTGGCTCAGTGGTAGAGCACTGGCCTGGTGTGTGGATGTCCCAGGCTCAGTTCCCGGGATGGCACACAGGAGAAGCACCCATCTGCTTCTCACCACCCCCTCTGGATAGGAGCAAGTTGGTCCCAGGAGCTGAGGATGGTTCCATGGCCTCTGCCTCAGGCACTAAGAAGAGCTCAGTTGCTGAGCAACGGAGCAATGCCCCAGATAGGCAAAGCATCACCCCCTAGTGGGATTGCCAGGTGGATCCTGGTGGGGACACATGCAGGAGTCTGTCTCTGCCTCCCCTCCTCTCACTGAATAAAAGAAAGGAAGAAAGAAATAAAGAAAGGAAGGAAGGAAGGAAGGAAGGAAGGAAAGAAGGGAGGGAGGGAGGGAGGGAGGGAGGGAGGGAGGGAGGGAGGAAGGAAGGAAGGAAGGAAGGAAGGAAGGAAGGAAGGAAGGAAGGAAGGAAGGAAGGAAGGAAGGAAAGAAGGAAGGAAAGAAGGAAGGAAGGAAGGAAGGAAGGAAAAATTGCAGAGTAGAAACTACAGAACCTTTTATTCCCCCTGATCCAGTGGTAGGATTCAGCCAATTCGAACTGGTTTGGCAGAACCAATACATAATTTTTTGTTGAATTCAGCAAACTGATTTTTAAAATGGTACTTGTAATCAGGGTTCTCTCTAAAGTGGGCACCTGGGCAGCTGCCCAATGTGGAAATCACAAATTTACATTCCTTACTCTTTTTTAAAATTTTATTTTATTTATTCATTTTTAGAGAGGAGAGAGAGACAGAGAGAGTGAGAAGGGGGGAGGAGCTGGAAGCATCAACTCCTTTATGTGCCTTGACTAGGCAAGCCCAGGGTTTCGAACTGGCGACCTCAGCATTTCCAAGTCGACGCTCTATCCACTGCGCAACCACAGGTCAGGCCCTTAATCTTTTTTATCATTCATTCTGTGCAACAGTGTATTCTAAGCACCCATAGTGATGGTCATTTCATTCATAGGTGAAAAAAATTTGACAGAACTATACTTATAATATTTATTTACTCATTTTGTAAAACTCATTATACCTTTGATAAAGTACTACATTTTAATTCTCTTGTGTTTGTTACTTCAATAAACAAACATACACAGTAAAGTAAGTAAAAAAAGTACCAAGCAACCAGGGCATGACAAGCTGTCATTCAAAATATCATAAATAATAGTTTCATTGTTTTTTTGTCAAGCATTCTTTGATATTTTTTCATCAATATTTTAAAACTTTTTCTTATAACATAATCTAGTTTTGTGAACCTCTTTTATTGTTCTTATTTAAATATTAAATGCATGAAATAATAAGCTACCTTTCAGTATATTGGTTTTTTTTTTAATAGTTAAAATGGTCATTAGGGCAGAGAACCGGTTGTTAAATTATTTGAATCCCACCACTGCCCTGATCATGATGGACCTTTCCAAGAACACTCCCGGTGATTCTTGACTTCACGAGTAAGGAAACAGCGTGGAAAGTTGATGATAGTGTTGAGAATTAAAATCATGACAGCACGATTGGAAGGAGTCCTGGGACCCGGTCTTAAGTAGAGTGCGATGAGAGAGAACGGAAAATTAATGCTCTCGTGTGAGTGAAGAGCTCTGATCCTGTAAATAATGTCTACGTGTTTTCATGAAAAAAATCTTGAAAGGGAATGGTTTAAACATTTATCAAGTGTCTAGAGCCTCTGACTCCTTTCTTCAAGGTGCTCACCATTTGTCCAGGGAGGTGGAGAGTTGAATTCAGTGTGGTTAACTCAGGGGCCCGACAAAACATTCTGCTATAGAAAGAAAAGGGGAACACATCTAACCCAGGAAAGGTGCTACCTTCGCCACATTTTGATAAGTGCATCAGCCAGGGGTGGGCATCCCAGGCAGAAGAAACAGTATGACGGCTTGAGATGATATGGTGTGCTTGTAGAAAGAAAAAATAGCTCAAAGTACAGATTTATAAAATACAAGGACAAAGCTAGACTAGTGTGATTTATTGAGTGTTGATTTGTATGACCTGTGTTATTTGTTTTTGTATATTATGTTGGATAATCCTGTCATACACCTTGTGGGGTAGTTTCATTAATCAAGGTTAATATATGAACCCTGAACTCTCCATGGCTTAGTACAATAAAAGTCTATGTATGTCCTATCTCCTAAGGACCAATGTGGGCCAGGCAGCCGACTTGCATCTAGTAGCCATGTCATCTGAAACCTGCCGCCTCTCAGACCACCAGAGCAGAGAAAAAGAAATACAGGAGACAGTCTGGTTCCTGTTTACAGTCACATCTGCTCACAGGATCTGGGCCAGAACTTGTCACAGAGCCCCAGCTTCACTTCAGATGAGGCTGGGAGATGCTGAGAGGCACACAGCTATTTGGTGAGCGCTCCCTGTCCCCACTCTGGGGAAGCACTTGCCTGAGTTATGCATCACTGCATAACAATGACCATAAACTTTGTGGCATAAAACAACAGCCATGTATTATCTCACCTGCTGTAGGTCAGGAGTCCAGGCACAGCTTGGCTGGCTGTCCTGTTTCAGCGTCTCAGGGGGCTGCACTCAGGGTGCCAGCCTGGGCCAAGAGCTCAGCTGAGGCTTGAAGAAGGGAGGGTCTGTTTCCAACTTATATGGTCGTTGGCAGCATTCAGTTTCTCAGAGGTTGTTGGACCGAGGCCCTCAAGTGTCTTACTGGCTGTTAACTGGAATTCCCTGAGTTCCTTGCCATGTAGGGCTTCTTCCCATGGCAACCTCTCTCCTCAAAGTGAGCGGCAAGGGATTGGGTCTCTCAGCGAAGATAACACTGCAATCTTAGTAATGTCATCATGGAGGTGATGGCCTGTCCTCTGCCATATTCTGTTGGTTAGAGCCATTATGTGTGGGATGGTAATTGCTCCAAATGGGTGGGGGATTTTTCATGGTGGGAGACATTCCAAATGCTTTTAACAATAAGCCTACCAGGTAGTCTCTGTGGTTATCCCTGTTTACAGGAACGTGGAGGAAGGAATAAAGTAACTTGCTCAGGTCATAGAGCTGACAAGTGGTGGGTCTTAGATTAAGGCCAGACCACCTGAGTCCAGAGCCTACTAACTATCATACAACACAGCCTCAGGGGATGACCTCAGTTCAGAACCCATCACGTTTGACTCCTCAGTTCCGGATTCACCTCAGAGAGTAAAAAAAGTGTATAGCTTGGAGAGCAGAAGAACTAATTCACTTCGATGGTTCACTCATTCGTTCCCAAATATTTATCGAGCTCCTGCTCTGTATCAGGCACTGTACTTACCATTTTATACTCATACTTCTTAACCCCATCAGTCAACTTATTAGAGCATTGAGGAGAGGTATTATTATTAAAGCCTTTTCAACATTGATCAGATCAAAGGATGGCATCAGCACAGGTCCTCAGCCCAAGGCCTTTGCTCTTTCTTTTTTATTTCTAAATACTTCTATTGGAGCACCACCTATTCAAATTGAAAGACAACAAGAAAAGATGGCTTAGCAGCTCCTACACCAAAATATTTACATTTCTCCAGCCATCAAATTAGACTGAAGCCAAACTTTTATAGGGTTTTTAGTTCAAATTAGTGTCTCTTCTCTCTGCTTGCCAAACACAAGGCAGACTTTCTTTACCCCAATGAAAACTTTATTGTTACAAGCATCAGCCAGCTCCCTAAAGATACCTTGAAATCACTGTGATCCCAACAGTTTCTGTTCCTTACACACCCTTTCCAGATTAGTCTTGTGACAGCACCTCATTATCATCACTCCCTTGAGCATCTACATCTACAGCACCTTCTGGGCCGTGGATAAGGCACTAGGCAGATCACTGAGGCACAAAGCTTCGGAGGACAGGATGAGGTAGTCTACCATATCATTACTAGAGCCTAGTTCCCAGTAGAACTTGATATATACTTTTTACTTGACTGTTCTTCATCCAATTTTTCTACATGGGATAGGATCAAAATGACGATTATAGGTGAGTGTTTCCAGCTTTTCTCTCTGCCAGATGAAGTATGCTCTGTGTTGCCACTGCTCACTTCCTTCCTCTCTGGCTCTCCTTGAGAAGGATTCATGGAGTGGTCCTATGATGCTTGAGAGCCAGATTTAGGATATAAGTTGGGGGATATTGCCCCATTCCTGTGAAACATTAATGAAAGGGAATGTGCCACCTTCTCTCCAGAGGCCCTTGATTTGGAGAGCTGACACTCGGATAGTGTAAAGGGGTGTGATAGTAATGAAGGGCTTGGGGTAGAGATGAGAAGGGTAAGAGAGAGGGATGACTAGAAGAGTCATGGAGGATGAAGGAATGAGGGCAAGTGACAGGCCCTTGGAAATGTCAGATGCTAAATCATAAGAGAGGAAGGAAATTTTTGCAAGTTACCTTTGAGTTTTACCTTGTATAAGAAACACGAATGAAGGTTTGAATTCCTGTTGTACTTTTTTCTTTGGATGGGGTACCCCTGCTGAATTATTCATGTGGGTCATGGCTACAATGCAGTGACTTTTGTAACAAGCATTTATTAAATCCGCCTGGTGACCTCAAAAATTATTATGCAAGGCAGTGATAAAAATAATAAGTGACATTAGTAGAGACAGATATTATAATATAGCTAAGGATTAATATAATAATATTTATACATTAGTTTATAGCTTACAATTGTTCATTATTTTACATGATTGAGGGGGTGGCTAATAGCTCTGGTCATATGTACATTATCTCCATTTTAGAGGTAAGGAATGTGAAGCCCAGAGAAGACTTGAGAATGTCCGTCATCCAGTAAGTAGCAGAGTTAGAAACAGACCCCACGTCAGAGAGCACCAAAGCTAGTGTCCTTGCTGCTTTCCCACACGCTCTCTGGTTTGGAGGGAAAATGGAACACAAGACAGAAACTCTGATGCAGAGGTCTAATTTCTGATGTATAAGGCAGGTATTTTAAGATTACAGGAAAGGGACATGTTCAGGTTACCTTTGGGATAGGGTTGTAATCAGTGGTGGGATTCAAATAATTTAACAATCGGTTCTCTGCCCTAATGAATTACTTCATGCATTTAATATTTAAATAAGAATAGTAAAAGTGGTACACAAAACTAGATTATGTTATAAGAAAGAGTTGTAAAATATTAATAAAAAACTATTTTTAAATACCTGAAAAAAACAATAAAACTGTTATTTAAGATATTTCCATTTTGCTTCTATTGTGTATGTGTGTGTGTGTGTGTGTGTGTGTGAGAGAGAGAGAGAGAGAGAGAGAGAGAGAGAGAGAGAGAGAGAGACAGAGAGAGGGACATACAGGGACAGACAACAGAAAGGGAGAGACATGAGAAGCATCAATTCTTCGCTGCGGCACCTTAGTTCATTGATTGCTTTCTCATATGTGCTTTGACCAGGGGGCTATAGCAGATCGAGAGATCCTTGCTCAAACCAGTGGCCTTGGGTTCACACTGGTGAGCCTTGCTCAAAACCAGATGAGCCCAAGTTCAAGCTGGTGACCTCGGGGTTTCAAACCTGGGTCCTCCGCATCCCAGTTCGACGCTCTATCCACTGTACCACCGGCTGGTCAGGCTCCATTTTGCTTCTTGATTGGCATCCTACTTGCAATTTTTTTCACCTATTGATGGAATGAAAATTACTACAGGCACTTAGAATACACTGTTGAGCAGATGAACATTAAAAAAAAGAGTAAGGAATGAATATTTGCAATTTTCACGTTGGGCAGCTGCCCAGGTGCCCACCTTAGAGACAACTCTGATTACAAGTGGCATTTCAACAACCAGTTTGCTGAACTCAACAAAAAGTTAGGTATTGGTTGTGCTGAACTGGTGCAAACCAGCTGAAACCCACCACTGGTTGTGATGTATGGGGCATTAGCCACACAGCTGTCACCTCCTTCTTGGCTGGACAGTCGCTCTTGATCCCACACACCTTAGCACTCAGAGAGAGAGCAGAGCTCATGGAGGAAGACAATCTCACTACAGGCTTTGGGATATACTAGGCATCCCTGTGCACTCTGGGAATTCCTTCCTCATAAGGAAGAAGATCAGATTGAGTCAGTTTGTCACTAATCCACACGGAGCGCTCTGTGGAGCAGAGTCTGACCAAACCTTGGCCTTCCTCAAGGGTGACTCTGGCTTAGGCAACAGTCCCTGGTGAGTCAGTGATGACTAGGATAGCAAGATTGGTTTCACATCCCGAACTGGGCTCAAGCTGTAGTAACTTAGTGCACAGAGCACTATTGGCGCTGTTTTCTTCAAGGGAAAGCTTGGAGTGTACCAGGCAGATGGTCTAATGACCCTAGGGGCCGCACCAATCAGGTACAGAGAAGGAAAGACTGACTCAGGCTGATGGGCACCAGCAGCCCTGCTGCAGTGTTATAATTAATGAAAAAGTATTATAAATTGTTATCTTCACTGCTTACCTAAGCACAACAGAAACTCAGTGCCTGTTTTATTACATTTTTTGCCTTCTAAGGTGCACTATTTTTAGTCTTTATTTCCATTTCTCTGTCCCTCTGTTTTGTGACTTACAATGTATTGATGCAGATACCTTCCAATAAGGAAGATATTTATGTTATTTAATTAATTAATTTATTTTTTTTGCAGAGAGAGAGTCAGAGAGAGGGATAGATAGGGACAGACAGACAGGAACAGAGAGAGATGAGAAGCATCAATCATTAGTTTTTTGTTGTGAGACCTTAGATGTTCATTGATTGCTTTCTCATATGTGCCTTGACCATGGGCCTTCAGCAGATGAAGTAACCCCTTGCTCGAGCCAGCAACCTTGGGTCCAAGCTGGTAAGCTTTTTGCTCAAACCAGATGAGCCCGTGCTCAAGCTGGCAACCTTGGGATCTTGAACCTGGGTCCTCCACATCCCAGTTCAATGCTCTATTCACTGTGCCACCACCTGGTCAGGCCATGTTATTTCATTTTAAATGATCACAATTGCAGTTGAAAAGTAGCACATACCAATGTATCATTTATCAATAAAAAATGACAAATGTCCCAAGACAGGGGTTGGGGGAGAGTTTAGAAATGTCCCCCACTTGCCTTACCAAGTTATTCTATTTACTATAGTTGAAGATTACATGAGAGAACATGAAGCAATCTGGTCTATACCTCAAAGTTTGACTCCTCTCAAAAAAATTTTTTTTAAATTAATACAGTACAAACAAATGAACAGTCATTAGTAATTCAAGGTAATTTAATATAATTCAGTTCAATTAAATATCATTGCAGTAAAAAGGGATTAAAGGCTCAACAGCTGCAATCTAAGTATGGCAATTAATGTAGCTGAAATTCAGGAATCTAAAGACTACTCCATTACATTTCACTAAATTGAAGGATCTAAAGAGCAGTTGTTGAATCATTACTGGATTAACATAGGATTGTGGATGTTACATCACTGAAATCATAGGTCTTAATCCCCATCATAAAGTCAAGCACTGCAGCGTTTGCACAGCAGAGCAAGATCCTGGGGCTGGTAGAACGATTTCAGCGCCTTTTCCTGCTGTCATATTGACACCTACTCACAGCATTCCAAGGAACGTGTTAATAATTCATCTTGCCACAGATGTCACAGTTTTTAGAGGCCGGACTTAGAGGCAGAAAATGAGTGGAGAAACCATGTGACTGTGATTGGAAGGATTCTGGAAAGAGTCTTTTGGCCTTAATAATACCCTCGGTCCTCTGTCAAGATGTCTGAAATCCAGCCACAGGGGTTATGGTTTTTGAGGGTCTTGCAGGTTTTTCAGACTTTCTCACATTTCTGTTGCTAAAGAGACTGGTTGTAGTTCTTACTTCAAGGTATAAGACATGCAGTTCTGACAGTTTGTCACTAAATAGCTGACGATTCAGCTAACCACAGTAATTCAGTGATTTCAGTACAGATAAATGAGGTGTGGTGAGGCAGACGAGCCAGGTATTTACACCTTTCCTGCATTCATTCATACAACACTGAAAAAAGACACACTAGCAAACGCAAGTGCTGCTTCATTTAGCAAGCTTGAAATAAATGAGATGACACCTGTTTATATTGACATTTCCTATCAGTTGCAATTTGGCTTATTCTTGGTTTCCAAAATTAAGGTGAAATTTTTCTTAAGATTGCGCAGGCCTGAAACTATATTTCTGAACCAGTTCTGAAGTTGCTTAAATGTTTGTTTGTTTGTTTGTTTTTGTCTATGGGAGATTTTTTTTTTCCTGGCTGCATTGAGATTCAGAACCCAGTCTCCTCTGCACCTTCTCTTCCTTTTCTCAGGTTCCATAGCCAAGTTCCAGTGTGTTCTCTCTTTCTCTACTCCTTTAACTTCTACTGCCATGATTCATTGAAGAAAGTCACCAAGAAATCATGATAATTGTGCGCCCAGTTTGGTATTATGAAAGCAGCTGCCCATTCATGCTCATACTCAATTTAGCCACGCCCACTCACTTCCCGCCACTCCCGTCTGCTCCCAATCCCTCTCTAGGAAACAGTTGACTGAGATGAACATATCAGTCACAATATCTGCCTTAAACCTTAAGCCACATTCATTTTTCACACCTTAGTTTGAAAGATTCAAAACAGATTTTCAAGAGAATTTAAAGATAGTCTTTTTTTTTCTTTTTTAAATATAGTTGTAGAACTTCTAGTAAGAACATGGTGCCAGCTTCATTCTAAATCTTGCCTCAACTCTTCTTGGAAACCACAGAGAAAATCGGAGATTTTTATTTTTTTAAGTCACAAAATTACAGTGAAGCCAGGATACAGAGAAAACCTGCTAACTGTACTTACATTTAAAAACTGCCAAGAACAGCGGAGGCCAGCAGAACTCTGCCCGGGTGGGGGGCGAGGGAGCACCAGGCGAGAAGGAGAAGTGCAGGGAAGCACAGCGGGCTTCCCAGGGTGCATCTCAGCCATCTCCAGGGATTTAGCCTCTCCTTTGGGGGATACCTCACCCTACAAGGGAACCTACAGCTAGGGATTAGATCAAAGAGTGAGATCAGAAAGGATGAGCAGCATGGTGCAGAGCTGCCCAGGCATCCAGAGTGGGCATATCTCACAAGCATCAACAAAACACACACTCGACAAGAATGGGGATCACGATGGAAGGCAGGTTCTATCTCCTGATGGCAGTAACAGGTGAAGGAAGAAGGGCATATAGAGCTGGTTAGAGAAGCCACCGTGGACCAGGGCAGGGCTCGGGAACCTGTGGCTCTTTTGATGGCTGCATCTGGCTCGCAGACAAATCTTTAATAATAAAAAAATAATGTTAAAAATATAAAACATTCCCATGTATTACAATCCATTCATTTCCTACCGCTCATGTTCATGGTTGCAGGTGGCTGGAGTCAATCACAATTTTCCTCCGGGACAACACCAAATTTTATTTGGATAATGTGTAACATACACGGGTCATTGTGAGGTCAGGAAGTAAACTTCCCTCCTTTTAATCAAATAGTCAACTAGCTAATTGCAGAAACCCTTTTGACAAAGAAGATGGCTAAAAGAAAAAAAGATGAGGAGTATCGTATTTTTCACCAGGAATGGACAGAGGAATTCGCCTTGTGTAGAGAGCAGGTTCTGCAGTGTGTCTAATATGCAATGATAAAATTGCATCGATGAAACAGTCAGATATGTATAAAGCAGCACTTCGATACACGCCATACTACATTTGCATCAAAATATCCAGCAGGGACAGCAGGAAGAAAGCATGTCAAGAGCTACTGAGCAGAGTGCAAACTAGTCAGCAGCAACTCCATGTTTGGACCCAACAAGGTGACTGGAATTCAGCTAGCTTTGCTGGTGCTTTAGCAATTGTGAGAAACGGAAACCCATTCACAGATGGGGAGTATGCCAAAACATTCATGCTTGATGTTGCCAATGAACTTTTTGACAACTTTTTGGATAAAGACAAGATAATCAAACGAATAAAAGACATGTCTCTGTCAGCAAGAACTGTTCACAATTGTACCATCATGATGGCAAATCAAATTGAGGCAACACAAGTGAAGGACATAAATGCAGCACCATTCTTTTCTCTCGCTTTGGATGAGTCAACAGACGTAAGCCATTTATCCCAATTCAGCATGATTGCAAGGTATGCTGTCAGTGACACACTACGTGAGAAAAATCCTTCTGTTTTGCCTATGAAAGAGACAACAAGAGGGGAGGATTTCTTCAAGTCTTTCACTGAGTTCGCTAAAGAAAAAAAAATCTACTGATGGCTGAACTTATTTTGATGTGTACTGATGGTGCTCCGTGCATGGTGGGGAAAAACAGAGGATTTGTTGTGCTTCTTCGTGAACATAAAAAGAGACCCATCCTAAGTTTTCACTGCGTCCTACATCCGGAGGCACTTTTTGCTCAGATGTGTGGCGAGCAGCTTGGTGAGGTGATATCCCTGGTGATTCGGGTGGTCAACTTTATTGTTGCCCAAGCTTTAAATGATCGCCAGTTTAAAACACTGCTGGATGAAGTTGGGAATAATTATCCTGGTCTGCTTCTGCACAGCAGTGTGCGTTGGTTGTCAAGAGGGAAGGTGCTCAGCCATTTCGCGGCTTGTCTGAGCAAAATCTGGGCTTTTCTTGAAATGAAAAATGTTGAGCATCCTGAGTTAGCTAACACTGAGTGGCTCCTGAAGTTCTACTATCTCGTGGACATGACTGAACATCTGAACCAGCTCAATGTGAAAATGCAAGGCTTTGGAAATATAGTCTTATCCCTTCAACAAGCAGTGTTTGCATTTGAAAACAAGCTGGAACTCTTCATTGCCAACATTGAAACAGGTCGTTTACTACACTTTGAAAAACTGGGAGAGTTTAAAGATGCATGCATAGCAAGTGACCCTGCTCAACATCTTGATCTCCAGCAGTTAGTGGGCTTCACATCTAATTTCATGCAGTCATTCAAAGCATGCTTTGGAGAATTTTGTGGGCACATTTGTATTTTTAAGTTCATCACCTACCCACGTGAATGTGCAGTGGACAGCGCCGACCTGAGTTACATCCCCGGTGTCTCTGTCAGAGATTTTGAGCTACAAGCTGCTGACCTGAAGGCCTCAGATATGTGGGTGAATAAGTTCAAGTCACTGAATGAAGATTTGGAAAGACTTGCATGACAGCAAGCAGAGTTGGTGGGCAAACACGAGTGGGGAGAAATGAAAAAACTTCAACCTATGGACCAGCTGATTGTCAAAACTTGGAGCGTGCTCCCGTCACATACCACACACTGCAGCGTGTGAGTATTGCTGTACTGATAATGTTTGGCTCTACGTACGCATGTGAGCAGCCTTTCTCACATCTAAAGAACATTAAGACCAACCTACAATCACATTTAATGGATGGAAGTCTCAACGCCTGCATGAAGCTTAACCTCACCACATATCAACCAGACTACAAAGCCATCAGCAAAACCATGCAGCACCAGAAGTCACATTAATGGTAAGAAGTACTTTATTCGTCATTGGTTAGTAACAACATAACAACGTTCTTAAAAAGAATTCAGAGACTTATTGTACTTTAAAAGTGTTGGTCTGACATAAAATGCACAGATTTACTTGTTAAACATATTGTGTGGTTCTTACGGAATTACATTTTAAAATATGTGGCGTTCATGGCTCTCTCAGCCAAAAAGGTTCCCGACCCCTGGACCAGGGTATACGTTGAGGGAGGTACGGATAATGTGGCTTCACAATAGCATCATATTTAGAGACTAACAGAGGAGGTAAAAGCTCTTGAGTTTCTCAGCCAGGGAAGCTACCTAGGCCCTTACTCCTTGTCTATCCCTCCACCTCTCTCTTGCAAAAGCTGATTTAGGACCATATAACAATAAAAAAAAATTTTTTTTAAAGAAATGTATAGTGGTCATCCAAATATACTCTAAGGAAAGATATGGGGGGAAAAAAGCAAGACATTTCCATAGACAAAGTTTTCAGGGAAAGTTGCCGCAGGGAAGAATGTACTTGATAACTAAACGTTCTATCACTCCTGTGGAAAAAAATTAAATGAATCACATATATGAAAGCCAAGTTAGATAAACTCAGGGAAAGGAGGAACAGACAACAGAAGGTGATGGTAGAACTCAGGGGAAAAAAGCAGAACAAAAAGCTACAAAAATTAAAAAATAAATTAGAAAGGGCACAAGAGAGATTTGATAACAATGAAACCAGAGTAGAGGATACACTGTATAGAGGACAGAAACGGGGAAAACAAACCAAAGAGAGAGAGAGAAAGAGAAATAAAAAGATAGGATTAATAACAAATCACACTACAGCCATGAAGAATCGAAGCAAAGCATAGCCTTTGTATGTGTAATTAGAATTTCAAAGAAAGAACCTAAAAGAAAGCAATGATTGAATACTTTAACAAATAATGACATAAAATTCAGGGCAGAGGACCATTAACACTGAGTCACACTTTAGTTGTTGCCTTTAAAGATAGAGGAAAAAAATGTTTTTTGGAATCCTTTAAAAATGTAGAAAGAATCCTTGCCTTTTGGGAAGCCAGGCAATAGGATAAATTCACTTTTAAGGAAGATAGAAGCAGCAAGGCATCAGACTTCGGTACAGAAAGCTTCTGGACCCACAGACAATGAAGGCACACCTCCTACACACTAACAGAAAGGGAGTCAGGAGTGTCACACTCAGCCAAGCCTTACTTTAAGTAGAAATAAAAATAACTTTATTTTATTTTTATGCTATCTTTTTATAAGCTCACCAAAGTTCAACACATTGCCTTATTTTATGCATGTAGAAATATATGCATGCATATATGTGTGCATATGGGTTATAAATGTATTATGCATGTATGCATCTATGTAGTTCGGTAGATTATTTATGTTATAAAATAGAAACTCAATGAACCAACTATAAGAACTATAATATTTTATTAACTTATGCCCACTTATAGATTCCTCCACCATGTCATATCTCTGCCTCACTATACCAGAGGAAAGAACTATCCTATATCATGTGTGTGTATGTCTATTTCTAAAATATATAGTTTTACTTGTTTTAAATGTTGTGCAAAATGTACTTTACTGTATATGATCCTTTGAGATTTCAAATCTAAAACTCCATGGATTATCAGGAGTGCAATTATTTTATGTACCATTGTATTAGACAGAAACCACACCAGTTATTGGACACAGGACTTTGATATAAAGCACTGGTAGCAGGTATAAAGCTGTTTTCTGCTGAAACAGTACAAAAAGAATGCCAAGAAATCATGAGGGTAGAAAATGTGGAAAGAATCTGCCATCTCCTACGCCCGAGAAAACAAAGGAAACTAAGGAACAAACCTAGAAAGGGAGTGTGTAACGCTGAAACTTAGACCTCTGAAGAGGGAAGAGCACTGCGGGGGAGAAATGGCTGCCTCTGGTGGGGTGGTGTTACCCACCCGGCTCTTCAAGGGATGGAAAACTTGTATGCTGGATTCAGCTGCCGCTATAGGAATGAATTGCCACTGCTGCTATGAAGAAATATTGCTGGGGGGGAGGGGGAGGGAGAACAGGGTCAGAAAACAGGAAGCCAAAGGGAGGAGCGAGTCCCTTCTTCCTCCTCCAGCATTGAAGTCGCTTCTAGGGCCCCCTATTAACACTGCCAGCTGGCGAAGCATAAGTGTGAGTTGCCTATATCACTAGGCAGATTATAGAAAAGTAAATTTTGAGCTAAGGGATGATACTTTAATAGCTGGCATAACCATTCATAAAAAAAATTAAGCCAAGTTTATAAGAAAAATGCACATTAGAATAGATGAAACATGGTACATTGCTGATTGGTTCATATTGTTGGATTTAGCTGTAGATTATTCATTTTGATGGCTGTATAATATTGAAGTGTGGAAATACACCACAATTTATCTATCCTTGTGTTGAGAAGCTTTCGGATCATTTCCAGGTTTTGTTACTGCAAATATTGTTATGAACTATTATGAATATTTTTGTGCATGTCCTCAAGATTTTCTCTTGGATGTTCCATGCCAACAAATGTTGGCATGGAACTGCTGGTATATAACAGAATTTGTAAATGTTTAACTTTATTATATGTTACCAAATTATTTTTCACAGTAGTTGTACCAATTTATACTGTGACCTGGGACTGATAGATCCTGTTGTTAGATTTGAGATTATGAGATAAGATTAAACATGGGGATGTTGCTCATATGAACATGTGACCCAATGGAAAAATGACTCTCTTCAAGGAAACAAGAAAATACACTACACCAATGAATAGATGACTGGAGAAATTTTGGCAAAGGGCTGTTGGTAAAAACTCCAATTTTATATATCTGATTATCTACACAACATCTTTCTTCGAATGTTCAATAGACATCTCAAACTTAGTATGTTCAAAAGTGAATGGCTAGTCCCACCAAATCTGTTTCTCTGGTGCCTTTCCCATCTTAGTTAATGCCAACTTCATCTTTATAATTGCAAAGACATAAAAACCTTGGACTCACTTGAATATTTTTTTTAAGTGAGAGGAGGGGAGATAGACAGATGCCTGCATGCACCCAGACGAAGATCCACCCAGCAACCCCATTTGGGGCCAATGCTTGAATCAACTAAGCTAACCTCAATGCCCAGGGTTGACACTTGAACCAATTGAGCCACTGGCTGAGAGAGGAGAAGAGAGAGAGAAAGGAGAGAGAGGGAGGGGGAGAGAAGCAGATGGTCACTTCTCTTGTGTGCCTTGACCAGGAATTGAAACCAGGTTGTCTGCACACGGGCTGACGCTCTATCCACTGAGCCAATCAGCCAGGGCTTACTTGAATACTGTTTTCTCACATTTCTTACTCAAATTATCAGCAAAATCTTTTAAATTTATATTCAGAATTACTCCAAATCCAATCATCCAATCACTCATCATGGTCCTTGCGACCTTCCATACTGGTCCAAGCCACAACCACTTTCCACTTGATTCATGGCAATAGCCAAACGATTCTCTCTGATTCTCTCTTGGTCTCCCTTCAGTTCTGTTCTCCAGTAGCAATTTCACTGAGCCATGTCATATTACTCTTCTACACTGAGAGTAAATGTAAAAATCCTTACAATGTCAAAGAATATTTTTATTATGTCTTACAGGGTCCTGTGTGAGCTGGTCCATCACTAACTTTTGAACTCATCAACTACTTTACCCCTTGTTCATTCCACTCCAGCCACGTGGCCTCCTGCTGTTTCTTAAATAACCTAAGTGTGCTTCTGCTTAGGGACTTTGCACTGGTTGTTCACTCTGCCTGGAATACCCTTTTCTCAGCTGTCTGAATAACTTGGCTTCTCTTCCTATCTTTTTGAAATGTCACTTTCTTGATTGGTTTTCCTGTCTACCCTGGTTAAAATTGTAAACTGTACAACTCAGTGGCATTTCTTATTCACTTTTATATGCTTTCTTGTTTTCTAAAACATGTTATCACAATCTAATATACAAATATTATATTTCCTGACACCTAAGAAACCATGAGTTTCAAGGAACAATATAATATTTTTTTTCTTTTCCAAGTGAGAGGATGGGAAATAGAAAGACTCCTACATGAGCCCCAACTGGGATCCACCCAGCAACCCCTGTCTGGGGCTGATGCTCTGCCCATCTGGGGCCATGCTTACAACCGAGCTATTTTTACTGTCTGAAGCAGAGGCTCCTTGGAGCCATCCTCAGCACCTGGGGCTGATGTGCTCAAACTGATTAAGCCATGGCTGCGGGAGGGGAAGAGAGAGAGAGAGAGATGAGAGAGAGAGAGAGAGAGAGAGAGAGAGAGAGAGAGAGAGAGAGAAGGGGGAACAGGAGGGGTAGAGAGGGAGATGGTTACCTCCTGTGTGCCCTGACCGGGAATCGAATCCAGGACATATACACGCCAGGCTGATGCTCTACTGCTGAGCAAACTAGCCAGGGCCATGTTATCACAATCTAATATACAAATATTATATTTTCTTACACTTAAGAAACCATCAATTACAAGGAACAATATGATTTTATGTACCACTAAGAAATTAATTAAATAAAAAATTTCTGCCAATAATACTGACCGTTTTCTTACTACTTCAAAAATATTTTACATTCATGGAAAAAAGCAGTGTTAGATTTATTTAGATGTTGGTTTTTATTATGCAAACCCAAGATAAAAATACTGGCAAAATAAATTATTTAAGACATTCTTAAGACTTCATATTCGGAGTTCAACTGGATCATGTTACTCAGACCACGGGACAGCATCGCTCGGTGTTCTCCACTCACTCCAAGTTGAGCCATCAGGAGCTTTGGGGACTTAGCATTTCTCACGAGTGCTCTGCAGTTCCTGAGCCCAAGACTTGGTCCCAAACTGCTAACTTGACGAGTTTTTGGTGCATGTGAGCAGGCAATAACAGCCACATCTTAAATGATACCAGCCCAACTGCAATTGTAAGATACAAACAAATCTTTGAGGTGTTAAAATGTGCAAAATATGTATCCTCAAACAAATTATGGTATTTTAGCTATTTGTTTATTGTCTGTCTCCTTGCAGGAGGAGGTAAGCTTGAAAAGGGCAGGATGTTTGTCTGTTTTGTTTCCTGTTGTAGCCCCAGGGTCTACTACAGTCCCTGGCACAAAGTCGTTGATGTATTCCACTGTCTAAGAACCATTAAATTAGAATAGTGGACCATATTTTCTAGGCTGTGCATGACCCTGTGAGAATAGGTTGAATGAATGAATTCTCCCTGCCTTGAGTTACTCTTTCTTTTTAAAACTGTCAACAAGTTCAGATTCTTTCCTTAAGACCTCTTCAGGGTTCTGATTCTGAATGCAATGTTTTCCATTCATGCATTTCATAATTTCTACCAAGAGTAGGAAACGCTGTAATAAAGCTAACATAGATGAACATACTATATTCGGAAATTGCACACTGTTGGTAACATTCTATCTGAGAACACACCATTGCTTAAATGAAGAGATCAAGAACATTTATAAATAGAAACTGTCTTTTATCAGGTCTTGGAAAAAGGAAAATATTGCTCAGATGGAGCACTGAAAATTTTCTTGTATTAGAATGAACCAAACCAAACTGACCTGGTATGCTGTCTCCTGATTTTATTTTACTGCTATACTAGCACCCACTCAGATGGCACTTATTCTACAAAGAACATAGATTCTTTCTACCCTGATTCCTTCATTTACAGCTTTTAACATCTTGATACATTCAATCAGCATTTATTGAGAACTTGCAGGTGCATGGTGCATAAGAAATTATGGAGTGAAAGAAACAGAGCACAGGAAAAACCAGCACAACATGCCCAGAGGGAAGAACATTCCAAATGCATTATGTAAATGCCCAAATACTGAGACCAGCTCTTTCTGCAAATGATACATGGCACCTAATCTACTATAGTAAAGGAAGTTTGATTTTGAACTTAAAATGTGAAAACTTTTGCTTTCTAGTGTAATTACACAATAATTATGATAATTTCATTTTTATTTTTTTAACTAAATCAAGCTTTAAAAGATTTATTTTGTTTGGCAATTGTATTAGTGCTTTTAAATTAATTTGCAAAGTCTACCTGACATTTAAACCATATGAATTCTGTTGATTTCTGTTGTTAACAGTGAGCAGAGGTAGGAAGAGAGTGAGCTTGCAAAGGAATCAAAGCAGTTTGCTTGTTACTCCCTAAGATGTTACCCTTGACACTGCTTAATGAGAAGAAACCCCGTGGCAGCTCCGCATACTCATCTGTACAAGATTCCTTCACACTCTGCCCTCCAGCTTGTTTTCATCTTCGAAAAGATTGAGGTGCATCAGCAATAGATGGTGAAGTCAATTACATGCTTATGCCCTTCAGGGAAATAGAAATAACCACTTTCTTAGGTGTATTCTGTATCTACGGAGAAAAGTAAACAGAGAATTGAAAACACAGAAGTCAGCAAGTACTGGCTGAATACTTAAGAGTGTGTACCCAGCCCAATGCTAAATATTGAATTAGAAGGGGAAGTGGGAGAGAGAAGATCCATCTATCTATCTATCTATCTATCTATCTATCTATCTATCTATCTATCTATATTTCTCTATCTATCTAATCTATTTAATCTATTATCTAGTCAATCTACCTATCTATATCTTAAAGATATATACAAATATATCATTGTATATACTTCATTCATTATTTTACCACTGAATTCCCAGCATCAGTACTATTTTCCAATCCCTATATATCCAATGTAATAAGTGATTATATAGTATAGTATTTACAATCACATATATTAGTCCTGATTTTAGAGCCAAAACATGCAGAACTTTGGAAACTTGTTTTATGGTTTTGACATTGTTCCTGGTCTCCTAATGGTGTGTTTATAATTTTCACCATAACATCTTTGTTTCCACAATTGTTTTTCTTTATTGACTTTTTCCTGTTGTATATCTAAAGTGCAAATATTCAGAATATATCAGATCAAAAAACTTTCCATGTTTAAATGTCTAAGTAAGTGTTTAATAAATATAACATGAATAGCTGGTCTGCTGTTAATAAAAACTAAATTTTCAAATAGTAGAGTAAGTTGAAGAAAAGAGGTATCAAAGATACATTTAAAAAAATAAGGGAAATGGATGATGACAAACTCTGAAATCTTACTAAAACTAGTATATATATATTCTTTATTAAGTGAGAGGCAGGGAGACAGAGACACAGAGAGACAGACTCCTGCGTGCACCCTGACCAACTGGGATCTACCCGGAAAGCCCCTTACAGGGCAGTGCTCAGCCTGTCTGGGGCTGCTGCTCCATTGTTCAGCAACTGAGTTATTTCAGCACCTGAGGAGAGACCATGGAGCCATCCCCAGCACCTGGGGCCAACTTGCTCAAAACATTTGAGCCATGGCTACCAGAGGGGCGGGGGGGGAGAGAGAGAAAGTGGAGGGTGAGGGTAAAGAGAAGTAGATGGGTGCTTCTCCTGTGTGCCCTGACCAGGAATCTAACTGGGACTTCCACATACCGAGCTGACACTACCACTGAGCCCATTGGCCAGGGCTTCAAAATAGTATTAATAGCCTTTATAATGCTGTGGTGTCTCATAGATACACTTCTTTTTATAGACAAGAGTAAACAGCCTGATCAGGTCGTGGCACAGTGGATATAGCATCAGCCTGGGACACTGAGGACCCAGGTTCAAAACCCCAAAGTTGTTGGCTTGAGTGCAGACTCATCTTTCTTGAGTATGGGCTCACCAGCTTGAGCACAGGGTTAACAGCTTGAGCATGGGATTATAGACATGATCCCATGGCTGCTGGCTTGAGCACAGAGGTAGCTGGCTTGGTTGCTGGCTTGAGCAAGGGGTCACTGGCTCAGCTAGAGCCCCCCCCCCACCTTCCGTCAAGACACATATGAGAAGCAATCAATGAACAACTAAAGTGACACAATTATGAGTTGATGCTTCTCATCTCTCTCCCTTCCTGTCTGTCTTTGCCTCTCTGTGTCTCAAAAAAAAAAAAAGAAAAGAAAAAGATGAACATAAAAATTAGAGGCCCAGCTAAAGTTTTATAGAGTAACCTGAAATACTAAGTTTCAATAAAAGTACTTTATTAAGATTCTGGGGACAAGGAAGCCACCTTCTTCTGCCCTGTACTGGTAACAGAACCTGAAGGTAGCCCCTGAGGGTGGACGTGAGATGGTCCCTTTGCTACTCACCCACAGGGGGCATGGGCACAGGTAGCATCTGCCAAGGGCCAAGCTCACTACCATATCCTTATTTAATCACTTTTGTACATTCTTCCTTAATAAACGAGGTTCTGTGTCTGTCTGGTGATGTTTTATCATTTTTATATGCTTCAAAAGAGAGATAAGGTTAAGCAAAAGTACATTAAATCTAACATTTTTCCTTCATGATTTGATTTTTGGTTGCTGTTGTTTAGTGAGCAAATATTTTAAAATATAACACTTAAAGTTTGCTGGAAGAGTGTCATGGAACCATATACGCTTCCTTAGGATCACAATTTCAATCTTATGAAGACGTGCAGTGGGAAAATAGAGCCATTATAAAGATTGAGCCATTACAAAGCATTACCTCATTGATTCAGTTATTAAGGTATACAAGGTTGTATGGAGTCTAATTGAAAGCACAATCTATTTTTCAAATTTACTGGGTCTCTGCATGGCAGAATATAATTAATGGTGTCACTAAATAACTATCACAAAGTGACAGCTCAATAAAGGACATGGGGAATCAAAAGTCTCGTTATTACTTTACATGAACAGTCCTGTTCCTATGTTGAAACCCATAGCTTATTTTAAACCTAGACATTTGTGAAAATTAGCTTTCAAGTTAAACATAAACATGAGATGTTGAAAATAGAACCCTAGGGCAGAAAGGCATGTCCAGACTTACAAGTGTTTTTGAATGATTTTGAGGAGTATTGCGGTAATGTAAGTCCTCCTTGCACATTAAACTCATGTATTGAGGCACTGTCTTTGCTCTGCCTTAAACATTAGCAGTGATCAAATCTATCACCCAGGGTAGTAGAGCTGATCCACTTAGCAAAGAACAAACACATCTACTACTACAAATGGGTACATTAACAAGTATTAACTTGAGCTAATGCCTAAATGTGTATATAAAAAATCACCCATAGTTCCAAACAGGGCTATATGAATGTAACCTATAAATTTGATCACGCCTTCTCATTTGTAGAAACTTTTGTATGTGGAAAATGTGGTGACACAATAAAAAAAATTGCAGGGGTAGGGGAGAAGAATAGTCCCTGAGAATGACCAGGTGGTAGCACAGTGGATAGAGCGTCAGACTGGGATGTGGAAGGACCCAGGTTCGAGACTCCGAGGTCACCAGCTTGAGTGCTGGCTCATCTGGCTTGAGCAAAAAGCTCACCAGCTTGGACCCAAGGTCGCTGGCTCAAGCAAGGGGTTGCTGAAGGCCCGCGGTCAAGGCACATATGAGAAAGCAATCAATGAACAACTAAGAAGTCGCAACGCACAACGAAAAACTAATGATTGATGCTTCTCATCTCTCTCTCTGTTCCTGTCTGTCTGTCCCTGTCTATCTCTGCCTATGTAGAAAAAAAAAAAAAGAATAGTCCCTGAAATCAAACATCTAACAGATATAAAACTGAGTCTAAACTATTGAATTTATGTCATAGCCATTTTTAAGGATAATAGTTTGAAAATATAGAAGTTACACCATTCTAGGAAAATTCAATTATTTAATCTTCAGAGTCGACCTCTCACAGTATCTTAAGAAAAGGAGAAACCTTGAAGACTATCTAATTTCTTTTTCAAATCTGATACTGACTTTCATCTCTCATACTCCTGTGTGGGCAATACCTATCCATTTATTATCAAGGCATGTATGTCTTTATTTATGTTTCAAAATGTATGTGAGATTACATAACCTGGATTAAGAAGAAAGACATGACTTCAAATAATGTCAGCTCTCATTCTGTACTTCTGTAATAGGTACCATGAGAGATAACCCTCCTATCTCACTTATTAAAATGAAAATCACACTAGTCATACATAGAATATATAACTGGTTATTTGTTTTCTGTTCAATTTCTTTTTCTAATGGTCTATGTACATACATCCTTTCTTCCAAAGAAAATAACCTGACCTGTTATCTTTCTAATCTTGACACCTCTGTATCTCTCACAGATTTTCACATTTCCACAAATTACTGAAGAAAATGTTGAAACTTTCAGAATTTCATAAGATGTCTTAACAATGCCACAGCTCATTAACACTGAATCGGAGACCTTAAAGGTGGTTTCTAGAAGAAAATGAACAGCAACTAGAGAGGCAGAAACATATTAGTAAGTGTGTGACCTCCTGCTTACTATAGACTGACATCCCAGGAAATGGAGGGCTCAGAATAACAAGGTGGTTTTCTTAAAATTTGGTTCTAGGAAGTGGAGTCTCATGGGCTGACTGAAGCACAAACCCTGGGATCATTTCAGCATCTTGGGGATTTGTGATAGTTGCAGACTGTAGGAACAGTCTCCTCAGGCCCATCCCCACTCTCCTTCCCTGATATCGTGGCTCAGCAGTAGTTGGAACATTAACCTTGGAGCACCAGCTTGGGTGCACCAGACCAGATCCATTCTGATCTCTGTGAACCTGGTGTCCTGTAAACACACTGCTGCGTAGTGAAGGAAAATGAACTGTGGATTCATTCTTCACTACACACTAGTTGCATGGTTTTGTGTAAATACCATAACTTCTCTGAGCTTCTGTAAAACAGAAATAATGCTTAGTTTACAAATTGATGTTTAGAGATTAAGTAGATACGAGACAACACCTAACAAAGTGCTTGTTTTATGGTTGGTCTTCAATAAATTCAAGGTGTTCTTAAGTTGTCAGAGAGATCAATCTCTGCAATCAGTCTACCCCAACCAAAGGAGAATGGTTTCATCCTGTTCCGTAAGCTTGGCATGCATAAAAATATGCTCCTCAGAACCATGAAAAGGAGAAAATACTTCTGCCTTGTCTCATCTCAAATTAGGTTTCGGAACAAAGAATAATAATTCATCTGTGTTCGCCCATCTGGGAGCAAAGTACCAGTTTGTTTCCTGTAGCAGTTGACATTGTTGACTGCAAGCAAAAGAAACTAACTCTGGCTAATTTAAATAGAAGAGGAATTTACTAGAAAAGACTTGATCTTTGCTCATGGAATTGAAAGGCAGGTGGGAAACTAGGCTCGGGAAGTGTCAGGAAGTAAGAGAGCTAAGCAGCAGGCACCAGCATTGACACTGCACCAAGGATGCCCTGGTGGCACCTCTGTCCCTGCTGCCAACAGGCATCATTGCCACAGGGCCCTTGATACTGGCCAGCACTCCATACACTTTTCTCTAGATTCTGCTGCTGGGTCCTGATGCTGCTGCCATGAATACTTCTTATGAGTCTTGAATTTTTGATGTATTCCCTTGAGATTCAGATTTCTTGGTTGTCAAAGTGGCAAACGTCAACTACATCCGCTCTGCAGCTTTCATGGCAAAAATCAGTCACAGCTTGAAATACTTCCTTAAAAGGAGGTCTCTTTGGACAATTAGAGAACTATGGTCACTGCTGTCTCCTCTAGAGAGAAAAGTCACCTACTTACTTATTTTTTTAAATTTTTTTTTCCTTAAGTGAGAAGCAGAGAGGCAGAGAGACAGACTCCTCCATGAGTCCCAACTGGGATCCACCTGACAAGCTCCCTGTGGAGCCATGCTCTGCCCATCTTGGAACATTGCTCCACTGCTCAACAACCAAGCTATTTTAGTGCCTGAGGTAAGGCCATGGAGCCATCCTCAGTGCCAGTGGCCAACTTGCTCCAACTGAGCCATGGCTGCAGGAGAGGAAGAGAGAGATAGAGAGAGAAGGGAGAGGGGGAGGGGTGGAAAAGCAGATGACCTCTTCTCCTGTGTGCCCTAACTGGGAATTGAACCCAGGGACATCCCCACACAGGGCCAACACTCTACCACTGAGCCAACCAGCCAGTGCTGAAAGTCACCTATTTAAATAGTCAGCTCGATCAGAGTTTTCCAACTAGAAAAACCACTTCTATTCCCACACACAATACCAAATTCAGAGAAGCTGAACTTGAGAAGAATTACCATTTTACCTGAGTACAGTTTTTCTCAAATTTGGTTAGGTGGCAGAGCACTTGAATGTCAAATCTCTGAATACATAAAACGCACAGTGTATTTTTAGTTCCAAACCATATCTTCAGTGTCTAAGTAGTACTTAGCAAAGAGCAGAGACTTGATATGTATTTGTTGAATGACATACTAAATTTGAAATACAACATGACATTTCACATGAGATACTATTGTACAGTCACACTTCACATAATGACATTTTTGTCAATGATGGACTGCATATAAGATGGTGGTGCCATAGGATTATAATGGAGATGAAAAATTCCTTTCCCCTAGTGACACAGTAGCCATCATAACATTGTTACTCACATGCTTGTGGTAATGCTGGTGTAAACAAAGCTACTGCACTGCCTGCCGTATGTAAGTTTAGCACACACAGTTATGTACGGCACATAATACTTGATTGCGATAATGACCAAGTTACTGGTTTATGTATTTACTATCCTATACTTTTTTATCATTATTTTAGAGTGTGCTCTTTCCACTTATAAAAAAGTTTGCTGTAAAACAGAATGCCACTTGATGTTGGCAGCAGCTGCGTACCTCTTGTGGTTGCTCTGTCTCTTGGTTGCATCATTTTCTCCATGTTTGATTTAATCTCATGTTGTTTGCCCAGTCACATAATGTACAGGCTTGTAGCCTAGGAGCAATAGGCTGTATACTCTGTAGCCTACGTGTGTAGTAGGCTGTGCCATCCAGGTTTGTGTAAGTGCACTCTGCGATGTTAGGACAGTGAAATTGCCTAACAGGGCATTTCTCAGAATGTATCTCTGTTGTTAAGCAGTGTATGACTTTATACAATTGTAAAAGACCCATTAAACAAATACAACTCATGGTAGACACTCAAATTGCAATTTTAATTCCATCTTTCAATGTCCCTTTAGACATGTATTTATCCTTTTGCACTGGAGAGAATCTCTGGCAGGCTCATTGACTATCCTGGTCACTCTTAAGTAGTAGTAAATCACTTTAAACTTTAAATTGCAGAGCATGATTGTGATTCAGAAATTAGAACATCTGGTCCAAAAGATTAATCAGTATTTCAGACTTTACTTAAAGGAAAGACATTCCATATTACCCCGGCTTGTGATTCTACAGTCAAGCAAAGGACACCCACTGGTGAGGAGAAATGCGAGGACACGTCATGGAAGAGCAGCAGGGACAAGGTGCCACCTTGGCTGTGGCCGGTGGAGGATATCCAGTATTCTGAGTAGAAAACGTGGGTAGAAAAATGAGGCTTTGTACCCTTTTCAGATATGAGCACACATGAAAATGTGTGAGTGCTCTGTTCATTGAAGCGTTTCTGCTTTTAGAAATGATATACTGCCTCTTAAAGACAGGGTTTGAGGTCAACCACAGCCCAATTAAAAGGCTGGCCACCTGGGGGGGGGGGGTGGCCTGGAGCACCAACCAATAAGCAGTCTAAAACCTGTTTTATTCTTCCTTTGAAAATATGCTGCTAGTTAACTCTGATTTTCAAATACAGCTCCTTATTTAACTACTGAAATAAAAGTGGCCCCTGCTCCTACTGAAGTAGACAATGCCCTCGAGTAGAAATAAACACATCTTGTTGGCATATGTCAGTATTAAGTATGGGGGAAAATGACTAAAATTAGCAAAAGGAAAACCATTTCCTAAGTTGGTTTCCACTAGCTTTTTGGTCTCTGTTATAAAAAGACTTTAGTATTTATAATTTGATTCCAGGAAAGTTGGTGCAAAAACTCCAGGAATACCTAAATCTATGGGAATAACAGAGGAACTCTGGTACTAAATTAGATGCTTATTCTATCATGTTTCCTGAAAATCTATTTTTATAACTATGAAATATTTTCTGTTGATCTATTCACTGTGATCATTGATAATCCCTGTAAAATAGAACTTCTCCAGTTCAAAGACTAACAGTCAATAATAAGAATCACTATCATAAAATCCAACCAAAAGAAATGGAGAGTATTCACTCATCCACTTCCAGAAACTCAGGCTCCTTGTAAGAACTTGTACGGTACTTCGGGCCATGTGTGGCTGAGATGCTTAGGTGGGCGATCCAGCAAGACTTACTCTGACTCTTCTTTTTACCTGTGCTGGCAAAATAGAACAATGATATGAACAGAGGCCCACTCAAGCAATTTCCAATAGTTTATCCATACAAATGACCTGCCTTGGCTCATGCTTCAGATTTTCCTAAGATCTCTCAAAAATCAGTATCTGGACTCAGCATGCCCTGTACCTCTGGTTTTGTGGCCCTGGGTTGGGCACTAGCTGTAGCTTGCCTTGGTTCTCAGCTTGGCCTTACTCAGGCACTTCCAAGCCCAGCACAAGTCATAGCTATCTGCAGGTCTCTGTGTAGCTTGAGCTTCCCAGACAATAAAAAGCTAAGGTTATTCATCACAACCAAACCGGTCCTACACAAAATGTTGAATGGTTTTCTTTAAGAAGAAGAAGAAAAAAAGATTAAAAATATGAACAGTAAAATGATAGTAAGTACATATTTATCAACAGTTGACTTGAAACAAAATAACCAAATATGCAGAACAGAAAACAAACTCACAGATACAGAGAACATTTTGATGGTTGCTAAATGGAAGGGGGTTAGGGGGATGATGAAGGGATTAAGAAATACAAATTGGTTCATTACAGAATAGTCATGAGGATGTAAAATACGGTGTAGGGAACATAGTCAATAATGTTGTAATAACTATGCACGGTGTCAGATGGGTACAAGATTTATCAGGATGATCAATCACTTAGTAAGTTATGCAATGACTAATCACTGAGGTGTACACTTGAAGCTAATATAATAATGTATGTCAACTATACATGAAAATAAAAAATTATTTTTAGAAATGAAAAATAAAATTTATTTTTCTCCCTATTTCCATAGCTAGTCCTACTGTTTTTCTGATCAACCACTCTAAACTTTTACATCAACAATGTCTTCTCCACAATCATTTAGCTTGATTTTTAAAGCGTCTTTCTGTGACATGCTTCTTCCCATCAACTGTGAATCCAACACCAGAGCAGGCCCTCTGTTAGCTCATTCCTAATTAATAAAGTAACTGCCTAAACTCAGGTCCTGAGTCTACCCCCGCCTACAGCTCCTCCTGCGTGGAATTGCCTAACAACATTCCTGGTAACACTCTCAAGAGTATGAGGTCATTGCCCTTAAGGAAAAACATTCAACAATACTCTCTCAATCATAAGGTTTAGCTCAGAACAGAATCTTACTGCAGTCTGTCCCCAGATTATTTTTCCAAACTAATTCCATTTTATTTTATTTTTTTTACAAGACTCATCCTTGGCTGACTACCTAAGGAGCACCTGATGTATATTTAAATATATATATATATATATATATATATATATATATATATATATATATATATATATATATATTTTCAAGTCATACTTAAGACCTAAAAGCTTCCTAGGTTATTTTGATGTTTACAATCTATTTCATAACATGTACTCCTTAACCCCATGTCCATATTTAAGCTAATTCCCCCCCCCATGTTCTGAAATGTCCTTTCTTTTGCTCTCTGCCTTTAATGTGTGCCTGTCTTTAAAGACCAGAGGAAGCCTGATTTGTTTCCTAACCTTACCCTAATCATCCAAGCCATGAAAACCTCTCTCTGCTTTTGATTCTTATAGTACATATGCTATCACTCGTTTGGCGTTTATATACAACCTATACTAAGCTTGCTCTTTTTCCTTCCTTCTTCTTCACCTCCTCTTTTTTCTTCTTCCACCTACTCCTCCTTTTTAATAAAAAAAAACATATAATACAATGAGAATTTTTGCATAACCACATGGTTTCTGGTTTGTACATCTTTTTAGGGGGGTTCAGCTACTGCTTTAAAGTAGGTATTAGCTCCTTTCTTGTCTCTCATATCTTCCATTGTGTGTAGCTCAGAGTGGGTGTTCAACAAATGTGCTGAAAATATTTCATAGTGAGATCATTTTTTTAAATACAATTGAGGCAGTAGAAAAGAAAGCCTCTAAAATGAAAGATATAGACCAAAACAAACAGAAGGGAACTGGAAGAAACAGTTGGGGGAGGAAAAAAGCTTTGAAACATCATTTATGTTCTCAGAGAGATAAGAATAGATATTGTGTTCATGAAACAAAAAGAGAAATACAAAGAGCTTATGAAAAAAAAACAAAAATATTTGGGGTTTAAAAATACGCTAGAAAAAATTAAAAATTCAGTATAATAACTGGAAAATAAATTTGAGCAAACTCTTCAAGAAACGATAACAACAATAGGAAGGGAGGGACATGGAAGACGTGTATTAAAATATACACATGCTGGTAAAGGTGAGCATACAGTCAAATTCAGAGCTTCAATTCTGTAACATGACAGTGTGGCAATCATAATCACATAATGCTGGTAAAAAGGCTAAAGGGCAGAAGTATTGAACATAACTAAAGCTAAAATAATTTGTTAATGGATATACAATATAAAAAGATGAAAATTAAGCAAGCACACAAGAAAAAGAAACAAAGCACACTCAAATCACCAAAAGGTAAAATTGTCTCTTTGCAGATGGTACGATCTTATATGCGGAAGACCCTAAAGACCCACCAAATAAACTGTTAAAACTAATAAAAAAAGAAAAAGTTCAGTAGAGTTGCAGGCTACAAAATTAACATACAAAATTAGTTGCATTTCTATACACTAACAATGAACTATCTGTAAAAGAAATAAAATCCCATGTACAATAGCATAAAAAATACAATACTTAGGAATCAGTTTGAGTGGATGAAAGATCTATATTCGGAGAAAAATAAGACACTGATGAAATAAATGGGAGAAAACACAAATAACTGAAAAGACAGCCTGTGTCCATGAATCTGCAGAGTTAATATTGTTAAAATGTCTACAGTACCCAAAGCATTCTGTAGGTTCAGTGCAATTCTTATCAAAATTCCAATGGCAATGACATGTTTTTACACAAATAGAAAACATCATCTTAAAATACATATGAAATCATAAAAGACCCTGAATGATGAAAGCAATCTTGAGAAAGAACAAAGCCAGAGACTCACATGTCCTAGTTTCAAGCTATAGTGTAAAGCTATAGTAATCAAATCAGCATAGTGGTAGCACTGAAAGCAGACATACAGACCAATGAAACAGAATCAAGAGCCCATGCATAAACTCACGCATATTGGGTAAACTAGTATTTGAAAAAGGAGCTAAGAACACTCGATGGGGAAATGATCATTTTTTCCAATCAGTGGTATTAGGAAACTGAATACAGACATGCAAAAGTATGAAACTGGACCCCTATTTTCTATCACTCAGAAAAAATGAATTAATGACTTAAATGTGAAGACCTGAAGCTGTAAAACCTCCAGAAGAAAACATAGAGTAAATGCTCCTTGACGCTGTTGTTTAAATTGCTCCATATTTGGCCACTGAAAACCCCTTCAAAATGGACCTTTGTACTTATGACATTTCCCATCAGTTTATTGAACATTTATTAAAATTTTCTTATATAACAAACTGTTCCAGGTCTATCTTATACCAACCCTCTCCAGTCTAAAATCAAAGAGCCCTGAGAGCAAATGGTGTTAGAGATTAAAATCTGAGAAAAGACGATTGTAAAACCTATAAAGAAAAACAGTTCTAGTAGAGTATTGGAGAGAGAGTAAAATTTCATAGGAATAAAAAATATCAGCTGATTTTGCTCAAGTGACTAGTAAAGGTATTAAGAGTTAACAGTTTCAAAAGGAAAGTTTTATTAAGAATGGATTCTCTGGGAAAGCTTATGGAGAAGGAATTTAAGCTACTCCTACTTAATTAGAAGAACTTAGATCAATGCCTCATAAACAGTGTGTTTATTTTTTGGGTGTCACTGTTTGCAGCCCTCACAGGGTTCATTCCAGTTTTCTACATTCCCATATTTGTAACTCCCTTGCCTAACAGCAAAGAAAGTATTTTTTCTATTGTCAAGGTGTTGTGGTTTGATATAAATCCAAAAAAATTGTCTTATTAGGTAAGTTTTTAGATCTTCTATAGCTATACTTAGTTTTTACTCATCTGACGAATGCCTTTTTTCAAGTATCCTATTTTTAGTCGATGCATTCTGCATCTTTTCTTGAATCTCCAGTCAACATTTGCAGTATCACTAGGATTAAGCCCAGCAGTGAGTGGTATTACATGCCGTTTAACCAACTTTATGTGAAGCTTTTGTCTCATGCATTCTTAGCTAAAGGAATCATAGCTCTGCTTCCTTTGTTAGTTTACCTTGCTAAACCAAAGGAAGATCAAACTAAACAAAGTCCATTTATTCTCTCTATCCACTTTAATCCATGCACATGAACAACAATAATTTACTTCTCTGTCTTTGGACTAATGTAGATGATGTTAACTAATTGTCCCACTAACTAATGTTTCTTCTTGAAGGCAAAAGTTCTCCACATGTTTTTGAAAATTATTTCATCTAAAGTTTATAACAAAAAAGAATTTAAAAAAAACCAAATCAATCTTCTATTCAAACAATATGACAATCACGTAATTTTTCTGATTCATTTCACTTCTTTTCCATATATACATGTTTTTCATAAAGGTAAATGTATTTAATATTCTCTACTTTCCAGTGAAAAACATTTTACCTATTTTACCACGTGGACTTTTTCATCATTTTAGATGGTACAATATTATAGTATGCGATACCAACTATTCTAGATAATTTCCTTATTGTTAGGTCTTGCTACTGCTGTAAACAATTTTCAATAAACATCTTCATATGTAAAATTTGGGAAAACAATTATTACCTTTTATTAAAGCTTCTAGAGCGCCCTGGCTGGTTGGCTCAGCGGTAGAGCGTCGGCCTGGCGTGCGGGGGACCCGGGTTCGATTCCCGGCCAGGGCACATAGGAGAAGTGCCCATTTGCTTCTCCACCCCCCCTTCCTTCCTCTCTGTCTCTCTCTTCCCCTCCCGCAGCCAAGGCTCCATTGGAGCAAAGATGGCCTGGGCGCTGGGGATGGCTCCTTGGCCTCTGCCCCAGGCGCTAGAGTGGCTCTGGTCGCAGCAGAGCGACCCCCTGGTGGGCAGAGCTTCACCCCTGGTGGGCGTGCTGGGTGGATCCCGGTCGGGCGCATGCAGGAGTCTGTCTGACTGTCTCTCCCCATTTCCAGCTTCAGAAAAATACAAAAAAAAAAAAAATACAAAAAAAAAAAGCTTCTAGAGCAAAGAATAATAGTTTAGAGTTTGATTGTATTAGAAATTAAGGACTACAAAGTTAATGAACAAAAATTCCAACTCATGAAATTATAAGAGCAATAGAATTAACTCAAAGAAGTGAAAAATAAAGATAAAAACACAAATTATTAACTTTTAGTAGTACAGTACTTTTAGTAGTACAAACGTCCATGTACATCCTCGTGCCTCCTGACCATTCATTTTTAAATTTTATTTTAAAAATGTGTAAGGCAACATAAAAGAAAAGGGCAAATGTATGTTCTTCTTGTTTCCATAAATTGGTTATCAAATAAACATGATTTTAAGTTAATAAAACTGTAACTGTAACTAATTTCATTTTTTGAAAAAATAATTCATTCCTGGGGGTCAGCAAGCATGAAAAAACTCACCATTCAAAGGGTTAAAATAGGAAAAGTTACACAAGCTCAAACTAAAAGCTAGATTTTTGAATCAAGATTAATAAAGAACAATGTATTCTGCATAATTTTAAACTGAAAGAAATCCCGAAGAAACATTATCAGAAATGAAAGCAGAGACATAACTATAGGTGTAGTTTATAGTATAATATTTTTGTTGTAGAATTATGTTATTTTCCTTCAAAATAACTCCACATTTGAATAGAAACATATATAATTTTAAAAGTACTTTGGGAGCCCTGGCCAGTTGGCTCAGCGGTAGAGTGTCAGCCTAGCGTGCGGAGGACCCGGGTTTGATTCCCGGCCAGGGCACACAGGAGAAGCGCCCATTTGCTTCTCCACCCCTCCACCGCACTTTCCTCTCTGTCTCTCTCTTCCCCTCCCGCAGCCAAGGCTCCACTGGAGCAAAGATGGCCCGGGCGCTGGGGATGGCTCTGTGGCCTCTGCCTCAGGCGTTAGAGTGGCTCTGGTCACAGCATGGTGACGCCTAGGATGGGCAGAGCATCGCCCCCTGGTGGGCAGAGCGTCGCCCCATGGTGGGCGTGCCGGGTGGATCCCGGTCGGGCGCATGCGGGAGTCTGTCTGACTGTCTCTCCCTGTTTCCAGCTTCAGAAAAATAAAAAAATAATAAAAAAAAAAGTACTTTGAAACCTGAGAGAGGAAACAATATTCTAGTAATACTCGTCATATATCTAGAATAAACTTAAACATTTCCATAAAAAATTAGCAATAGCAAGCTGTTTAATATTTCCTAGGGACAAAGACATCCACCTATGGCTTTGGAGGTTCCTTTTAATATACTGGGATAATTGGAAAGCTTGTATTAGAATGGCATTCAGTTTACTTCTTAACAGGGCTCTATTAATATACACCCTGCTCAGTTAATATTATCCCTTTCCCTCACCTCATGCTGAAGGTTCTACAAAGACTGTTAACCCTCTACTTCTAGTTCTGGAGAATTGCATGTACCTCTTCCTGAGAGCATCCCCCAAATGACTTACCCCTGGAGGACTGAACATTTTTGAAATATTGTAGTTTACTCCATAAAGAGTAGAGGCTCTGTCTCCCAAGCCCTTTAAGATTTTGCATATTTTGGGGCACATAAATGACTCAGAAGTGGAAGAACATCTCCCACTTGCAAGGGCCCAGCAATGTGTGATAGTAAACCAGGTGCTAAGTCAGGCTACCAGATTTCCCACTGCTTCCCTCCTTTATCTTTGCTTGCATTTCATATATTCTACAATGGGAAAGTCAATCTCTCAGCACAGGGGTATGGCATATGATCTAAAATATACCGCCCTGACTCAGAATAAGGAGAATCCCCATTGGTCTGTCCCTACCGAGGTCAGAATTAGGCTTTCCATCCCTTTGTTCTCTCCTAGGAAAACCAGCTTTGTCCCACCGGACTGGGTACAGGAGCTGTTAGGTTTGACCCTTCCTTGAATTTCCTGTAATTGTTTTGTTTTTTTCCTAGGCATTCTAGTTTGGCAAGATTTTCCTTTAGTAATTTGCTATCTGACACCAGTGGTAAGATTTCTCATAACGATCCTTTGCAGACACCGAGTCCCCTTGTGGAAGAAAAGAAAGAGAATGGTTATATTATGATTCATCAGACCGATGTCATCATGGAATGGGGAAAACTAAGAAAACACTGCCTGGATGAGTTATGTGATCCTTGCCAGTCCATGCCTTGAGGAACTCGCTGTTCATGTTAAGTACTTGACCAGCTGGAGAATGTGAAAGAAAAGAGTTATTCCACAAGGTTAAACAGCAGAAGAGCAGATTCTTCAATTCTGCTTATGAAAGGTCTGAGGACATCAGCTGAACCTTCTGGAAGTAACAGCTGGGCTATCATTTCATAGTGTTCTCATTAACTAGAGTTTTGGCTAGAGATTCATAGTATTAGAAAGAGAGAGAGGGGGAGAGAAGGAGGGAAGGAGAGAGACAGAAAGAACTGAAAAAGAAGGAAGAAGGGGAAATTTTTGTTTGGAAACTTCAAGAGTGATTATGAAAGAGTTTAAGTGTATAATACCTTCTCAGCAGAGTTATAGTAATTTTTCAACTTAAAATATGTTCATATAAATACCTTTCACATAGAACAATTTAAGCCTGACCAGGGGGTGGCGCAGTGGATAGAGCATCAGCTTGGGATGCTGAGGAACCAGGTTCAAAACCCCAAGGTCACTGGCTTAAGTGTGGGGTTGCCAGCTTGAGTGTGGGATCATAGACATGGCCTCATGGTCGCTGGCTTGAGCCCAAGGTCACTGGCTTGAACAACTGGCTCGGCTGGAGCCCCCCGGGTCAAGGCAAGTATAAGAAAGCAATCAATGAGCAACTAAAATGCCACATGAGTTGATGCTTCTCATCCCTCTCCTTTCTTGTCTCTCTTTCTCTAAAAAACAAACAAACAAAAACAATTTAAGTGAGAATGTCAGGGTTTTTTTTTCTTTTTTCCCTTTTTCAAAGTGAGGGGAGGGGAGGCAGAGAGACAGATTCCCTCATGCACTCCAACTGGGATCCACCTGGCAACTCCCATCTGGGGCCATGCTCACAACTGAGATATTTTTAGCTTCTGAGTTAGAGGCTCCATGGAGCCATCCTCAGCTCCTGGGGCTGACACACTCAAACCAATAGAGCCATGGCTGCAGGAGGAGAAGAGAGAGAGAGAAGGGGAGCTGGAGGGGTAAAGAAGCAGATGGTTGCTTCTTCTGTGTGCCCTGACTAGGAATCGAACCCAGGACACCAACACACTGGGCCAACACTCTACCACTGAGCAAATCGGCCAGGGCTGAAAATATCAGTTTTTAAAAATGAAAAGAACAGACAAAAATAACTATTAGATTTTTCTAGTCCTAAGACATGTGGCAGTGCATACCTACTGGTCACAACGCAGGAGGGAAGGTCAGTGCTCTAGCCCCACCTGTTTATCTCCCGACTTGCTAAACACACTGTCCCTCCCCTCTGCTGGCCCATCTGTTTTTGTTAATACCCCTCAGCAAGCATCCTGAGATCTGCATGGTCCTCAGTCATTGCCAATCAGGCCCAACTACTAATTTTCCCCAGGCTTTTTCCAGCTGTAAATTCATTTTCTCTCTTATCTGATTTCATCCTCTTTTTAGATCCATGTCCTGCAAAGTCTCATAGCTAATTTCTTTTCGTTTCCCTTGTGCCCCAAAACAGGAGTTCTCTCCACTGTATTCTCTGTTTAACGCTCATGTATAGATGAGAAATGTTTACTCGCTATACTTCATCACAGATGAAAACAGAACCTCTTGGAGTGACAGTACTTTGCATAACTACGGACTAACATTTACTGATGTTTGTGGTGTCCCAGAGGAGGGACTACCTATAAAGGGCCAGCACGGGCCCAGCTCACAGTGAGAAGTGAATGTGCGGCTGTTGGTGCTGGTACTCTTATTTCCACCCAGGCACTGGGTAAAAGCGTCTACAGTATTCCTTATCGCATCACTTGTCAAGAAGGTGAAAAAGAGAATGGGAATGAACAAACAAAGAACTCCTCCTTGTGGTTGAGTGGAATCCTTGGGATCTCTGTGTGTCCGAGCAAATTTTCCAAATGTTTTTATTATTAATATTGACTGTGATGAGGAGGCTTAATAAAACCCTTAATAAGTGAGAACTTGGAACTGCTACATTTCATGAATTCTTTTCAACCTAAATATTTGCCTTACAAGTACTTCTGATATTTATCAAGGTTCACGTGTGTGTGCAGTTAACTGAGAGTTTTCAAAATGTGTTTCTACTGCAACTGGTCCTCACATTGTGTTTCTGAATTAAAGGCTCTCGTCTGAAGTTTTGGGATCTCTTTCTCTGCTCACCCCAGGATTCTCTCTTCTGACTTTTCACTTAAAATCCAGGCTGAATGTGGCAATGCTTAGTTCCGCAAATTTCCCTTTCATTTTTTTCTCTCTCAGAATGCCCTAACAGAAACCATTAAAAATAGATTCAGAACCTTTGATTTAGTATCTTTATTCCCTATATCCTGAGGAATTAAATCTTGTAGTGTCTAGGAAATATTATTACTGTTATAGGACATTTTTGTAAAGAAAATACAGCTTATGATATGGCCAGACTGATGCTACCATTTGTTCATGGAGAATGTTAATGTTGCTTTTTGACCCAGTATTTAACAACCCCACCTCAAATGGTAACAACACTCCATTTTATTAGCAAATATTTGTAACCAGAGACTTCTGTGCTCCCCAGCATCCTCACCCACCTCTCGACCTTCCCTCCTCTTAGAGTGAAATTCAATCTGCACCCTTACCCTTTCCCACAATGCACAGCCCATCCTCAGCCTCATCCAGTCTTAGGGAAGGAGTACAGGGGAGCGCCGGGGCAAGACATCCTGTTGGACAATGTAGCCAGCAGTGGATGTAAAAATAAATCCCATCCACTAATAGCACCCACAGTTCCACATAAGATGCGGTGTACCTGCCCTGCAGCACTGTCACAGAGGCTAGGGTCTGAGTCATTGGGTGGTGACATTTCTGTTCACATGCCCCATATGTTCTCTATTAGATCAAGGCCTGCTAGTCACAGGGTGACACCCACATTACCTCTTTGCACCCCCAGCACCATGGATTACCTTTCTGGTCTGGGTATTCTATTGTGTTGTATTCTTCAGGAACATCCAGTTTTTGCACAATCGTAAGCCCTGTTCGCCCTGTGTTGGTCACAGCTAGAGGAGGAGGCTGGCATTCTCATCTCTGCCCTGCCCTTTCTTCTGTTCATGCTTTCTGGACATGAACTGAAGAGCACAGAGTCTGACAGAGACGAAGCCTGGGAACAGTGTGGTTGAACCAGTGTGGTCCTGCTTAAATCCTCTGAAGTTCTCCAGTCCATCCAGTGTAAAGGCCAAAGTCTCTACAGTCACCTTCA
This sequence comes from Saccopteryx leptura, assembly GCF_036850995.1. Taxonomy (NCBI): domain Eukaryota; kingdom Metazoa; phylum Chordata; class Mammalia; order Chiroptera; family Emballonuridae; genus Saccopteryx; species Saccopteryx leptura. The sequence goes on from NC_089504.1 coordinate 136,441,881, forward strand.
GGGTCCTACATGCTCTGGCCCCCATGATCTGACTCACTTGCTGCTATTTCCCTTCACTTGCTCTGCCTCAGCCTTGCAGCACTTCTCTGAAATGCAGAGCCTTTGCACTTGCTCTTTGCTTTGTCTGGGAAGCTATTCCAGATTGCCTCAAGCTTGTTCCCGCATGGCCTTTGGGTCTTTACACAAATATTCTTTTCATTGAGGCCTTCCCTGACCACCCTAATTTATAACTGCAACCTCTGCCTCTAGCACTCCCCACCCCTTCTCTGCTTTATGTATATCTGCCACATTCAGTTTTGTATCTCTGCATGCCCGTCTGCACGTATGCATGTATTGGTCAGCGAGTCCTCCTTGAGTAAATATAAGCCCCATGAAGTCAGGATTTTGTTCTTTGCTGTATTTTCAGTACCTTAAAGAGTATGTGACACTTAGGATACCTTTCATAAATATTAATTGGATAGATGAATAAATGAATTATGGTGAATCTTGGCTTTTATTAGGCATAAGCAATATGGTTTATCTATTTTAATTCTCCTGGACAGGGAGATTCACCAAGGCTAGTTTTTACTATTAAACAAAACCAGACTTGTTACCAGTAAGAACAAATATCCTATACATAAAAAATAGGAAAATAATATTTGAAGTAACATTTTGGAAAACACTTAAGTTAGGCTGAAAAGAAGTGGAGCATCACTAAGCTCTAACATGTGGTTTCTCAGCCGCAGCCATATTGATATTTGGAGGCTAGACAAGTCTTTGTTGTCCTGTGTGATTTAGGATGTTTAGCAGCATCCCTGACCTTTACACACAAGACTGGCAGCATTCCCAAGTTGTGATAACCAAAAATGTCCTCAAACATCGCCAAATGTTCCCTGGGGTACAAAATCCCCTTAATTGAGAACCACTGCTCTAACAGGCCTTTAGTTCAATAAAACGAACCTTAACTGATGTTGAACAATACCTTCCATAAGTACATACAGTTCTATTTACGATCAGTAAAATCGTGGCACCTGATTTATAGACACATTAAAAACTAAACCAGACAAAAGAGTCGTGATATTCAGTGTTCAGTTAACATGTGGCAAAACACACTGCACTCATTTACTATTTAGAAACCTCTCCTTTTTGTTTTAAAATAATTCAAAGAGAAAATAACCTATTGCTTTCAATTATTTGAGAGAAAAAGATATAATAATAAAAGAACCAGAAAAACTCACTCCATATAAGAAGTACTTTTTCTTATCCCCTGAGGTGCTGCTGTCCAACCACACTCATCCGGGCTTGAGCTTGATTTTGACTTACACCCATGACTGCGTTACGGCTCTAAATACATTTTTTAATAATATAAATATCAGCCCTGGCCGGTTGGCTCAGCGGTAGAGTGTCGGCCTGGCGTGTGGGGGACCCGGGTTCGATTCCCAGCCAGGGCACATAGGAGAAGCACCCATTTGCTTCTCCACACCCCCCCTCCTTCCTCTCTGTCTCTTCCCCTCCCGCAGGCAAGGCTCCATTGGAGCAAAGATGGCCCGGGCGCTGGGGATGGCTCCTTGGCCTCTGCCCCAGGCGCTAGAGTGGCTCTGGTCGCGGCAGAGCTACGCCCGGGAGGGGCAGAGCATCGCCCCCTGGTGGGCAGAGCATTGCCCCTGGTGGGCATGCCGGGTGGATCCCGGTCGGGCACATGCGGGAGTCTGTCTGACTGTCTCTCCCCGTTTCCAGCTTCAGAAAAATACAAAAAAAAAATAATAATAATAATAATAATAATATAAATATCTTCATGTCACAAAACTAGATGCTTACAGGTTTGTGGAAAGCACTCTCTTCAGACACAAAAACGTAAATGATAAATGTGATCATCATCATCATGGAATCAGCCACTACTCACTCACGAAATGACCCATTTTCTTTCCTATTATTTTCTAAAATCTCAGCACAGTCTAAGTTGCTGATTCCAAAGTGGAGGAAACTGAAATGTGTAATTTCCCTGCAGAGTTAACCTTGTGGATGAAAAGAGGTTGGTGACGCCTGCCGGGAATCAGGCGATTTCTATTACAGTGCATCATTTCCCACTGGCTTTGACCTGTAAGAAAACTGTGGCTTTTGGCTTTTGTCACTATAAATGAAGTTTGTAATAAAAATTTCTTATTACCATAGAATCTTAGAGAAGTTGCCTAGCTGAGGTCAGCACTCAAAAGGCAACCACACCTTTACGACATCGCTGACACTGTCATCTAGTCTGTGCACAAATATCTCCATGTCTAGAGGCTGATTGCTCCTGAGGCAATAAAATATCATGTATCTCTTGTAGCAATATTTTTGCTGATATATCTCTTCAGGCAAAGGAAACAATGGAAAAAAATTAAAAAATGAGACTACATTAAACTAAATAGCTTTTGCAAAGCAAAAAAACCATTAATAAAATAAAATGGCAGCCCGGAGTGGGAAAACGTATTTGCCAATGATACATCTGATAAGGGATATAAAGAACTTCTATAACTTAACATCAAAAAGACAAACAACCCAATTAAAAAATGGATAAAAGATCTGAATAGACATTTCTCCAAAGAGGACACTCAGATGGCCAATAGACATATGAAAAGATGCTCAAACTAATCATCAGAGAAATGCAAATTAAAACCACAATGAGATATTACCTCACATCTGTCATAATAACTACCATTAATAAATCAATAAACAGGCCCTAGCCAGTTGGCTCAGTGGTAGAGCATTGATTGGCCCAGCATGGGGAAGTCCCAGGTTCATTCTCAGGCAAGACACACAGGAGAAGGGACCATCTGCTTCTTCACCCCTCCCCTTCTCCTCCTCCTCCTCTCTCTTGCTTTCTCTTTCCTCCCACAGCCATGGCTCAAATGGTTTGAGCAAGTTGGCCCTGGGCACTGATGGCTCCATGGCCTCACCTTAGGTTCTAGAAGCTCAGTTGAGAAGCAATGAAGCAATGCCCCAGATGGGCAGAGTATCACTCCCTAGTGGGTTTGCCAGGTGGATCCATGCAGGAGTCTGTCTCTCTGCCTCCCTGCCTCTCACTTAATAAAAAAATGAAATAAAAAAACAAAAAGTTCTGGCAAGGATGTGAAGAAAGGGAGCCCTTGTTTACTGTTAGTGGCAATGCAGACAGGTGCAGCCACTGTGGAAAGCAGTATGGAGTTTCCACAAAAAATTTAAAATGGAACTGTCTTATGACCCAGTGATTCTACTTCTTGGAATTTATCTGAAGAAACCTGAAACACTAATTTAAAAGAATATATGCACCACCATGTTCACTGCAATGTTATTTACAGTAGCCAAGATCTGGAAATAGTCTAAGTACCTATCACTAGATGAGTGGATAAAGAAGCTGTGCTACATTTACACAATGGAATACCACTCAGTCATAAAACAGAAGGAAATCTTACTTTTTTCGACAGCATGGGTAGACCTGGTGATTATTACACTAAGTGAAATAAGCCAGTCAGAGAAAGACAAATATGTGAAATTCACTTATATGTGGTAGCTAATGAGCAAAGTAATTTAACAAACAAAATAAAAACAGAAGTATAGATAAATAGAACAAACTGACAGCAATCAGAGGAGAGAGTGTTGGGGGCTGGGTGAAAACAGGTAAAGAGATTAGGCAAAAAAATTATATATATGACACATAGACTCAGACAACAGCATGGTGATTGCCAGATGGAAGGGTAGGGTGGGATGGGCAAAAGAGGGTTAATTGGGGACAGAAAGAGACTTTACTTTGGGTGATGGGCAAACAATGCAGTGTGCAGGTATTGTGTTACTGAGTTGTACCTTTGAAATCTATATTGTTTTATTTACCAATGTCACCCCAATAAATTCAATAAAAAATTTTTGAATGTAAAGTGTAATTGAAAAAAAGTTAATAGGCAATGGTAATTTTTTCAATCATGTTATTTTAGAATGCAGGTTTTACAGGCAGATGACAAAAAACAAATCTGTAGATAGCTATACAGCAGGTGGCAGGGGGAGGATTGAGGGAACTTCACAAGTATACAAACACAAAGAGAAAGAGAAGGAATGATGTTGGCAAGATTAATAGAGCAATAAGTGGATTGCTTTGGGGTTGCTTCTATATTTGTTACTAAAGTAAAAAGAGGGCTACTCGGTCATTCTCTTGATTTCTCTTCTGGTTTTTGTTACTGTGTTAATTTTGTTAATTTTGTTAGTTTCTTAATGTGTCAACTCCTAATTTATATTACATTGCTAACTGGTCAGCAAACAAGAATCTACAATTTTAAATGCAAATTAAACAAACTTCTTAGACAGGTCAATATTAAATCCAAAATATAAATTTATATTCTTGAATATAAGACAGCTTCAAATTTACCAAAAAAATAAAATAAAATAAAAACTCCCTTGTGCATTTTAAGTTGGAAAATTAATTAAAATAGAATTTTACTTCAGGGCATGCAGTCTACTGGGCAATAAGAACGATGTTATGTTTTTGCATTAAACCTAACATTTTTCTTTTCATTATTTATAAGCATTCATTACACGCCAAGAGTATGTGTGGTTCTTCCCAGATCACACACAAAAGATTTTTCCCCCACACAATGTTGCTTTAGATAAACTGCAGTGAGAGCATTTTATAGGGTACCTGCTATACAAGAGCATTCTAGCATTTATAAGGTGGGGTAGATATGGTTATACAATGCATATTGAATAAGGAAAGAAACATCTGTAGATGTCATCTGTAGAAAACTAGTGTCTGCCCAGAGCCTGTGTCTAGATTTAGATAAAGTTTCTGCCTCACTGTAGAGGAATAATTCTTTACCATGGATTTATAAACGCTTGTATAAATGATGTAAAAAGAAGTCTACTATTCAATAAATCATCAATATTGCTTCCTGCAGCCTGGGAGTTTTCCTTAGAGATACGATTATTAAGAACTGGGCAGATTTTACTGAGAACTTGGAGAGCTGGAGAAATCATGCTCTCAATATACAATATGGCTGTTAGCATTTTGAACTCTCTGCCAAGCTCACTGAATTTTATTTGTGGTGCATTATTCGGGTTACTGACATTTGTTTGATAGGTAGACCTTATCAGCATTATCTAATGTCAATAGAACATATTCTCTTTAATCTCCTTTGCCCGTGTCATCTAAGAAATGCTGTTGCTATACAGGTCTGATCTCTCCAGACAATTCTTTATTCCAGCCTAATTCATTTCTTCATCTTCCTTAAATTACTTCTTTAAAAGAGAATAACAACAAAAATATGTGAGATTAAAAAAAAGTTAACACTATAATCTCTCCTAAGGGAGAGGTAGAGAAGGAAAAGAATTAACATTTACTGAACATCGATATACCAGGCACCATGATTCACTCTTTAAATATTTGGATGCGTTGATGTTGATATTAAGCATGTAAAAATACCTATAATTCATATCCATGTTTATTTACTTCAGATTTAGTTGGTAAAAGCCTAACTTCCGGTTTCAGCTGGAAGATGTGGAGAGCTGGAAAGGGCATCACTCCTATTCTTACGATAGGAAAAAGCTGAAAAAATAGCAAATTAATGACTTTTCTTGAACCTATCCGATAACTGAGGTCACAGGGCAAACAAAACTAAGAGACAGATGTTTGCAAGGAAAAGCAAGACTTGAGCATTTGCTCATCTGGGACAGACACTACCAAATGCCATAGAAAGTGGTAGGAAGACTAAACCAGAAGTGCTAAACTGTTAAAAATCAAGCGTGGGCTACCTGGGACAGCAGGAAGGCCCTGGAGACCACAGACATGAAGGAAAGGGGATGTCCCATGTCCTGGCTGGATTTCTATCCAGGAACCCCACTAATCTCTAGGGCAGGGGTCCCCAAACTTTTTACACAGGGGGCCAGTTCACTGTCCCTCAGACCATTGGAGGGCCGGACTATAAAAAAAAACAAAACTATGAACAAATTTCTATGCACACTGCACATATTTTAAAGTAAAAAAACAAAACGGGAACAAATACAATATTTAAAATAAAGAACAAGTAAATTTAAATCAACAAACTGACCAGTATTTCAATGGGAACTATGGGCCTGCTTTTGGCTAATGAGATGGTCAATGTCTAGTTCCATATTTGTCACTGCTAGCCATAACAAGTGATATGACGCGCTTCCAGAGTCGTGACGCATGCGTCCTGCATCACCGGAAGTAGTACTGTACATGAGCAATGCCACGCTTTGCAGTGCTGCAACATACAGTGCTCCTCTCACTGACCACCAATGAAAGAGGTGCCCCTTCCAGAAGGGCGGCGGGGGCCGGATAAATGGCCTCAGGGGGCCACATGTGGCCCGCAGGCCGTAGTTTGGGGACCCCTGCCCTAGGGAAAGACGGCAACCTTACTAAAATTTCACAGGTAAGATGGTAGAAAAACCTGAGAAAGCTTTTGAGTGCTTCTGCCTGGTAAGAACAGCAGCCACTACCAGCTGAACCCCCACCAACTAGGAGAAGGGAGCAAAGTTGCCACCAAGTCTGTCCTCCAAGACCCATCTCCCTTTTCTCTTGGGCCAATATTGTGTGTAGAATAAATATGTGTTAAAAGAAAAACTCGTGGATACTCTAGATCTCAAAAACAACCTTACAAACAAACTCAGGGGCAGTATTTTTCCTGAAAAGGATTAAAATCAATTTCCCCACAAAGTGACTCCATAAAACAGAATATAGCAGTAAACAATAGTGCAGTTACTATTTTATCTCAATGAATTTTACTTCCCTGAATGTTTTTCTGATCTCAAATAGTCAAAGAGCAGTTTATCATCTAAAACTTCTCTTTCCTATACTGCGTTACTCAGCCAGAAGTAGAAATGTAAATTCAGAAGTTCAAACTAGAGACAAGGGAATTTAAATCATATCAAGATCAAATGATGACATCTCTAACTTCCTGGGTCCCAAAGATCAGTCTTTCCACTCTGGTTCAACAGCAAATGTCCTCAATATTTATCTTTCCTTTCACTCATGAGTCTGAATTTCAAGGAGAAATTAAGATTCCACTCTTAAAAATATGAGGAGAAATCACTATAGAAGGAAAATACATGACATGTAATATATTTAACATCAATTTATTGTTTTTGTTGTTTTGTTCTCTGTACACACAGTGCATTTATCCTAAATAATAGTGTTATCTCTGTATTGAAGCTTAATTTCAGGCGGTTCCTGTTCCATTTAATTCACCAACTTAGAAATTCTTGAACTAAGTTGGCCATTCTTGGTCTCCACAGACACTGTGAGTTCAGGAGAATAAGAAGATAAAATATTTACAATTTGCCTGTAATTAAAAATGCATTTGACTTTGAGTGATAGGCACACAATGTAATCAACAGTTCAAAAAAACTAAATGCATGTGACATAGAGAATGGTCCTAATAGTAATACTGTCTACTGATAGCGGTGTCTTGGAATTCATTGGCCACATATCTTTCAACTTGTGTTCAGTGACACCACACTGGCAGCTTGGAGTTGTGACACTATAGAAATTGGCAAATGCTACACCCAGAAATAGTAATATATTTATATAAACAATGCTTAATGGATAATCTCTAGTAACATATGCTTCCTATCAAGAAGGCCAGAGGTAGCATTTCAAAGTCATGATGGAGCTATAGAGAAGGCAATGGGCTTGGTGTACCCTACCAGAAGGTTGTTCTAGTGCTGAACCATTTTCTAGAAGGTTTTTTTGTGTGTGTGTGACAGAGACAGAGAGAGACAGAGAGAGGGAGGTATAGGGACAGACAGACAGGAAGGGAGAGAGATAAGAAGCATTAATTCTTTGTTGCGGCACCTTAGTTGTTCATTGATTCTTTCTCATATGTACCTTGACCAGAGGGCTACAGCAGAAAGAGTGACCCCTTGTTCAAGCCAGTGACCTTGGGCTCAAGCTGGTGAGCCTTGCTTAAACCAGATGAGGCCATGCTCAAGCTGGTGACCTCGGGGATTCAAACCCGGGCCCTCCGCATCCCAGTCCGAAGTTCTATCCATTGTGCCGCTGCCTGGTCAGGCTAGAAGTATTTTGCACCATAGTTAGTGGTCAGTCATACATTTTCTCCTATAAAACCATTTTCTTCCAAAATAGAATATCTCTAATAAATTAAAGACAGCAATAGGTTAATTGGGTTCCAAAAAGATATGTCCACATCCAACTTCCTGAATCTTTGAATGTGTCCTTATAGAAGAAGGGGTGTTTGTAGATGCCATTAGTTAAGGAATTTGTGATAAAATAATCCTGTTACTTGGTGAGCCCTAAATCCAAGGACAAGTATCTTTATAAAAGAGAAGACAATGATGTGAAGAGAAGTTCATGTGACGACAGAGGCAGAGCTTGAAGCCATGTGGCCACAAGCCAAGAAAGCCAAAACCCACGTGGAGTGGAGCCATTAGAAGACAGAAGAGTCAGGAAGTATTCTCCCCCAGAGCCTCTAGGAGTATGTCTGACACTTGATTTCAGCCTCCAGAACTGTGAGAATAAATCTCAGTTGTTTTAAGCCACCTGTTCGTAGTAATTTGTTGTGGCTGCCACAGGAAAGTAGGACAAAGACCTACGGCAATTAAGATTTATCCTGGCCCTGGCCGGTTGGCTCAGTGGTAGAGCATCGACCTGGCGTGCAGGAGTCCCGGGTTCGATTCCCGGTCAGGGCACACAGGAGAAGTGCCCATCTGCTTCTCCACCCTTCCCCCTCTCCTTCCTCTCTGTCTCTCTCTTCCCCTCCAGCAGCCAAGGCTCCATTGGAGCAAAGATGGCCCGGGCGCTGAGGATGGCTCTGTGGCCTCTGCCTCAGGCACTAGAATGGCTCTGGATGCAACAGAGCGATGCCCCAGATGAGCAGAGCATCACCCCCTGGTGGGCGTGCCGGGTGGATCCCGGTCGGGCGCATGCAGGAGTCTGTCTGACTGCCTCCCTGTTTCCAGCTTCGAAAAAAGGAAAAAAAAAAAAAAGATTTATTCTAATTATTTATTTAAGACATTATATCAGGACCCACTCATTCAAAATATACAACAAATACACATCATCTTTCATCCTCTACTTTTGCGCTTATTTCTGCAAAATACTCTGACACTCCTCTGTCATCAGTGTGGGCATTTTGTGAGCAACTCCCTTTCTTAATCTGTGCTCTAGTTCATCTTTTACATATGGCTGAAATGAATAACTTAATCTGGCATTCTCCCCATCCCCACTCAGCAAATATTAGTTCTTTTATAATCCAGGGTTTTCTCAGAAGATAACAGGGTGTGATCCATATCAAAATGTGACAATATAAGCAAGAGAGAAATAGCACTTTAAAGAGGAATGCCAAACATGATCAAATAAAAGTTAAAAAGCATGAGAGGAGCCAGCAGCCACAGGATGACAGCACTGTCAGGAGACTATGAAAAGCAGAGAAGCAAAACAACTTTCTCTGTTTTGCATACAGGTGCGGCTTTCTCCTTCTCCAGACTTGTCTTGTGGCATTTCTACCCTCATTCTCTCTACTTCCAGGCACAGAAACGGTCTGTCTTCCTGGATGCCTCTAAATCTAAATTAGTCTAGATTGACTTGGCTATTGATTTAATAGCATGAGTGGCTATGAGATACCTTTTACCCTTTGACCCAGGAATTCTACCAGGAATATGTCTTCAGGTGATTATCCCAAATCCATTTTTAAGAAGTCATATGGAAGAAGATATTTTCTTCCACAGAAAATGAAAAGGAATCTAAACAATCAGCAACAGGGAATTATTAAATGATTCTCCATTACATGACTTTGATAACTACTAAGCAGCCACCAAGATGGTACTTAAGAAGACCATGTAGTAACATAAAAGACATGTACAATATTTTATATAATATAATAAGTGAATAGAAAGGATATACATTTGTAAACAATTTAGTATGTGTGTAGCCATACAGAGAGAGAATATTAGTTTTAGATTGCACTGAGACTAACTAGCACAAATTTAGCAATTTAAAATAGCAATCATTTATGATCTCATCATTCTATAGTTCATAAGTCTGGGGCTTAACCAGGTTTCCTGCTTAGGGTCTCACGAGATCAAAGTCAATATGTTGGCTGTACAGGATCTTATTTAGAGGATCTGGGGAGGAATTTGCTCACAAGCTCACTCAGGTTGTTGCCAGAATCCAGTTCATTGCATTTATAGGACGGATGTTCCCTTTTCCTTGCTTTCTGCATATGGCCCACAGTCCTTCTCACATGACCCCCTCCATCTTCAAACCAGCAATAGTGCAAGGAGTTCTTCTCACCTTCCAAATCCCTCTAACTTTGCCTTCTGCCTTCCTCTTCGGCTTTTTGAAAGTCTCAGTAATTAAATCAGGTTCATCCAGATAATCTGTGTATTTTAAGGTCAACTGATTTGGGACTTGAATTAAATCTGCAAAATCCCTTCATAGCAACAGTACCTAGATTTATATATATTTGAGTGAATTTGTATTTGAATGTGTACTTGAGTGAATAACCATAGAATGGGAATCTTAGTAGGGACAGCTTTAAAATCCTTTCTTTCTTTCTTTCTTTCTTTCTTTCTTTCTTTCTTTCTTTCTTTCTTTCTTTCTTTCTTTCTCTCTCTCTCTCTCTCTCTCTCTCTCTCTTTCTTTTTCTTTCTTCCTCTTTCTTTCTTTCTTTCTTTCTTTCTATAATGCTTAATTTTATGTGTCAGTTGACTGGACAAGGGGTGTTTAGAAAGCTGGTTAAACATTACTTCTGGGTATGTCTGTGGAGAGATTTCTGGAAGAGATTAGATGTGAATTAGTGGACTGAGTAAAGCAGGTAGCCCTCCCCTGTGTG